>NW_025963813.1:40130226-40730226 GCF_023055435.1 Haliotis rufescens | reverse complement strand
GTCACATTTGATTGACCAGAAAAAGCTAATCATATTGTTGGCATCGTACATTCGACTCTGCTGGAACTATGCTGAGTGCGGCGTAAAACAACAATTCAACTCTGGAGAGATTTCTTATGAACGTTGTCTTGTCGTTCTCATTAGAGGGACCGACGTTTGTATATTTAATAAAAGGATGTATTTCACCCACGTTATCGTATGTATGCTTATTCCCACAGGGCATGTCTCTGGCTTGTATCGGGCCTGTTCTGCCGGACCTGCTGTGTCTGTGGGATGTCACCCTTCACACAGCCAGCATCCTGTTCCTGGTGGCCGGCGCAGGGACATTATTAGGGATAGCTGTATCCAGTCCCCTGATAGAAAAGCTTCCTGCCTTTATAGTTCTGGTGATCATCAGCGTCGCACGTGTGGTGACCATGTTCCTGTTCCCTTACGCTGGGAGTGTAGCCTTTGCTGGACCAATCGTCTTCTTGCATGGCGTTGCACTTGGCCTCTCTGCTGTCGGTAAGTGTGTTGTTGGTTTGTTGTTTTACGCCGCACTCAGCAATATTCCAGCTGTATGACGGCGGTTTGTAAATAATCGAGTCTGGACCAGATAATCCAGTGATTAATACCATGAGCATCGATCCACGCCATTGGGATACGATGACATGCATCGACCAAGTCAGCGAGCCTGACCACCCGATCCCGTTAGTCGCCTTTTACGACAAGCATAGTCACCTTTTACGTCATATAGCTTGAATATTGCCGAGTGCGGCGTTAAACAAGAAACCAACCAACCAACCCACCATTGCTAGTAAAGTTGTGCATGACCTGTGTTGAACTTCAATGCATTAAGCGTACAGTGGCAATACTAGTTGTATTTGTTTCTTTCTTTCCATATTCAGGATCTCTCCACACGACAAATCTCCTATGGCCACAGAGTGCAGGCGCAATCCATTTAGTTCAAAGTGGAGCTGGCGTTGGGGCTACTCTATATCCTCTCATTGAAAAGCCATTCCTTAGTGATGGACTATTTACTGTCATGATGCGAGACCTATCTGAGTTACAAGTCAGTAAAGCAATGGACGGAGAATTAACCAGCTATGGCGGCATAAATAAAACATTTGAAAGATCAAGTCCTGAGACAACTGACACACCAGAGAGTTCACTGAACATGACATCTGTCGAGAACATGACAAACACTTCCATTACAACTGTGTTCAAGAACATGAACTTGGTGGATTACCTTAACGAATCTCCATCAGATGCTTCTTTTATCAAGGAGGAAATGCCTAACAATACCTGTGACAACTTTATAACATATCTTGAATATCCATTTTCAATATTTGGTTTGTATGCAATAGCAGTTACAGTAGGACTGATCATATGTTACAGGCGAGGAATGAGCAGCCTAGATGACCACACTAGCGCTTATACATCAATAGACAGAGACACAAATGTTTCACAAAGTTGCACTGAAAAGATTTTTATCGTCCTGATGTTCCTCCTTAGTTCACTATGTTTGGCCTTAATGGGCTGCGTGAGCAACCTACTGGCTACCTTTGGAATTGAAAGCGACCTTGACGTCGACCTTAGCACCTTGTCAAATATGGCCTCTGTATCTTGGCTCTGCTATAGTATAGGTAGGATTATACCTGTCTTGATGCCAGACAGAGTACGCACCTTTCCCATATTGGTTGTTTCCATCGCCGGAATGACAGCAGGCGTGACAGTATTGTTTCTCTGTCCATATTATGGTGTTATTCCTCTCTGGATCAGCATGACTTTACTTGGTTTTTTCACAGGTCCCCAGTTTAGTTGCATTTTTACATGGACGAGAGAGTATGTATGTCTCTCATCAAAGATCATTGTGATATTATCCCTGGGGGCAACTGTCGGCTTTCAGCTTCTCACCACTCTCAGTGGCTTACTCCACGACTTCTTCGGCACCAATAGTTTCATTTATTCAATAGCTGGGATCAGTGTCACATACACCATTTTGTTTATATCAATCACACTCGTTTCACGATATTTACGGGGTGGTCGGGTAGCCTAGTGGTTAATGCGTTCGCTCGTCACGCCGAAGACCCGGGCTCGATTCCCGACATGGGTACAATGTGTGAAACCCATTTCTGGTGTCCCCCGCCGTGATATTGCTGGAATATTGCTAAAGGCGGCGTAAAACCATACTCACTCACTCAATATATTAACGTTGATGGACAACTTACTGACGAGTCATGTGTATTGTCTCTTCTTATTGGTGGGATCCTGGTTCACAACTCTAGTGTAGTAAGTGTGTGTGTGTGTGTGTGTGTGAGAGAGAGAGAGTGAGTGTGTGTGTGTGTTAAGATTATTAGCATGCATTGTAGTTTTATAACTGTTATATACAAAAAAAACAAAAAACAAAGGAAATAATTAAAAGCGAAATATGCCTATTCGCAACAGCTGCACAATTCGTGATGAATATGTCAATTTCTTCCGTTGATATGATAGGACAGTACAATGGCAACTGTGACGTCACATCGCAGCACGCCATGACTTTACTTAGTTTTTTCACAGGTCCCCAGTTTAGTTGCATTTTTACATGGACGAGAGAGTATATATGTCTCTCATCAAAGATCATTGCGATATTATCCCTGGGGGCAACTGTCGGCTTTCAGCTTCTCCCCACTCTCAGTGTCTTACTCCACGATTACTTCGGCACCAATAGTTTCATTTATTCAATAGCTGGGATCAGTGTCACATACACCATTTTGTTTATATCAATCACACTCGTTTCACGATATTTACGGGGCGGTGGGTAGCCTAGTAGTTAAAGCGTTCGCTCGTCACGCCGAAGACCCGGGCTCGATTCCCGACATGGGTTCAATGTGTGAAGCCCATTTCTGGTGTCCCCTGCTGTGATATTGCTGGAATATTGCTAAAGGCGGCGTAAAACCATACTCACTCACTCAATATATTAACGTTGATGGACAACTTACTGACGAGTCATGTTTATTGTCTCTTCTTATTGGTGGGACCCTGATACACACCTCTAGTGTAGAAAGTGTGTGTGTGTGTGTGTGTTTGTGTGGGAGAGAAAGAGAGAGAGAGAAAGAGAGAGAGAGAGAGAGAGTGAGTGAGTGAGTGTGTGTGTTATGTAATTATCAGCATGCATTGTAGTTTTATAACTGTTATATACACAAAAAACAAAAAACAAAGGAAATAATTAAAAGCGAAATATGCCTATTCGCAACAGCTGCACATTTCGTGATGAATATGTCAATTTCTTCCGTTGATATGATAGGACAGTACAATGGCAACCCTGACGTCACATCGCAGCACGCCATGCACGAGCAGCACGCCACCCAAGCATGTTAAAAAATGCAGTGTCTGTACACCGCAATTTAGGGTATTTGACGTCACCCTCTTGCATTACTGAAGCATTATCTATGAACATGGTACAAAGAACGTTATCAGAGGCGCGTATTATTGGAATGCATTCGAACGACATAGAGCGTCATCTATGGCATCATAATACCGTAATCAGCAGACTGGAACGAAAAGACAGGCAATCCTATGCTGTTCGGGATCTCCCACGGTCAGAAAGACTTCGGATGACGTCAAGGCAGCTTCGGTTTGTACGTCATCAACCATTTCCAGCATCTGCTGTTCTGAAGAGTCAATGGTTACCCAATAGACGGATGTCCACCAGAACCTAGCGGAATCGACTGAAATCGACGGGTACGAAGCCCAGAAGGGTTATCATACGACCCTTCGTGCCGGTCATCATCGGAGCATTTGTTTAGCATGGTGTCTGGCAAGGAGCGCTTGGAATCTGAGAACATGGCGAAGAGTCCATTGTCCAGAAAAGAGAATGTCCCTGCTCTATGTCACGGATGGCCGATTGTGGGTTATGGCTAAAAGCGGCGTAAAACCATACTCACTCATTCACTCGCTCACTTTGCGTAGCCATACGAGCCAAAATGCGCCTTACGATTCTTGCGTTGTTTCATGATGGTTATTTTATTCAATAAAGCTTTTAAAACGTTTTTTTTGTGGATATTGGAAGGACTACGGCTCTCAACGCCATAGGATCTGGTACCATCTTTCAGGATGATAAGACCAGGCCACCAGGTGCACGTGTTTTCAATTACTTTCACATTCAGATGGACGTCGAGTGAATGCAGTGGCCAGCTTATTCCCCTGATCTCGTCCATATTGAACGGGCACGTGAAGATCCGGGGTATAATAGGTCTTCAGCAACCCATGCTTGCCGTAAAAGGCGACTATGCTTGTCGTAGGAGGCGACTAATGGGATCGGGTGGTCAGGCTCGCTGACTTGGTTGATGCATGTCATCGTATCCCAATTGCGTTGATCGATGCTCATGATGTCAATCACTGGGTTGTCTGGTCCAAACTCGATTATTTACAGACGGCCGTCATATTGCTGGAATATTGCTGAGTGCGGCTTTTAACAACAAGCCAGAACCAGCCCCTATTGAACATGTCTGGGACAAGTGGGGACGACGCATTCGCGATATACATCCTCCACCTACAAACCTGCAACGGTTCGTCGGATTCCTTGAGCAAAAAATGGCAGGTAATGCCTCAAGGCAAGATGACAGACACGTGTCAGGTCAATGAGAGCTCGATGTGCGTCAAGAACCGGGGAATGGCCACACCAATTATTGACCGTGTGTAATGACCCTTCACTTTCCTGTCAATATACGGGTATTACTCGATTTGTGTTCTGGTTTTCTGGTCAGAAAGATTCATCCATTAAATGCTACAGTATTTGAAATTACCCAATTTGTTCTGGTTGTCTTTGTAGTCATTGAGATATGATGGAAATATTGGGTGTTACCATGCATGTTTGAAGTAGTATATAACAACGTAACTTTTGTAAAACTGACAGAAATCATTTGGAAATAGCTGAAATATTTTATAACGTCCAACAAAACACAACAATTAGCTTGGGATAATAGCGTGAAAATAAGAGTCATAGCCTTGGATTCGAACCGATAACAAGCGGATCCAATCACGACTAGGGGACGAAACTCTGATCAGTGAATTGTGTGGCTTTACCTCAAGTCATCTGTCTGGCAGTCAGAAATATTCCAGCTGTGTATAGCTCTAACTACAAGTCTTCATTAATTTCGGATACTCTTGGAGTCCCTCGAGCAAGTCCTGGGGCTTCGTCCTTAATTTCCATCGCCTCGGTTCCCTTTGAGTCATGTTCTATCCCACACATTAACAGGTGTAGCATCATATGCATCAGTTGCTTATTCTACATTAAGTGTATTGTACATTGAGGTACATTCGCAGACCCGTAGGATTGTCTGTCAGATCAGTAGTGAACACCATCTGAACAAATCAGTGGTCTTGTGAACATCCTCTTGCAGACCAGTGGTCAGTAGCCTTGATTATACCTTTGGTCACTCCCGTCACGTGGCTAACATCCCCTGTCAGATCTGTAACCTTCTGAGGAGTCTCTGCAGGGTACGAATTAGTTTTCAAAGTTAACTGGCCAGAAGGCGTGTTCACAAAAAAATGTTGCAAATAATATTTCACTCGCCCTACTGAATGGCTACAGTCTCGAAATTTTGTAACGATTCGTTGAAGTCAATATGTATTGGCTGGTATTTTCAACAAGACAATCGGGGGATGTTTACTCGTCTAATTTAAAAGTCACTGGCATCAAGCCTGCGGGCAGGCAGCTATTTCCAACACTGCGTCACCGGACGAAGAGCCTCACATTCGTCGCATCGTGTCCGCAAAGGTAGGACGTTCAACAACACAACGCCGGTGAGAACTTATCTATTTAATATTATGTTTGTTTACGTATGTGTTACTTCCTACATAGACAGACCCGTGAAGATCCGGGGTAGAATAGGTCTTCAGCAACCCATGCCTGCTGTAAAAGGCGATTATGTTTGTCGTAAAAGGCGACTAAAGAGATCGGGTGGTCAGGCTCGCTGACTTGGTTGATGCATGTCATCGATCCCAATGTCGTGGATCGATGCTCATGATATTAATTACTGGATTGTCTGGTCCAGACTCGATTATTTACTGACCGCCTTCATATAGCTTAAATACTGCTGAGTGCGGCGTTAAACAACCAACCAACCAACCAACCTACATAGCCAACCGGTGCCTCTATAATTAAACTTCAGGTCGGATGGTTACAACCCATGACGCTTTGTCAAACATTAAGTAGCAATGATTTGTTTGTTTGTTGTTTAACGCCGAATTCAGCAATTTACAGTTATATGACGGCGGTCTGTAAATAATCGAGTCTGGACCAGACAATCCAGTGATTAATATAATGCGCATGCGACCACCCGATCCGTCAGTCGCCATTTTCCGGCAAGCATGGATTGCTGAAGACCTATTCTATCCCGGGTCTTCACGGGTCAAGTAGCAATGAAGTTGGTCTCTTTTGTATTTTGACACGGCACATTCCTACACAAGATCCTTCAAAATGCATTTCAGAGACGATTACATATGACAAAGTATTCCTCAGTATACAGGACTGTATGTATTCAAAAGGAAACTATTATATACTTAATAGACATCAAACCAAATGATGATAATAGTGATTATTAGACACAGTATAACATGTGACATATTTGCTAATCAGGTGAATTCTACATGGCTCTCAACTTTATGTGTATGGACAATTATATTTGATTGGATTATTCAATTAAGTATGTTTGTATATAATGGAATTGATGGTTGCTAAATTTAATTGAAATGTTTCCGAAAGTGAACCGCATGTGTTTATGAATAACTATTATGTAGTGATGACACCATGTGCCCAATAAAAGTGAGCGTACCCTGCTCACCTATGGCACCTTTCACAAACACATGCAAAGGCAAGTTAAATGTTCACCTGAATACACATTAACATATGGTACTAGTCAATTATGGTAATAATTTTGTCACTGATACGTAACATTTGGAAACATCCTACACAATGTCTATCATCAAACAGTTGGAAAGCTTCATTAAGGGCATGAATGCTGTTCCCCGAGGCTTGAATGTTGATCAAACAACTTTACCAAAGTAGTTGAATCTACACCAAGAGCTGCCAACGTTCTCCATATTGATTATGTAATGGAACAACGAAATGATATTTTTACAGGAAAATGAAACAGTTGGTGGTTCCTGATTTCATGTGAAAATGTTATTTAAGTTTAAACATCAATTTCCCTGTTTTACAATTCCGGAACATGCGGTCCTATTTCCGATTTAGTGGAGTGCCCTTCTAGTTTGGCACAACATTTAAAGAAATATCAAGAACTATACTCTCTAGTCGATACTGTGAGCCCTGACTGTTTTTGAACCTATAAATCAGCATAAATTGTGTGGAGCCGTTTGATTTCCTTCAACGACACAGACTACCACATTGTTCTTACTTTGTTTGACCCCAATTGTTCTTGAAAGAGGGGCAACAAATCTTCAAAATCAATCACACCATTTGGCCTTCATCCTTCCTTGACGCTATTGTGGCGTCTTTGGTAAGTTGGAAACAGATTCAATACATTGCCGTAAGTTCCTTGGTTAGAATGCCTGCCATCGTCATGTATTTTGTCTATACATCCTTATGCCATTGCTGTGCACAGCAGTCGAATTCAATTATTTCCTCTGGACATCATGTAAGGGTGACTGCATTTGGAGTTAATTAATCGATGACACAGAAATATCCTAAATTTCGTGCAATGGATGGTGTGATTTTCAGAATTGCGGTGTTTGTAAACTCTATTCATGGAAACATTTCTGTTGATGTCCGATCGATGCTGATTAATTCTTGACAATAATTTCTGTTGCGTCTCTCCAACGTTAATCAATCCTCAAACGGTACATTCAATGCATCGGTGACGTTTAAGGTCTTCAAAAGGTTCTGTTCACAATTCTTTACAGTAAACATTGGTTTGTAATTTAGGATAATTTATCAAAAGGACAAGTATTGCAATTGTTTATGCTACATGAAGTTTTACAGTCTAAACGCACTTTCTCTTTTGTCTCTTCAACATACTAAGTAAAATGCCACCAACTTACCGACTTACGTGCACACAGTAAAGTCACTTGTTGTTTACCTTCATTCGAAGGCATCTTTGTCCTTAAGGACTGGTTTCAAACTGTAACCAACATTTCATTTAATGGTGTGGGGTGGTGGGGTAGCCTTGTGGTTACAGTGTTTGCTCGTCACGCTGAAGCCCCGGGTTCGATTCCTGACAATAAGATAAAAGAGGAAATGATACAATTAAAACTGCACTAAAAATCCATATATTTCCTCAGGCCATGAGAACCATGAACTTTTAACGTTCATATTTTAAAGTTGTCATATTATCTTAGCCTATGTTGATTCACATTTACAGATGCCACTATTAAGGGAGAAATAGGGAATACTGGGTCAGATAGATTACAAGTATTTACCTTAATCTACTATGTATAGCCATTGTATACATCCGATAAACAGACGAAAGATTACACCATTGCCTCAAACAGAGCTTCCTCCTAAAGCATAGACCCGTGAAGATCCGGGTAAAATAGGTCTTCAGCAACCCATGCTTGCCGTAAAAGGCGACTATGCTTGTCGTAAAAGGCGACCAACGGGATCGGGTGGTCGATCCAAATTGCGTGGATCAATGCTCATGATATCAATCACTGGATTTCTGGTTTAGACTCGATTATTTACAGAACGCCGTCATATAGCTGGAATACTGCTGAGTGCGGCGTTAAACAACAAAAGAAAAATAAATATTCGCCCTTAAACTAGGTGCTACAAGTCATGTTGTATTTCAGAATCACGAGCGAGCCCTCAAAACTATGGAAGACAGAAAATACTTTGAACAGTTTGTCTTATTCTCCTTCACAATCTCTGTGGTAAGTACACGTCAATATACAGCATCCGTCACAGTACCTGTGATCAGTTGACATTCATGTGCTATTAATATAACTGAAGTTGATATGCACAAATATATCTACTTCGGATAAATCATGCAATACGATAGTTTATGGAATTTCCATATTGATAGTATCGTGAGAAAAGTAAGCCAAAAAAATATTTAAAAAATGGTGAATTGTCTACGTAGTCTCAAATAGCGCCGGTCACGTATATCGCTAGATATCAAGAACAAGTCTTACATCGTCATGTCAAGTCATGATAATTTGTATGCTGAGACATATTTTCTACCACTAGTTCAAATACGACAGAATTCAGAAATATCTATTTTCTATAAAATGACTAAGCGCTGCACACCCAGATATCTTCCTCCCCTAATACCCTGAAACGATCCGCTAACAGCAGCTAAAGATTGAGAAACAGTCAAAATTTAAAGGGCGATGAGATGTAGGACAAATTATTACTCTAAATTGTTTTTGCCTGAAGATAGTATTAATGAACAAACTGTTGGTGAATTTAAGTGAGTATTAAAACAGAAAAGAATTAACACTTTGTACATTGATCAAAGTTTTGGAAGTTGATTTTTTTTGCAGATTGTTCATCCTCGCCTCAGACTCGGATGTAGTGATCTAAATTTGGTTTTAATCCCATGCTACATCGTTCATTATCACCATTGTAAGTGTACGTTAATAAACATAGGATGAATATGAGTGTGAATTGCATTCTCATTGGTTAAAAAATGCTATTAAAAGGGATTATTACGTGTTCAAAATTGAAACACTGAGGTAAATCCAGAAATAGTTATGCACAGCACCTAATTGTGCAATCGGTAATTGACCACACAAGTTCCATGAATGATCAATAAATTATTTTTAAAAGACATAGTTTTAGGTTTAAAATAAGTAAGGCAATACAATGGGTAAAATAGGTAGCAGCCCCTAGAACTAATGGTAGTGCACTGACGAATATTCAGAATATTGTCACATTTGATTGACCAGAAAAAGCTCATCATATTGTGGGCATCGTACATTCGACTCTGCTGGAACTATGCTGAGTGCGGCGTAAAACAACAATTCAACTCTGGGGAGATTTCTTATGAACGTTGTCTTGTCGTTCTTATTAGAGGGACCGACTTTTGTATATTTAATGAAAGGATGTATTTCACCCACGTTATCGTATGTATGCTTACTCCCACAGGGCATGTCTCTGGCTTGTATCGGGCCTGTTCTGCCGGACCTGCTGTGTCTGTGGGATGTCACCCTTCACACAGCCAGCATCCTGTTCCTGGTGGCCGGCGCAGGGACATTATTAGGGATAGCTGTATCCAGTCCCCTGATAGAAAAGCTTCCTGCCTTTATAGTTCTGGTGATCATCAGCGTCGCACGTGTTGTGACCATGTTTCTGTTACCTCACTCTGGGAGTGTAGCCTTGTCTGGACCAATCGTCTTCTTGCATGGCGCTGCACTTGGCCTCTCTGTTGTCGGTAAGTCTGTTGTTGGTTTGTTGTTTTACGACGCACTCAGCAATATTCCAGCTATATGACGGCGGTCTGTAAATAATCGAGTCTGGACCAGATAATCCAGTTACGCCTTTAACGACAAGCATAGTAACCTTTTACGTCATATAGCTTGAATATTGCCGAGTGCGGCGTTAAACAACAAACCAACCAACCAACCCACTATTGCTAGTATAGTTGTGCATGACCTGTGTTGAACTTCAATGCATTAAGCGTACAGTGGCAATAATAGTTGTATTTGTTTCTTTCTTTCCATATTCAGGATCTCTACACACGACAAATCTCCTATGGCCACAGAGTGCAGGCGCAATCCATTTAGTTCAAAGTGGAGCTGCCTTTGGGGCTACTCTATGTCCTCTCATTGAAAAGCCATTCCTCAGTGATGGACTATTTACTGTCATGATGCGAGACCTATCTCAGTTACAAGTCAGTAAAGCAATGGACGGAGAATTAACCAGCTATGGCGGCATAAATAAAACATTTGAAAGATCAAGTCCTGAGACAACTGACACACCAGAGAGTTCAGTGAACATGACATCTGTCGAGAACATGACAAACACTTCCATTACAACTGTGTTCAAGAACATGAACTTGGTGGATTACCTTAACGAATCTCCATCAGATGCTTCTTTCATCAAGAAGGAAATGCCTAACAATACCTGTGACAACTTTATAACATATCTTGAATATCCATTTTCAATATTTGGTTTGTATGCAATAGCAGTTACAGTAGGACTGATCATATGTTACAGGCGAGGAATGAACAGCCTAGATGACCACACTAGCGCTTATACATCAATAGACAGAGACACAAATGTTTCAGAAAGTTGCACTGAAAAGATTTTTATCGTCCTGATGTTCCTCCTTAGTTCACTATGTTTGGCCTTAATGGGCTGCGTGAGCAACCTACTGGCTACCTTTGGAATTGAAAGTGACCTTGACGTCGACCTTAGCACCTTGTCAAATATGGCCTCTGTATCTTGGCTCTGCTATAGTATAGGTAGGATTATTCCTGTCTTGATGCCAGACAGAGTACGCACCTTTCCCATATTGGTTGTTTCCATCGCCGGAATGACAGCAGGCGTAACAGTATTGTTTCTCTGTCCATATTATGGTGTTATTCCTCTTTGGATCAGCATGACTTTACTTGTTTTTTTCACAGGTCCCCAGTGTAGTTGCATTTTTACATGGACGAGAGAGTATGTATGTCTCTCATCAAAGATCATTGCGATATTATCCCTGGGGGCAACTGTCGGCTTTCAGCTTCTACCCACTCTCAGTGTCTTACTCCACGATTACTTCGGCACCAATAGTTTCATTTATTCAATAGCTGGGATCAGTGTCACATACACCATTTTGTTTATATCAATCACACTCGTTTCACGATATTTACGGGGCGGTGGGGTAGCCTAGTAGTTAAAGCGTTCGCTCGTCACGCCGAAGACCCGGGCTCGATTACCGACATGGGTTCAATGTGTGAAACCCATTTCTGGTGTCCCCTGCTGTGATATTGCTGGAATATTGCTAAAGGCGGCGTAACACCATACTCACTCACTCAAGATATTAACGTTGATGGACAACTTACTGACGAGTCATGTGTATTGTCTCTTCTTATTGGTGGGATCCTGATACACAACTCTAGTGTAGAAAGTGTGTGTGTGTGTGTGTGAGAGAGAGAGAGAGAGAGAGAGAGAGAGAAAGAGAGAGAGAGAGAGTGAGTGAGTGAGTGTGTGTGTTATGTAATTATCAGCATGCATTGTAGTTTTATAACTGTTATATACACAAAAAACAAAAAGCAAAGGAAATAATTAAAAGCGAAATATGCCTATTCGCAACAGCTGCACATTTCGTGATGAATATGTCAATTTCTTCCGTTGATATGATAGGACAGTACAATGGCAACTGTGACGTCACATCGCAGCACGCCATGCACGAGCAGCACGCCACCCAAGCATGTTAAAAAATGCAGTGTCTGTACACCGCAATTGAGGGTATTTGACGTCACTCTCTTGCATTACTGAAGCATTATCTATGAACATGGTACGAAGAAGGTTATCAGAGGCGCGTATTATTGGAATGCATTCGAACGACATAGAGCGTCATCTATGGCATCATAATACCGTAATCAGTAGACTGGAACGAAAAGACAGGCAATCCTATGCTGTTCGGGATCTCCCACGGTCAGAAAGACTTCGGATGACGTCAAGGCTGCTTCGGCTTATACGTCATCAACCATTTCCAGCATCTGCTGAAGAGCCAATGGTTACCCAATAGACGGATGTCCACCAGAACAGTGCGGAATCGACTGAAATCGACGGGTACGAAGCCCAGAATGGTTATCATACGACACTTCCGTGCCGGTCATCATCGGAGCATTTGTTTAGCATGGTGTCTGGCAAGGAGTGCTTGGAATCTGAGGACATGGCGAAGAGTCCACTGTCCGGAAAAGAGAATGTTCCTGCTCTATGTCACGGATGGCCGATTGTGGGTTATGGCTAAAAGCGGCGTAAAACCATACTCACTCATTCACTCGCTCACTTTGCGTAGCCATACGAGCCAAAAGGCGCCTTACGGTTCTTGCGTTTTTTTCATGAAGGTTATAATATTCAACAAAGCTTTTAAAACGTTTATTGTGGATATTAGAAGGACTACGGCTCTCAACGCAATAGGACCTGGTGCCATCTTTCAGGATGATAAGACCAGGCCACCTTGTGCACGTGTTTTCAATTACTTTCACATTCAGATGGACGTCCAGTGAATGCAATGGCCAGCATATTCCCCTGATCTCGTCCCTATTGAACGGCCACGTGAAGATCCGGGGTAGAATAGGTCTTCAGCAACCCATGCTTGCTGTAAAAGGCGACTATGCTTGTCGTAAGAGGCGACTAACGGGATCGGCTGGTCAGGCTCGCTGACTTGGTTGATGCATGTCATCGTATCCCAATTGCGTGGATCGATGCTCATGATGTCAATCACTGGATTGTCTGGTCCAGACTCGATTTTTTACAGACGGCCGTGATATTGCTGGAATATTGCTGAGTGCGGCTTTTAACAACAAGCCAGAACCAGCCCATATTGAACATGTCTGGGACAAGAGGGGACGACGCATTCGCGATTTACATCCTCCACCTACAAACCTGCAACAGTTCGTCGGATTCCTTCAGCACAAATGGCAGGTAATGCTTCAGGCAAGATGACAGACAAGTGTCAGGTCAATGAGAGCTCGATGTGCGTCAAGAACCGGGGGATGGCCACACCAATTATTGACCGTGTGTAATGACATGTGACTTTTCAAAATGACCCTTCACTTTCCGGTCAATATACGGGTATTATTCGATTTGTTTACTGGTTTTCTGGTCTGAAAGATTCATCCATTAAATGCTACAATATTTGAAATTACCAAATGTGTTCTGGTCGTCTTTGTAGTCACTGAGATATGATGGAAATATTGGGTGTTACCATGCTTGTTTGAAGTAGTATATAAGAACGTCCCTTTTGTAAAATCTATCGGAAATCAGTTTGAAATAGCTGAAATATTTTATAACGTCCAACAAAACACAACGTGAAACAGTCACATACCTTTCCGATTAGCTTGGGATAATAGTGTGAAAATAAGAGTCATAGCCTTGGATTCGAACCGATAACAAGCGGATCCCATCACGACTAGGGTACGCAGCTCTGATCAGTGAATTGTGTGGCTTTACCTCAAGCCATCTGTCTGGCAGTCAGAATATTCCAGCTGTGTATAGCTCTAAATACAAGTATTCATTAATTTCGGATACGCTTGGAGTCCCTCGAGCAAGTCCTGGGGCTTCGTCCTTAATTTCCTTCGCCTCGGTTCCCTTTGAGTCATGTCCTATCCCACACATTAACAGGTGTAGCATCATATGCATCAGTTGCTTATTCTACATTAAGTGTATTGAACATTGAGGTACATTCGCAGACCCGTAGGATTGTCTGTCAGATCAGTAGTGAACACCGTCTGGACAAATCTGTGGTCTTGTGAACATCCTCTTGCAGACCAGTGGTCAGTAGCCTTGATTATACCTTTGGTCACTCCCGTCACGTGGCGAAATTTTGTAACGATTCGTTGAAGTCAATATGTATTGGCTGGTATTTTCAACAAGACAATCGGGGGATGTTTACTCGTCTAATTTAAAAGTCACTGGCATCAAGCTTGCGGGCAGGCAACTTTTTCCAACACTGCGTCACCGTACGAACAGCCTCACATTCGTCGCATCGTGTCCGCAAAGGTAGGACGTTCAACAACACAACGCCGGTGAGAACTTATCTATTTAATTTAATGTTTGTTTACGTATGTGTTACTTTCTACATAGACATACCCGTGAAGATACGGGGTGGAATAGGTCTTCAGCAACCCATGCTTGCCGGAAAAAGGCGTCTATGTTTGTTGTAAGAGGCGACTAAAGGGATCGGGTGGTCAGGCTCGCTGACTTGGTTGATGCATGTCATCGTATCCCAATGTCGTGGATCGATACTCATGATTGTCTGGATTGTCTGGTCCAGACTCGATTATTTACAGACCGCCGTCATACAACTGGAATACTGCTGAGTGCGGCGTTAACCAACCAACCAACCAACCAACCAACCTACATAGCCAACCGGTGCCTTTATAATTAAACTTCAGGTCGGATGGTTACAACCCATGACGCATTGTGAAAAAAAAGTAGCAATGAAGTAGGTCTCTTTTGTATTTTGACACTGCACATTCCTACATAAGGCCCTTCAAAATGCATTTCAGATACGATTACATATGACAAAGTTATCCTCAGTATACAGGACTGTGTGTATTCAAAAGGAAACTATTATATACTCAATAGACATCAAACCAAAGGGTGACAATAGCGATTATAACAGTATAACATGTGACATATTTGCTAATCAGGTGAATTCTACATTACTCTAAACGTAATTTGTATGGAAAAATATATTTGATTGGATTATTCAATTAAGTATTGTATATAATGGAATAGGTGGTTGCTAAATTTCATTGAAATATTTCTAAAAGTGAACCGCATGTGTTTATGAATCACTATTATATAGTGATGACACCAGGTGTTGACGAAAAGTGGCCTGTTTCCGAAAGTGAATCGCATGTGTTTATGAATCACTATTATATAGCGTTGGCACCAGGTGTTCACGAAAAGTGGGCTGTTTCCGAAAGTGAACCGCATGTGTTTATGAATCACTTTTATACAGTGATGACAACAGGTGTCCACGAAAAGTGGGCTGTCCGAAAGTGAACCGCATGTGTTTATGAATCACTATTATATAGTGATGACACCATGTGCCCAATAAAAGTGAGCGTACCCTGCTCACCTATGGCACCTGTCACAAACACATGCAAAGGCAAGTTAATTGTTCACCTGAATACACAGGAACATATGGTACTAGTTAATTAAGGTAATAATTTTGTCACTGATACGTAACATTTGGAAACGTCCTACACAATGTCTATCGTCAAACAGTTGGAAAGCTTCATTAAGGGCATGAATGCTGTTCCCCGAGGCTTGAATGTTGATCAAACAACTTTACCAAAGTAGTTGAATCTACACCAAGAGCTGCCAACGTTCTCCATATTGATTATGTAATGGAACAACGAAATGATATTTTTACAGGAAAATGAAACAGATGGTGATTCCTGATTTCATGTGAAAATGTTGTTTAAGTTTAAACATCAATTTCCCTGTTTTACAATTCCGGAACATGCGGTCCTATTTCCGATTTAGTGGAGTGCCCTTCTAGTTTGGCACAACATTTAAAGAAATATCAAGAACTATACTCTCTAGTCGATACTGTGAGCCCTGACTGTTTTTGAACCTATAAATCAGCATAAATTGTGTGGAGCCGTTTGATTTCCTTCAACGACACAGACTACCACATTGTTCTTACTTTGTTTGACCCCAATTGTTCTTGAAAGAGGGGCAACAAATCTTCAAAATCAATCACACCATTTGGCCTTCATCCTTCCTTGACACTATTGTGGCGTCTTTGGTAAGTTGGAAACAGATTCAATACATTGCCGTAAGTTCCTTGGTTAGAATGCCTGCCATCGTCATGTATTTTGTCTATACATCCTTATGCCATTGCTGTGCACAGCAGTCGAATTCAATTATTTCCTCTGGACATCATGTTAGGGTGACTGCATTTGAAGTTAATTAATCGATGACACTGAAATATCCTAAATTTCTTGCAATGGATGGTGTGATTTTCAGAATTGCGGTGTTTGTAAACTCTATTCATGGAAACATTTCTGTTGATGTCCGATCGATGCTGATTAATTCTTATCAATAATTTCTGTTGCGTCTCTCCAACGTTAATCAATCCTCAAACGGTACATTCAATGCATCGGTGACGTTTAAGGTCTTCAAAAGGTTTTGTTCAGAATTCTTTACTGTAAACATTGGTTTGTAATTTAGGATAATTTATCAAAAGGACAAGTTTTGCAATTGTTTATGCTACATGAAGTTTTACAGTCTAAACGCACTTTCTCTTTTGTCTCCATAACGTATTAAGTAAAATGCTACCAACTTACCGACCTACGTGCATACAGTAAAGTCACTTGTCGTTTACCTTGATTTGTTGGCTTTGTCCTTACTTGTTTCAAACTGTAACCAATATTTCATTTAATGTTGTGGGGCGGTCGGTTAGCCTTGTTGCTACAGTGTTGGCTCGTCACGCTGAAGACCCGGGTTCGATTCCCGACATGGGTACAATGTGTGAAGCCCATTTCTGGTGTCCCCCGCCGTGATATTGCTGGAATATTGCTAAAAGCGACGTAAAACCATACTCACTCACTCACTAATGTTGTGGGGTGGTGGGGTAACCTTGTTGGTACAGTGTTGGCTCATCACGTCTCTTGCCCAGGTTCTATTTCCCACATAAAACCACAATGTATGAAGCCAATTCTTGGTATAACCTGCTATGAAACGGCGGGCTTAACGCTAACATCAACTCACTCAGTTGTGAATTTACTAATGACCCCTTTTTGTTTTTGTGCCCTGAATTCTAACTTGAAAAAAAAGACAGAGAACTTTATGTTTATGTTTGATATGCACGAATTGGTATCAGTGTATATATACATTGTGGGAAAGTTTTGCTTTGGGCTGGCGTACAAGACCCGTGAAGATCCGGGGTAGAATAGCAACCCATGCTTGCCGTAAAAGGCGACTATGCTTGTCGTAAAAGGCGACCAACGGGATCGGGTGGTCAGGCTCGTTTATGCATGTCATCGATCCCAATTGCGTGGATCGATGCTCATGATGTCAATCACTGGATTGTCTGGTCCAGACTCGATTATTTACAGACTGCCGTCATATAGCTGGAATACTGCTGAGTGCGGCGTAAAACAACAAAAGAAAAGGAAATATTCGCCCTTAAACTAGGTGCTACATGTTGTATTTCAGAATCACGAGCGAGCCCTCAAAACTATGGAAGACAGAAAATACTTTGAACAGTTTGTCTTATTCTCCTTCACAATCTCTGTGGTAAGTACACGTCAATATACAGCACCCGTCACAGTGCCTGTGATCAGTTGACATTCATGTGCTATTAATATAACTGAAGTTGATATGCACAAATATATCTACTTCGGATTAATCATAAGCCAAAAAAAATAAAAACAAATATGATGAATTGTCTACGTAGTCTCAAATAGCGCCGGTCACGTATATCGCTAGATATCAAGAACAAGTCTTACATCGTGCCTGTCTTTGATTATTGCTCCCACATTTGGGTTAACTGTACGAAAGAACAAGGAATGACACTTGGAAATTTACCGCTAGACGCATTCAGGACAAATTGCGGAGCAACAAGAGGTACAAGTCATGATAATTTGTATGTTGAGACATATTTCCTACCACAAGTTCAAATACGACAGAATTCAGAAATATCTTTTCTATAAAATGACCAAGCGCTACACGCCTGGATATCTTTCTCCCCTCATACCCTGAAACGATCTGCTAACAGTAGCTAAAGATTGAGAAACAGTCAAAATATACAGGCAATGAGATGTAGGACAAATTATTACACTAAATTCTTTTTATCAGATACTATTTAGCGCTGGAATGATTTGCCTGAAGATGGTATTAATGAACAAATTGTTAGTGAATTTAAGAGATTTTTAAAACAGAATAAAATTAACAATTTGTACATTGATCAAAATTTTTGGTAGTTGATTTTGGCAGATTGTTCATTCTCGCCTCAGACTCGGATGTAGTGATCCAAATATGGTTTTAATCCGTTTCTACATCGTTCATTATCACCATTGTAAGTGTACGATAATGAACATGAAATAAATATGAGTGTGAACTGCATTCTCATTGGTTAAAAAATGGTCTTTAATGGAATTGTAATTTCCAAATTGGAACACTGAGATAAATCCAGAAATAGTTATGCACGGAACCAAATTGTGAAATCGGTAATTGACCACACAAGTTCCATGAATGATCAATAAATTATTTTTAACAGACATAGTTTTAGGTTTAAAATAAGTAAGGCAATACAATGGGTAAAATAGGTAGCAGCCCCTAGAGTTAATGGTAGTGCGCTGACGAATATTCAGAATATTGTCACATTTGATTGACCAGAAAAAGCTCATCATATTGTGTTCATCGTACATTCGACTCTGCTGGAATTATGCTGAGTGCGGCGTAAAACAACAATCAAACTCTGGAGAGATTCCTTATGAACATTGTCTTGTCGTTCTCATTAGAGGGGCGACGTTTGTATATTTAATAAAAGGATGTATTGCACCCTCGTTATCGTATGTATGCTTACTCCCACAGGGCATGTCTCTGGCTTGTATCGGGCCTGTTCTGCCGGACCTGCTGTGTCTGTGGGATGTCACCCTTCACACAGCCAGCATCCTGTTCCTGGTGGCCGGCGCAGGGACATTATTAGGGATAGCTGTATCCAGTCCCCTGATAGAAAAGCTTCCTGCCTTTATAGTTCTAGTGATCATCAGCCTCGCACGTGTGGTGACCATGTTTCTGTTACCCCACGCTGGGAGTGTATCCTTTGCTGGACCAATCGTCTTCTTGCATGGCGCTGCACTTGGCCTCTCTGCTGTCGGTAAGTCTGTTGTTGGTTTTTGTTTGTTGTTTAACGCCGCACTCAGCAATATTCCAGCTATATGACGGAGGTCTGTAAATAATCGAGTCTGGACCAGACAATCCAGTGATTAATATCATGAGCATCGATCCACGCAATTGGGATACGATGACATGAATCGACCAAGTCAGCGAGCCTGACCACCCGATCCCGTTAGTCGCCTCTTACGACAAGCATAGTCGCCTTTTACTGCAAGCATGAAGACCTATTCCACCCCGGAATCTTCACGGGTCCGGTAAGTCTGTGTCCACAGGAGGAAATCAGTTGATTGACTGCACAATCTAGACCGTTATTATGAGGAATGTTGATCTCTTTGCTTTGCGTGGATCGATGCTCATGGTGTCAATCACTCGATGGTCTGGTCCAGAATCGATTATTTACAGACCGCCGTCATATAGCTGGAATATTGCTGAGTGTGGCGTCAAACAAACAAACACATCTATTTGCTTCTTCTTAACAGTTCGCTGTACACAAATCTTAACATGTCACTATCCCTTTTTAAAAGTTTACTCTTGCTGTGATATGAATACATATATAGTAAAGCATATGCATATGTTTATAATTCACAATCAAATAGTGATGAGGGGGGCACGGATGGCCCGGTCGTCTAAGGCGCCGCGATCGCTTTGCAGAGTTGCGTCCCTGGGGCACGCCTGAAACCTATGCTTGTGGGTTTGAATCCCGGTTCGCCCCGATTATGTTTCTAGGTTTGTCAGCACCATACCCGTGCTCCTGGGTTTCACCGAAATGGTAAGCGTCTGAGACCTGCATCACTTGGGGCTTTCCTCCTACATTAAGCTGACACGCCGTGATATGACTGGAATACTGTTAAAAGCGGCGTAAAACCCATCTCACCCACTCACTCACTCACACAAAGGGATGATACCAGGTGTTCCCGAAAAAGTGGCACCCTATACATCCACAGGCAAAAGCATGTCAGTTGTGCACCTGAACAAACAAGGGATATCAAAATCATCAGACATCACTTTGGCGCTGAGTCGTCAAATTTGGAAAAGTCCTCCACGTGTCTTCCATAACCAATTTTGGAAACCTTGGCCTTGAATGTTTCAACCTTGATCAAGCAACTATTGAGCAAGAACCTTATGACGCTTTTTGAAATCTTTGTGGAAAGAGCATGTCCGATTGTCCTTCAAAAGTTGTGAAATGTAGAAACCAAAGGCTGCAGCGTCTGGAATGTTCCAATGCGTTCCAAGTATCGTTCGTCATCTGACAGCTTGTGGGTCTGTGTGTTTCATTTACCAGGACTCCCAATGGGTGTGTTCCTGTAAAGATTCCGGGGTAGAATAGGTCTTCAGGAACCCATGCTTGCCGTAAAACGCGACTAACGGGACCGTGGTTAGGCTCTCTGACTTGGTTGATGCATGTCATCGATCCCAATTGCGTGGGTCGATGCTCATGATTGTTTTCATTGTCTGGTCCAGGCTTGATAATTTACCGACCGCCGTCAACCAACCCACTATTGCAAGTATAGTTGTACATGACCTGTGTTGAACTTCAATGCATTAAGCGTACAGTAGCAATAATAGTTGTATTTGTTTCTTTCTTTCCATATTCAGGATCTCTCCACACGACAAATCTCCTATGGCCACAGAGTGCAGGCGCAATCCATTTAGTTCAAAGTGGAGTGGCCTTTGGGGCTACTCTATGTCCTCTCATTGAAAAGCCATTCCTCAGTGATGGACTATTTACTGTCATGATGCGAGACCTATCTCAGTTACAAGTCAGTAAAGCAATGGACGGAGAATTAACCAGCTATGGCGGCATAAATAAAACAATTAAAAGATCAAGCCCTGAGACAACTGACACACCAGAGAGTTCAGTGAACATGACATCTGTCGAGAACATGACAAACACTTCCATTACAACTGTGTTCAAGAACATGAACTTGGTGGATTACCTTAACGAATCTCCATCAGATGCTTCTTTTGTCAAGAAGGAAATGCCTAACAATACCTGTGACAACTTTATAACATATCTTGAATATCCATTTTCAATATTTGGTTTGTATGCAATAGCAGTTACAGTAGGACTGATCATATGTTACAGGCGAGGAATGAACAGCCTAGATGACCACACTAGCGCTGATTCATCAATAGACAGAGACACAAATGTTTCACAAAGTTGCACTGAAAAGATTTTTATCGTCCTGATGTTCCTCCTTAGTTCACTATGTTTGGCCTTAATGGGCTGCGTAAGCAACCTACTGGCTACCTTTGGAATTGAAAGCGACCTTGACGTCGACCTTAGCACCTTGTCAAATATGGCCTCTGTATCTTGGCTCTGCTATAGTATAGGTAGGATTATACCTGTCTTGATGCCAAACAGAGTACGCACCTTTCCCATATTGGTTGTTTCCATCGCCGGAATGACAGCAGGCGTGACAGTATTGTTTCTCTGTCCATATTATGGTGTTATTCCTCTTTGGATCAGCATGACTTTACTTGGTTTTTTCACAGGTCCCCAGTTTAGTTGCATTTTTACATGGACGAGAGAGTATGTATGTCTCTCATCAAAGATTATTGTTATATTATCCCTGGGGGCAACTGTCGGCTTTCAGCTTCTACCCACTCTCAGTGGCTTACTCCATGACTACTTCGGCACCAATAGTTTCATTTATTCAATAGCTGGGATCAGTGTCACGTACACCATTTTGTTTATATCAATCGCACTCGTTTCACGATATTTACTGGGCGGTGGGGTAGCCTAGTGGTTAATGCGTTAGGATAATTTATCAAAAGGACAAGTTTTGCAATTGTTTATGCTACATGAAGTTTTACAGTCTAAACGCACTTTCTCTTTTGTCTCCTCAACGTATTAAGTAAAATGCTATAAACTTACTACGTGCATACCGTAAAGTCACTTGTCGTTTACCTTGATTTGATGGCTTTGTCCTTACTTGTTTCAAACTGTAACCAATATTTCATTTAATGTTGTGGGGCGGTCGGGTAGCCTTGTTGCTACAGTGTTCGCTCGTCACGCCGAAGACCCGGGCTCGATTCCCGACATGGGTTCAATGTGTGAAACCCATTTCTGGTGTCCCCCGCCGTGATATTGCTGGAATATTGCTAAAGGCGGCGTAAAACCATACTCACTCACTCACGATATTAATGTTGATGGACAACTTACTGACGAGTCATGTCTATTGTTTCTTCTTATTGGTGGGATCCTGGTACACAACTCTAGTGTAGTAAGTGTGTGTGTGTGTGTGTGTGTGTGTGTGTGTGTGTGTGTGTGTGTGTGTGTGTGTGTGTGTGTTTGTGTTATGTAATTATCAATTGTCGTTTTATAACTGTTATATACACAAAAGACAAAAAAGCACCCCTGCAAATAATTAAATCGAAATATGCCTATTCGCAACAACTGTAAATTTTCTGATGAATATGTAAATATGTTCCGTTGATATGGTAGGACAGTACAATGGCCACCGTGACGTCACATCGCAGCACGCCATGCACGTGCAGTACGCCACCCATGCTTTTTTAAAAATGCAGTGTCTGTACACCGCAATTGAGGGTATTTGACGTCACCCTCTTGCATTACTGAAGCATTATCTGTGAACATGGTACGAAGAAGGTAATCAGAGGCGCGTATCATTGGAATGCATTCGAAAGACATGACCTACAAAAGCACAGAGCGTCATCTTTGGCATCTTAATATCGTAATCAGCAGACTGGAACGAAAACACAGGCAAGCCTATGCTGTTCGGGATCTCCCACACAATTACAGAGGTATTTCTATCCTAAGCTGTTTAGGTATATTGTTCACTTCGCTATTGAATAATCGTTCACAAGCTTACTCAGTTCAGACTAATCTAATAAGCGAAGCGCAAGCAGGATTTAGAAAAAAAATACTCAACAATTGACAATATGTTTATTCTTAAAGCTCTCATTGATATGTATATAAATCATAATAAGAAGTTGTATTGTGTTTTCGTCGATTTTAGCAAAGCTTTCGATACATTATGGAGGTGTGGTCTTAGGACAAAAATGATAAAGTCTAATATCAACGGAAAATGTTTTAATGTCATATATAATATGTATCAAAATATCAAATCTTGTGTTTCACATAATAACAAGGTGTCAGGTTTCGCATGTCAAATTGGTGTAAGAAAAGGTGAAAATTTGTCACCTTTCCTGTTTGCTTTGTACCTTATGACCTTGAACAATTTTTATCTGAAAATGACTTTGAAGGACTGCATAATGTAAATAACCTTTTAATAGATTCACTTGAACTGTACATAAAACTTTTTTCTCATTTTGTATGCCGATGATACTGTTTTAATGGCCGAAAGCCCAGAAGATTTAAAAAAGTGTCTCACTATATTTGAAGAATATTGTACTATCTGAAAAATTAAAGTCAATGTTTACAAAACGAAAGTTGTTATTCCTGCCAAGCGCTCCACAAATAGAGTCTTCAATTTTATGTTAAATGGCTCGATTCGTCATGTTGTTAAAGAATATGTTTACCTTGGTATGTTATTTACAAACACTGGTAGATTTTGTAAGGCACTAAAAAGACTGACAGATCAGGCATCTAGAGCAATGTACGCTGTATTTCGTAAAATTAGAATATTAGAAATTCCTATTGACTGTCAATTGAAATTATTTGATCAACTAGTTCAGCCAGTATTGTTATATGGATCTGAGGTGTGGGGTTTTGAAAATGCTTTTGTCATTGAACGTGTACATCTTAAATTTTGTAAATATATTCTCAAGTTAAAACAGTCAACACCCGATTACATGGTATATGGTGAACTAGGGAGGTATCCTCTCAGCATTTTCATCAAGATAAGAATGATTTCATATTGGTGCAAGCTAACATCATCACAAACTAGCCTTTCTAATACAGTATATAAACTTATGTTTCAAATGTCCATTGCAAATCCAGATTACCATTTCCCACTATTAAAAGAAGTAAACTGCATTCTTCAAAATATAGGCTTTAATTACATTTGGTTGTCTCAAACCTTTATTAGTGCCGCATGGTTGAAACAAAATGTGAAACATGTTCTCATTGATAATTTTCTGCAAAGATGGCGGGAATCAAAGGACAATTCATCTAAAGGTTTCTATTATAACATGTTTAAAGAGTTACCATCCCTAGAACCTTATTTACTAGAACTACCAATCACCTTACGCATCTCTCTTGCTCGTTTTAGAACAGCAAATCATAGATTACCCATTGAAACAGGAAGATGGTATAATATTGTGAGAGAGGAAAGAAAATGTACATTGTGTAAAAATTTGATATGTGATGATATGCACTTTTTATTAGAATGTCCAAAACTCTCAGAAATTAGAAGCAAGTTTTTGCCACAATACTACTGTATGTATCCTTCTGCCGTAAAATTCTCTCATTTGATGTCCATTACTTATAAGCCAATTCTATTAAAACTGGCAAGTTATATAAGATCATGTATGGAAATGTGAGAGAGGAATCGACTGACATCGGCAGGAATGAAGTCCAGAAGGGTTATCATGCGACCCTTCCGTGCCGGTCATCATCGGAGCATTTGTTTAGCATGGTGTCTAGCAAGGAGCCCTTGGAATCTGAGGACTTGGCGAAGTGTCCATTGTTCCGAAAAGAGAATGTTCCTGCTCTATGTCACGGATGGCCGATTGTGGGTTATGATGGATAAAGTACGGTCTATACACCCAGGGATATGAGACCTACGACCCCGCTCGGTAATGGTGTGGGTCATATAGCTGGAATATTGCTGGGTGCGGCGTTAAACGTTAAACAACAAACAAACAAACCAACGGTAATGGTTTGGAGTTGCCTGTCACACGATTGTTAACTGGATCTTGTCACCATCCAAGAAAACCTCAATAGTGATGGGTACATTCGTAACACCCTGCAGCCAGCTGTTGTGCCGCATTTCGACAACCACTCACTCGCCACCCGGGCGCCCTCTGCACAAGGATGACAATGATAGGCCACATCATTCCCGAGGAGTAACAACTTTCGTCCTGACCCGAACCCGCTGGCGCATATTTGGGACATCTTGGGGAGTAGAGTCCTAGCACTGATTCTGGCCCAGTTGGAGGTAGCTCTTCTTCCCCGATACGTAACGATATTTGCCAGCACAATACCCATATTCATGGGACCATTGATGCTTTTTGTTTGTTGTTTTACGCCGCACTCAGCAATATTCCAGCTATATGACCCACACCATTACCGAGCGGGGTCGTAGGTCTCATGTCCCTGGGTATATAGACCGTACTTTATCCATCATAACCCACTTATTTATGTGACGGCGGTCTGTAAATAAGCAAGTATGGACCAGGCAATCCAGTAATTGACATCATGAGCATCGATCCAAGCAGTCAACGAGCCTGACCACCCGATCCCGTTAGTCACTTCTTACGACAAGCATAGTCGCCTTTTACGGCAAGCATGGGTTGCTGAAGACCTATTCTACCCCGGATCTTCACCATTTGATGTAACAATATTCAAACTATATATGGTTAACAGCAGGGTGTAGCCAAAAGTACACTCGAAGTATTCTTCGACTTCGAATCAGCAAAGAACAATGCTCGCAAGAGATGACATAATATAACATGACGCTTAACTCAGGAAAATATGACCCTGTGCTTGATAACGCACTGAAAACTTTATCAATATGCCCTTGCAATGAACATATTTCAGATTTCACCTGCAGAATGCTATTGCAACTTAACGTTTGTGACATATCTGTGCTTGCAAGTTGACAATGTGAATGCAAATCATGGCCATATTGAAGATCATATAATTATGTCGCAATGGAGGCAAGGGGGCAGTTTCAGGTTTCAAGTACTGGTGATGTGTTTTCCTAAGCCGTAGGTGATGTTACAGAACCATAAGTGCATACAGGTTTGTATTTCAGGTGACCGCCTCCGCGGTCTAGTGGTAGAGCGTCCGCCCGGAAGGTCCGGGTTTCGATCCACGACCGCGTCATACCAAAAGACGTTAAAAGATGGTACTTGTTGTTACCCTGCCTTTCGCTCGGCATAAGGGGCTAAAACAAGGACTGGTCGGCTCGGAGTCTGAGTGGGGTATTCATGTTAAATTGGGGCATGGTATCTCAGTGGGCTAGCACTATTAATCGGCATCAGTCCGGACTAGCACAAGCAGCCACACACACACGTGCATGCACGTCGCTATATAAGTGCAATAATGTTGGACGCGACGTTAAACCCCATTTCAACCTCACGTGTATTTCGGGTAGTTAATGCCATTGACTATGACTATGGTACTCTACTCCATTAGTATTGTTTCTTAATTCAATTGATCAATGCAAATTACTTTCTTATTAAAGTAAAGAGTCGTTGGACCCTTACGTTCTACAGTCTTTCCTCGTGTAGACCAGTTGATAAACACAGAGTATATCAGCATGTATGTGGTTGTTTCTGTATGTATTGAAAATGTTTCATTACTTAACTGCTTTACTTCAGGGTGTTGTAAATACATGTAACGTTCTTATAGACATTCAAGAGCATGCTGTATTTGACAATTATTTTGTCGTATTTAATTCTGATTTTTTCAGAAAATATCTACATTATAGTATTGTGTTTCTTATTTCATTTAAAAATACTCAAGTAGTATTTTGGTGAGCATTACCAGTAAAGCCAAAGTCTTTTGGTAGGTTCAGCTCATGAGGTCTATGCACTGTAATATAGGGAGGCCAGGTATACCTTTGTAGTTTAATCTAAATATGTTTCGACCGCCTCCGTGGTCTTGTGGTAGAGCGTCCGCCCGGAAAGCGGAAGGTCCAGGGTTCGATCCCGGGCCGCGTCATGCAAAAAGACGTTAAAAGATTGTACTTGTTGTTACCCTGTCTGGCGCTCGGCATTAAGGGGCTAAAACAAGGACTGGTCGGCTCGGAGTCAGTATACTGTGTCTGAGTGGGGTATTCATGTTAAACTGCGGCATGGTATCTCAGTGAGCTAGCACTATAAATCGGCATCAGTCCGGACTAGTACAAGCAGCCACACACACACATACACGTGCATGCACGTCGCTATATAAGTGCAATAATCTTGGACGCGACGTTAAACCCAATTTCACCTCACCTCACCTAAATATGTTTCCTGATTGCAATGTTCTACTTATGAAGTCCCTTGTTTTCACAACTGACCTGTTTTCCACATTTTATTCTGCACTGGAACGGAGACGGAATAAAATAATGATGCTGCCACACCTTTGACCCCTTTCATTGCCTTTGTATAATTGTAAACTTCATCCTGTGTGTTTCTGTATTATTTGATGATTGTTCATTGGTGTTGTGTGTTGTTTTTTACTGATTTCATAATTTGGTTCTGAACGTACCTATTTATGTCTAAGGCGCCGCGATTCGCTGTGCAGAGTTGCTTCCCTTAGGCACTTATATCAGCAACATACCCGTGCTCGCGGGTTTCATCGAAGTTGTAAACGTCCGAGACCTGCATCACTTCGGGCTATTTAAAATGTGTACGATAATATTTCTTTCATTCAGTTTTGGAACTTGGTCCTTACCCCTAAGTTAGGTTGGGGTTCATTCTCCAACATAGACTGATAGCACTTGGCAATCATTCCATACAGGAAGCCATCGCACGATGCTTGAAATATGACAATCGCCATGTACATATAAAATAGCATTATATACATATATATAGCATAGGCCTACGGAAGACTGACATGTAAATAGACTTCAGATATATCAATTATATTCATTGAACTATGAAAATAATTTGTCTTTCCTGAAAGGTTTGTGCTTGATTATGGTTCATACTAAAACAATTTCCAAAAAAAAAGCATTTGTATTCGTGACCATGGCAATGTACATAATATAGTCCATATTGACTAACCTTAGTAAAATGATTTAAGTATAGACTACCGTAATATCCCTCAAAACACTGAAAGTAAAGGAAATATGATACAGGGTTTACACATTTGAAGGACTGAATATGATTCATTATGTCTGTCTTAGCCAGTTTATGTTACGCTCATCTAAATCACTTTGAATGAGGCCTATCATTATAACAGCATATGCCATGTCAAGGTGCAAGCCTGGATACACGCTCTATGATCACATACTCATACAGAAGGTACAAGCCTGGACATACGCTCTATTATCACATACTCATACTGAAGGTGCCTGCCTGGATATACGCTCTATGATCACATACTCATACTGAAGGTGCAAGCCTGGATATACGCTCTATGATCCCATACTCATACAGAAGGTACAAGCCTGGATATACGCTCTATGATCACATACTCATATGATACTCATACAGAAGGTACATGCCTAGATATACGCTCTATGATCACACACTCATACAGAAGGTACATGCCTGGATACACGCTCTATGATCACATACTCATACAGAAGATACATGCCTGGATATACGCTCTATGATCACATACTCATACAGAAGATACATGCCTGGATATACGCTCTATTATCACAGACCCATACAGAAGATACATGTTTGGATATACGCTCTATTATCACATACTCATACAGAAGATACATGCCTAAACATACTCTCTATTATCACACACTCATACAGAAGTTACATGCCTGGATATACGCTCTATTACCATACACTCATACAATAGATACATGTCTTGATATACGCTCTATTACCACACACTCATACCGAAGATACATGTCTGGATATACGCTCTATTACCACACACTCATACCGAAGATACATGTCTGGATACACGCTCTATTATCACACACTCATACAGAAGATACATGTCTGGATACACGCTCTATGATCACACACTCATACAGAAGAAACATGCCTGGATATACGCTCTATGATCACATACTCATACAGAAGAAACATGCCTAGATATACGCTCTATTATCACAGACCCATACAGAAGATACATGTCTGGATATACGCTATATTATCACACACTCATACAGAAGATACATGCCTAGATATACGCTCTATCACCACACACTCATACAGAAGATACATGCCTAGATATACGCTCTATTATCACACACTCATACAGAAGATACATGTCTGGATATACGCTTTAATATCACACACTTATACAGAAGATACATGCCTAAACATACTCTCTATTATCACACACTCATACAGAAGATACATGCCTAAACATACGCTCCATTATCACACACGCATACAGAAGATACATGCCTGGATACACATTCTATTATCACAGACCCATACAGAAGATACATGTCTGGATATACGCTCTATTATCACACACCAATACAGAAGATACATGCCTAGATATACGCTCTATCACCACACACCCATACAGAAGAAACATGCCTAGATATACGCTCTATGATCACACACTCATACAGAGGATACATGCTTACATATACGCTCTATTATCACAGACTCATACCGAAGATACATTCCTAAACATACGCGCTATTACCACACACTCATACAGAAGATACATGTCTGGACATACGCTCTATTACCATACACTCATACAGAAGATACATGTCTTGATATACGCTCTATTACCACACACTCATACAGAAGATACATGTCTGGATATACGCTCTATTACCACACACTCATACAGAAGATACATGTCTGGATAAACGCTCTATTACCACACACTCATACAGAAGATACATGTCTGGATATACGCTCTATTACCACACATTCATACAGAAGATACATGTCTGGATATACGCTCTATTACCACACACTCATACAGAAGATACATGTCTGGATATACGCTCTATGATCACACACCAAAACAGAAGAAACATGCCTAGATATACGTTCTATGATCACACACTCATACAGAAGATACATGTCTGGATATACGCTCTATCACCACACACTCATACAGAAGATGCATGCCTAGATATACGCACTATGATCACACACTCATACAGAAGATACATGCCTAGATATACGCTCTATTATCACACACTCATACAGAAGATACATGTCTGGATATACGCTCTATGATGACACACTCACACAGAAGATACATGTCTGCATATACGCTCTATGATCACACACTCATACACCAGATACATGTCTGGATATACGCTCTATGATCACACACTCATACAGAAGTTTCATGCCTGGATATACGCTCTATGATAACACACTCATACAGGAGATACATGCCTGGATATACGCTCTATGATCACACACTCATACAGAAGATACATGCCTAGATATTCGCACTATGATCACACACTCATTCAGAAGATAAATGCCTGGATGTACGCTCTATGATCACACACTCATACAGAAGATACATGCCTGGATATACGCTCTAAGATCACACACTCATACAGAAGATACATGTCTAGACATACGCTCTATGATCTCACACTCATACAGAAGATGCATGCCTAGATATACGCTCTTTGATCACACACTCATACAGAAGATCCATGTCTGGATATACGCTCTATGATCACACACTCATACAGAAGATACATGTCTGGATATAGGCTCTATGATCACACACTCATACAGAAGTTACATGCCTAGATATACGTTCTATGATCACACACTCATACAGAAGATAAATGCCTGGATATACGCTCTATGATCACACACTCATACAGAAGATACATGTCTTGATATACGCTCTATGATCTCACACTCATACAGAAGATACATGTCTTGATATACGCTCTATGATCACACACTCATACAGAAGATACATGTCTGGATACACGCTCTATGATCACACACTCATGCAGAAGATACATGTCTGGATATACGCTCTATGATCACACACTCATACAGAAGATACATGCCTGGATATACGCTCTATGATCACACACTCATACAGAAGATACATTTCTGGATATACGCTCTATGATCACACACTCATACAGAAGATACATGTCTGGATATACGCTCTATGATCACACACTCATACAGAAGATACATGCCTAAACATACTCTCTATTATCACACACTCATACAGAAGTTACATGTATGGATATACGCTCCATGATCACACACTCATACAGAAGATACATGCCTAGATATACGCTCTTTGATCACACACTCATACAGAAGATCCATGTCTGGATATACGCTCTATGATCACACACTCATACAGAAGATACATGTCTGGATATAGGCTCTATGATCACACACTCATACAGAAGTTACATGCCTAGATATACGCTCTATGATCACACACTCATACAGAAGATAAATGCCTGGATATACGCTCTATTATCACACACTCATACAGAAGATACATGTCTTGATATACGCTCTAATATCACACACTTATACAGAAGATACATGCCTAAACATACTCTCTATTATCACACACTCATACAGAAGTTACATGTCTGGATATACACTCTATTATCACACACTCATACAGAAGATACATGTCTGGATATACGCTCTATTATCGCACACTCATACAGAAGATACATGCCTAAACATATGCTCTATTATCACACACTCATACAGAAGATACATGCCTAAACATACGCTCCATTATCACACACGCATACAGAAGATACATGCCTGGATACACATTCTATTATCACAGACCCATACAGAAGATACATGTCTGGATATACGCTCTATTATCACACACCAATACAGAAGATACATGCCTAGATATACGCTCTATCACCACACACCCATACAGAAGAAACATGCCTAGATATACGCTCTATGATCACACACTCATACAGAGGATACATGCTTACATATACGCTCTATTATCACAGACTCATACCGAAAATACATGCCTAAACATACGCGCTATTACCACACACTCATACAGAAGATACATGCCTAGATATACGCTCTATCACCACACACCCATACAGAAGAAACATGCCTAGATATACGCTCTATGATCACACACTCATACAGAGGATACATGCTTACATATACGCTCTATTATCACAGACTCATACCGAAGATACATGCCTAAACATACGCGCTATTACCACACACTCATACAGAAGATACATGTCTGGACATACGCTCTATTACCATACACTCATACAGAAGATACATGTCTTGATATACGCTCTATTACCACACACTCATACAGAAGATACATGTCTGGATATACGCTCTATTACCACACACTCATACAGAAGATACATGTCTGGATATACGCTCTATTACCACACACTCATACAGAAGATACATGTCTGGATATACGCTCTATTACCACACACTCACACAGAAGATACATGTCTGGATATACGCTCTATTACCACACACTCATACAGAAGATACATGCCTGGATATACGCTCTATGATCACACACCAAAACAGAAGAAACATGCCTAGAGATACGTTCTATGATCACACGCTCATACAGAAGATACATGTCTGGATATACGCTCTATCACCACACACTCATACAGAAGATGCATGCCTCGATATACGCACTATGATCACACACTCATACAGAAGATACATGCCTAGATATACGCTCTATTATCACATACTCATACAGAAGATACATGTCTGGATATACGCTCTAATATCACACACTTATACAGAAGATACATGCCTAAACATACTCTCTATTATCACACACTCATACAGAAGATACATGCCTAAACATACGCTCCATTATCACACACGCATACAGAAGATACATGCCTGGATACACATTCTATTATCACAGACCCATACAGAAGATACATGTCTGGATATACGCTCTATTATCACACACCAATACAGAAGATACATGCCTAGATATACGCTCTATCACCACACACCCATACAGAAGATACATGCCTAGATATACGCTCTATGACCACACACTCATACAGAAGATACATGCCTAGATATACGCTCTATTATCACACACTCATACAGAAGATACATGTCTGGATATACGCTCTATGATCACACACTCATACAGAAGTTTCATGCCTGGATATACGCTCTATGATCACACACTCATACAGAAGATACATGTCTGGATATTCGCACTATGATCACACACTCATTCAGAAGATAAATGCCTGGATATACGCTCTATGATCACACACTCATACAGAAGATACATGCCTGGATATACGCTCTAAGATCACACACTCATACAGAAGATACATGTCTAGACATACGCTCTATGATCTCACACTCATACAGAAGATGCATGCCTAGATATACGCTCTTTGATCACACACTCATACAGAAGATCCATGTCTGGATATACGCTCTATGATCACACACTCATACAGAAGATACATGTCTGGATATAGGCTCTATGATCACACACTCATACAGAAGTTACATGCCTAGATATACGTTCTATGATAACACACTCATACAGAAGATAAATGCCTGGATATACGCTCTATGATCACACACTCATACAGAAGATACATGTCTTGATATACGCTCTATGATCTCACACTCATACAGAAGATACATGTCTTGATATACGCTCTATGATCACACACTCATACAGAAGATACATGTCTGGATACACGCTCTATGATCACACACTCATACAGAAGATACATGTCTGGATATACGCTCTATGATCACACACTCATACAGAAGATACATGCCTGGATATACGCTCTATGATCACACACTCATACAGAAGATACATGCCTGGATATACGCTCTATGATCACACACTCATACAGAAGATACATGTCTGGATATACGCTCTATGATCACACACTCATACAGAAGTTTCATGCCTGGATATACGCTCTATGATAACACACTCATACAGGAGATACATGCCTGGATATACGCTCTATGATCACACACTCATACAGAAGATACATGTCTGGATATTCGCACTATGATCACACACTCATTCAGAAGATAAATGCCTGGATATACGCTCTATGATCACACACTCATACAGAAGATACATGCCTGGATATACGCTCTAAGATCACACACTCATACAGAAGATACATGTCTAGACATACGCTCTATGATCTCACACTCATACAGAAGATGCATGCCTAGATATACGCTCTTTGATCACACACTCATACAGAAGATCCATGTCTGGATATACGCTCTATGATCACACACTCATACAGAAGATACATGTCTGGATATAGGCTCTATGATCACACACTCATACAGAAGTTACATGCCTAGATATACGTTCTATGATAACACACTCATACAGAAGATAAATGCCTGGATATACGCTCTATGATCACACACTCATACAGAAGATACATGTCTTGATATACGCTCTATGATCTCACACTCATACAGAAGATACATGTCTTGATATACGCTCTATGATCACACACTCATACAGAAGATACATGTCTGGATACACGCTCTATGATCACACACTCATACAGAAGATACATGTCTGGATATACGCTCTATGATCACACACTCATACAGAAGATACATGCCTGGATATACGCTCTATGATCACACACTCATACAGAAGATACATGCCTGGATATACGCTCTATGATCACACACTCATACAGAAGATACATGTCTGGATATACGCTCTATGATCACACACTCATACAGAAGATACATGCCTAAACATACTCTCTATTATCACACACTCATACAGAAGTTACATGTATGGATATACGCTCCATGATCACACACTCATACAGAAGATACATGCCTAGATATACGCTCTTTGATCACACACTCATACAGAAGATCCATGTCTGGATATACGCTCTATGATCACACACTCATACAGAAGATAAATGCCTGGATATACGCTCTATTATCACACACTCATACAGAAGATACATGTCTTGATATACGCTCTAATATCACACACTTATACAGAAGATACATGCCTAAACATACTCTCTATTATCAAACACTCATACAGAAGTTACATGTCTGGATATACGCTCTATTATCGCACACTCATACAGAAGATACATGCCTAAACATATGCTCTATTATCACACACTCATACAGAAGATACATGCGTAAACATACGCTCCATTATCACACACGCATACAGAAGATACATGCCTGGATACACATTCTATTATCACAGACCCATACAGAAGATACATGTCTGGATATACGCTCTATTATCACACACCAATACAGAAGATACATGCCTAGATATACGCTCTATCACCACACACCCATACAGAAGAAACATGCCTAGATATACGCTCTATGATCACACACTCATACAGAGGATACATGCTTACATATACGCTCTATTATCACAGACTCATACCGAAGATACATGCCTAAACATACGCGCTATTACCACACACTCATACAGAAGATACATGCCTAGATATACGCTCTATCACCACACACCCATACAGAAGAAACATGCCTAGATATACGCTCTATGATCACACACTCATACAGAGGATACATGCTTACATATACGCTCTATTATCACAGACTCATACCGAAGATACATGCCTAAACATACGCGCTATTACCACACACTCATACAGAAGATACATGTCTGGACATACGCTCTATTACCATACACTCATACAGAAGATACATGTCTTGATATACGCTCTATTACCACACACTCATACCGAAGATACATGTCTGGATATACGCTCTATTACCACACACTCATACAGAAGATACATGTCTGGATATACGCTCTATTACCACACACTCATACAGAAGATACATGTCTGGATATACGCTCTATTACCACACACTCACACAGAAGATACATGTCTGGATATACGCTCTATTACCACACACTCATACAGAAGATACATGTCTGGATATACGCTCTATGATCACACACCAAAACAGAAGAAACATGCCTAGATATACGTTCTATGATCACACACTCATTCAGAAGATACATGTCTGGATATACGCTCTATCACCACACACTCATACAGAAGATGCATGCCTCGATATACGCACTATGATCACACACTCATACAGAAGATACATGCCTAGATATACGCTCTATGACCACACACTCATACAGAAGATACATGCCTAGATATACGCTCTATTATCACACACTCATACAGAAGATACATGTCTGGATATACGCTCTATGATGACACACTCATACAGAAGATACATGTCTGGATATACGCTCTATGATAACACACTCATACAGGAGATACATGCCTGGATATACGCTCTATGATCACACACTCATACAGAAGATACATGCCTAGATATTCGCACTATGATCACACACTCATTCAGAAGATAAATGCCTGGATATACGCTCTATGATCACACACTCATACAGAAGATACATGCCTGGATATACGCTCTAAGATCACACACTCATACAGAAGATACATGTCTAGACATACGCTCTATGATCTCACACTCATACAGAAGATGCATGCCTACATATACGCTGTATGATCACACACTCATACAGAAGATCCATGTCTGGATATACGCTCTATGATCACACACTCATACAGAAGATACATGTCTGGATATAGGCTCTATGATCACACACTCATACAGAAGTTACATGCCTAGATATACGCTCTATGATCACACACTCATACAGATGATCAATGCCTGGATATACGCTCTATGATCACACACTCATACAGAAGATACATGTCTTGATATACGCTCTATGATCTCACACTCATACAGAAGATACATGTCTTGATGTACGCTCTATGATCTCACACTCATACAGAAGATACATGTCTTGATATACGCTCTATGATCACACACTCATACAGAAGATACATGTCTGGATACACGCTCTATGATCACACACTCATACAGAAGATACATGTCTGGATATACGCTCTATGATCACACACTCATACAGAAGATACATGCCTGGATATACGCTCTATGATCACACACTCATACAGAAGATACATGCCTGGATATACGCTCTATGATCACACACTCATACAGAAGATACATGTCTGGATATACGCTCTATGAACACACACTCATACAGAAGATACATGCCTAAACATACTCTCTATTATCACACACTCATACAGAAGTTACATGTATGGATATACGCTCCATGATCACACACTCATACAGAAGATACATGCCTAGATATACGCTCTCTGATCACACACTCATACAGAAGATCCATGTCTGGATATACGCTCTATGATCACACACTCATACAGAAGATACATGTCTGGATATACGCTCTATGATCACACACTCATACAGAAGTTACATGTCTGGATATACGCTCTATGATCACACACTCATACAGAAGATACATGTCTGGATATACGCTCTATGATCACACACTCATACAGAAGATACATGTCTGGATATACGCTCTATGATCACACACTCATACAGAAGATACATGTCTGGATATACGCTCTATGATCACACACTCATACAGGAGATACATGCCTGGATATACGCTCTATGATCACACACTCATACAGAAGATACATGTCTGGATATACGCTCTATGATCACACACTCATACAGAAAATACATTTCTGGATATACGCTCTATGATCACACACTCATACAGAAGATACATGTCTGGATATACGCTCTATGATCACACACTCATACAGAAAATACATGTCTGGATATACGCTCTATGATCACACACTCATACAGAAGATACATGTCTGGATATACGCTCTATGATCACACACTCATACAGAAGATACATGTCTGGATATACGCTCTATGGTCACACACTCATACAGAAGATACATGTCTGGATATACGCTGTATGATCACACACTCATACAGAAGATACATTTCTGGATATACGCTCCATGATCACACACTCATACAGAAGATACATGCTTAGATATACGCTCTATCATCACACACTCATACAGAAGAAACATGCCTGGATATACGCTCTATGATCACACACTCATACAGAAGATACATGTCTGGATATACGCTCTAGATCACACACTCATACAGAAGATACATGTCTGGATATACGCTCTATGATCACACACTCATACAGAAGATACATTTCTGGATATACGCTCCATGATCACACACTCATACAGAAGATACATGCCTAGATATACGCTCTATCATCACACACTCATACAGAAGAAACATGCATGGAGGTACGCTCTATGATCACACACTCATACAGGAAATACATGCCTGGATATACGCTCTATGATCACACACGCATACAGGAGATACATGCCTGGATATACGCTCTATGATCACACACTCATACAGGAGATACATGCCTGGATATACGCTCCATTATCACACACTTATACAGAAGATAAATGCCTTGATCTACGCTCCATGATCACACACTCATACAGAAGATACATGCCTATATACGTTCCATGATCACACACTCATACAGAAGATACATGCCTAGATATACGCTCCATGATCACACACTCATACAGAAGATACATGTCTCGATATACGCACCATGATCACACACTTATACAGAAGATACATGCCTAGATATACGCTCTATGATCACACACCCATATAGAAGATACATGTCTGGATATACGCTCTATGATCACACACTCATAGAGAAGATAAATGCCTAGATATACGCTGTATGATCACACACTCATACAGAAGATACATGCCTAGATATACGCTCCATGATCACACACTCATACAGAAGATACATGCCTGGATATACGCTCTATGATCACACACTCATACAGAAGATACATGCCTAAATATATGCTCTATGATCACACACTCATACAGAAGATACATGCCTAGATATACGCTCTATGATCACACACTCATAGAGAAGATCCATGTCTGGATATACGCTCTATGAACACACACTCATACAGAAGATACATGCCTAAACATACTCTCTATTATCACACACTCATACAGAAGTTACATGTATGGATATACGCTCCATGATCACACACTCATACAGAAGATACATGCCTAGATATACGCTCTCTGATCACACACTCATACAGAAGATCCATGTCTGGATATACGCTCTATGATCACACACTCATACAGAAGATACATGTCTGGATATACGCTCTATGATCACACACTCATACAGAAGTTACATGTCTGGATATACGCTCTATGATCACACACTCATACAGAAGATACATGTCTGGATATACGCTCCATGATCACACACTCATACAGAAGATACATGTCTGGATATACGCTCTATGATCACACACTCATACAGAAGATACATGTCTGGATATACGCTCTATGATCACACACTCATACAGGAGATACATGCCTGGATATACGCTCTATGATCACACACTCATACAGAAGATACATGTCTGGATATACGCTCTATGATCACACACTCATACAGAAAATACATTTCTGGATATACGCTCTATGATCACACACTCATACAGAAGATACATGTCTGGATATACGCTCTATGATCACACACTCATACAGAAAATACATGTCTGGATATACGCTCTATGATCACACACTCATACAGAAGATACATGTCTGGATATACGCTCTATGATCACACACTCATACAGAAGATACATGTCTGGATATACGCTCTATGGTCACACACTCATACAGAAGATACATGTCTGGATATACGCTGTATGATCACACACTCATACAGAAGATACATTTCTGGATATACGCTCCATGATCACACACTCATACAGAAGATACATGCTTAGATATACGCTCTATCATCACACACTCATACAGAAGAAACATGCCTGGATATACGCTCTATGATCACACACTCATACAGAAGATACATGTCTGGATATACGCTCTAGATCACACACTCATACAGAAGATACATGTCTGGATATACGCTCTATGATCACACACTCATACAGAAGATACATTTCTGGATATACGCTCCATGATCACACACTCATACAGAAGATACATGCCTAGATATACGCTCTATCATCACACACTCATACAGAAGAAACATGCATGGATGTACGCTCTATGATCACACACTCATACAGGAAATACATGCCTGGATATACGCTCTATGATCACACACGCATACAGGAGATACATGCCTGGATATACGCTCTATGATCACACACTCATACAGGAGATACATGCCTGGATATACGCTCCATTATCACACACTTATACAGAAGATAAATGCCTTGATCTACGCTCCATGATCACACACTCATACAGAAGATACATGCCTATATACGCTCCATGATCACACACTCATACAGAAGATACATGCCTAGATATACGCTCCATGATCACACACTCATACAGAAGATACATGTCTCGATATACGCTCCATGATCACACACTTATACAGAAGATACATGCCTAGATATACGCTCTATGATCACACACCCATATAGAAGATACATGTCTGGATATACGCTCTATGATCACACACTCATAGAGAAGATAAATGCCTAGATATACGCTGTATGATCACACACTCATACAGAAGATACATGCCTAGATATACGCTCCATGATCACACACTCATACAGAAGATACGTGTCTGGATATACGCTCTATGATCACACACTCATACAGGAGATACATGCCTGGATATACGCTCTATGATCACACACTCATACAGAAGATACATGTCTGGATATACGCTCTATGATCACACACTCATACAGAAAATACATTTCTGGATATACGCTCTATGATCACACACTCATACAGAAGATACATGTCTGGATATACGCTCTATGATCACACACTCATACAGAAAATACATGTCTGGATATACGCTCTATGATCACACACTCATACAGAAGATACATGTCTGGATATACGCTCTATGATCACACACTCATACAGAAGATACATGTCTGGATATACGCTCTATGGTCACACACTCATACAGAAGATACATGTCTGGATATACGCTGTATGATCACACACTCATACAGAAGATACATTTCTGGATATACGCTCCATGATCACACACTCATACAGAAGATACATGCTTAGATATACGCTCTATCATCACACACTCATACAGAAGAAACATGCCTGGATATACGCTCTATGATCACACACTCATACAGAAGATACATGTCTGGATATACGCTCTAGATCACACACTCATACAGAAGATACATGTCTGGATATACGCTCTATGATCACACACTCATACAGAAGATACATTTCTGGATATACGCTCCATGATCACACACTCATACAGAAGATACATGCCTAGATATACGCTCTATCATCACACACTCATACAGAAGAAACATGCATGGATGTACGCTCTATGATCACACACTCATACAGGAAATACATGCCTGGATATACGCTCTATGATCACACACGCATACAGGAGATACATGCCTGGATATACGCTCTATGATCACACACTCATACAGGAGATACATGCCTGGATATACGCTCCATTATCACACACTTATACAGAAGATAAATGCCTTGATCTACGCTCCATGATCACACACTCATACAGAAGATACATGCCTATATACGCTCCATGATCACACACTCATACAGAAGATACATGCCTAGATATACGCTCCATGATCACACACTCATACAGAAGATACATGTCTCGATATACGCTCCATGATCACACACTTATACAGAAGATACATGCCTAGATATACGCTCTATGATCACACACCCATATAGAAGATACATGTCTGGATATACGCTCTATGATCACACACTCATAGAGAAGATAAATGCCTAGATATACGCTGTATGATCACACACTCATACAGAAGATACATGCCTAGATATACGCTCCATGATCACACACTCATACAGAAGATACATGCCTGGATATACGCTCTATGATCACACACTCATACAGAAGATACATGCCTAAATATATGCTCTATGATCACACACTCATACAGAAGATACATGCCTAGATATACGCTCTATGATCACACACTCATACAGAAGATACATGTGTGGATATACGCTCTATGATCACACACTCATACAGAAAATACATGTCTGGATATACGCTCTATGATCACACACTGATACAGAAGATACATGTCTTGATATACGCTCTATGATCACACACTGATACAGAAGATACATGTCTGGATATACGCTCTATGATCACACACTCATACAGAAGATACATTTCTGGATATACGCTCCATGATCACACACTCATACAGAAGATACATGCTTAGATATACGCTGTTTGATCACACACTCATACAGAAGATAAATGACTTGATCTACGCTCCTTGATCACACACTCATACAGAAGATACATGCCTGGATATACGCTCTATGATCACACACTCATACAGAAGATACATGCCTAGATATACGCTCTATGATCACACACTCATACAGAAGATACATTTCTAGATATACGCTCCATGATCACACACTCATACAGCAGATACATGTCTCGATATACGCTCTATGATCACACACTCATACAGAAAATACATGTCTGGATATACGCTCTATGATCACACACTCATACAGAAGATACATGTCTGGATATACGCTCTATGATCACACACTGATACAGAAGATACATGTCTGGATATACGCTCTATGATCACACACTCATACAGAAGATACATTTCTGGATATACGCTCCATGATCACACACTCATACAGAAGATACATGCTTAGATATACGCTGTATGATCACACACTCATACAGAAGATAAATGCCTTGATCTACGCTCCATGATCACACACTTATACAGAAGATAAATGCCTTGATCTACGCTCTATGATCACACACTCATACAGAAGATAAATGCCTTGATCTACGCTCTATGATCACACACTCATACAGAAGATAAATGCCTTGATCTACGCTCCATGATCACACACTCATACAGAAGATACATGCCTGGATCTACGCTCTATGATCACACACTCATACAGGAAATACATGCCTGGATCTACGCTCTATGATCACACACTCATACAGAAGATAAATGCCTTGATCTACGCTCTATGATCACACACTCATACAGAAGATAAATGCCTGGATCTACGCTCTATGATCACACACCCATACAGAAAATAAATGCCTGGATCTACGCTCCATGATCACACACTCATACAGAAGATAAATGCCTGGATATACGCTCTATGATCACACACTTATACAGAAGATAAATGCCTTGATCTACGCTCTATGATCACACACTCATACAGGAGATACATGCCTGGATCTACGCTCTATGATCACACACTCATACAGAAGATAAATGCCTTGATCTACGCTCTATGATCACACACTCATACAGAAGATAAATGCCTGGATCTACGCTCTATGATCACACACCCATACAGAAGATAAATGCCTTGATCTACGCTCTATGATCACACACTCATACAGAAGATAAATGCCTGGATCTACGCTCTATGATCACACACCCATACAGAAAATAAATGCCTGGATCTACGCTCCATGATCACACACTCATACAGAAGATAAATGCCTGGATATACGCTCTATGATCACACACTTATACAGAAGATAAATGCCTTGATCTACGCTCTATGATCACACACTCATACAGGAGATACATGCCTGGATCTACGCTCTATGATCACACACTCATACAGAAGATAAATGCCTTGATCTACGCTCTATGATCACACACTCATACAGAAGATAAATGCCTGGATCTACGCTCTATGATCACACACCCATACAGAAAATAAATGCCTGGATCTACGCTCCATGATCACACACTCATACAGGAGATAAATGCCTGGATCTACGCTCTATGATCACACACTCATACAGAAGATAAATGCCTGGATCTACGCTCCATGATCACACACTCATACAGGAGATAAATGCCTGGATCTACGCTCTATGATCACACACTCATACAGAAGATAAATGCCTGGATCTACGCTCTATGATCACACACTCATACAGGAGATAAATGCCTGGATCTACGCTCTATGATCACACACTCATACAGAAGATAAATGCCTGGATCTACGCTCTGTGATCACACACTCATACAGGAGATAAATGCCTGGATCTACGCTCCATGATCACACACTCATACAGGAGATAAATGCCTGGATCTACGCTCTATGATCAAGACTTCGAACTTACATCGTCATTCAAACACAGTTCTTAGCTGCTGACCACTTTAACTCTATAAATGATGTTATAGTGAATGTTATTTCAGAAAAGCAACTTCCTTTTGAAACTAACGCATCCGTCAGTACATGACGGACATTCGGGAACAACTGAGGATACAGTAACTGGCATGACAAATCTAAGACGTGTGAACTGGCTTCATGTGTTATTTATGTCAACTTTGAGTGACTGAGTGAGTGTGTGAGTTGCGTTAAACGCCGCTTTAAATAGTATTTCAATTATATCATGGCGTGTCAGTTTGATGTGGGAAGAAGTCCCAAAGTGATGCAGGTTTTAAACGTTTACCACCTGGATGAAGATCCGGGGTATAGAATAAGTCTTGAACAACCCATGCTTGCAGTAAAAGGCGACTATGCTTGTCGTAAGAGGCAACAAACGGGATCGGGTGGTCAGGCTCGCTGACTTGGTTGATGCATGTCATCGTATTCCAATTGCGTGGATCGATGTTCATGATGTCAATCACTGGATTGTCTGGTCCAGACTCGATTATCTACAGACCGCCGTCATATAGCTTGAATATTGCTGAGTGTGGCGTTAAACAACAAACAAACAAACAAACAAGCAAACAAACCTGGATGAAACCCACGCCCACGGGTAGGTGCTGACACACCTGGAATGAAAATCAGGTCGCACCTGGTATTCGAACCCACTTCACGACACGCATAAGGGTCCCAAATCCGCACGAGGGAGGAGACTTCATTATTATATCATGACACAGGTCCTTTTGTCATCAAACCATTTACCCTTATCATAATCCACGATTTGGGGTATTTGACGTACTGTGAATAACTGTCGATAGTGAATGTCACAATATCTTACTCAAGGTGTATCATTAATGGCATGCAACTGTTGGCATTTACAATCTTCAATTAACGTTCAGTTTATACAGTACATATGCTGTCGTCAGTTATGGTATTTACCATCACAGGGGCCATTCTTGGACTTAACATTTATACTTTAACAACAGTCGTATTTAACTCGGCCTTTAATGCAAAAAATAATATAGCGTGTTATCTCAACGTATCGTATTTGAAGTACAATAAAAGTAAACAGGCATATGTACTGAAAAAATAAACAAGTAGACTCAGTGTTTGTGTAAGGTTTCACTTCAACGGATGACCAAATGAAAACGTATTTGAATCGATATTGTAAATAATATCCGTCCTGCAATTATAAAACATTATTAAAAACGACACCAAAAAAATAATTAAAATAATGCATTGGACAGAGAAGCGAAAACTATCAGCAACATTCATTTAATGAGCAATAAATGTTCAATTTGAATTGACTATTTTTTGGGGTCCTATTTCTAACCATCCCGCCGTCCAATGATCTACTGTTCCTCCTCATTTACCTTCCTGGCCAGCCGACGGCCGGGGGTTTGGGAATGAATGCCACATGTATTGTGAATTGAGCTAATTGTGACTAAAATGACAATATTAGTTAATCGATATTTATTTTTCAACCTATAAATGTCGCCATGTCGTGCATGCGTTACTCGAATTCAGATCGGACCAAACAGGTAAGTGGAATGCCAAGCGGTAGAACCTGTAGAAGGATCCTTATCGATAATTTTTGCTGAAATGTTTTTTCGTGTCTAATTAGAAATATATCAATAACATATTTATTAATGTCAAGAAATGAAATTATCTTAAATCATGATGTCTTGATCAAAAGATTGCATGTATGTTTACCTGTAGATTCCGGTCCCACAAAAGACAAACTTTAGGAAACACTTCATGGCTCGAACCATGGAGCATTTGTCGCTTAACGTGGTGACCATTGATATGCTTACATCTCGATCTTCACAGTTCAGGACAATTTGACAAACTATAAAGCATATGTTTCCTGAAAACAATAAGTCAAATGCTGGACGACCTCCTAGATAACATCTACACTCGAATCGCGTTGTCTCCAACTCGGATGTCTCGCATCTAATTACAGTATATAATGGTATCACCAGTTGATGCTTAAAGATAGATCCATGTATGCCACGTGTATCTGTTTCTTGTTTTTATTCTATGAATGTTATTTACATTAAATACTCGATGTTGTACTTTTCATTTTGCTGAAAAGATCAAACCAAATGTGTCGAACCCTTGATAAGTCGAATTATTTAACGGTCCCCCAGGAGTTCGACACAACGGGCTTCGACTGTAAGTGAAATTTATGGATAGGATATTTAGGCAAGAAGTAGGTGACCCGTTGGGCAACTATTGTCCCCCCCCCCCCCCCCCCCCCCCCCTCTTGCGAATCTCTCTCTTTGGGCATGTGAATCGCAAATTCCATACCTACCTGAACTAGAAATAAAAGAGAGCTGTGAGAGCGTATCGTCCTCTTCGGTGCGGTCGGGTAGCCTAGTGGTTAAAGCGTTCGCTCGTCACCCCGAAGACCCGGGTTCGATTCCCGACATGGATACACGTGAAGCCGCGATATTGCTTGAATATTGCTAAAAGCGGCGTAAAACCATACTCCCTCACTCTCGTCCTCTTCATATTTGGTTTTATGCATAACGATATTTGGTTTTATGCATAACGATATTTGGTTTTATGCATAACGATATTTGGTTTTATGCATAACGATATTTGGTGTCTACTTTTTGGAAGGCCTGAGTTGCAATCTAGCATGCTTTTGCTATGAAGATTTCAAGGAGAGTCATACGATTCTCGTTCAATACTTGTTGATCACGGTTACAACATTCAATGCCCCAGTAAAGCGAACAAAACGTTTATTGTAGACATATGGAGGACATTTCCAAATTTGACGTATCACTGACCAAAATAATGTGCGATGCAATTCCATATATTGACTTGTACCATATGTTTCTGTGTTTGTTTGTTTGTTTGTTTGTTGTTTAACGCCGCACTCAGCAATATTCCAGCTTTTTGACGGCTGTCTGTAAATAATCGAGTCTGGACATGGGTTGCTGAAGACCTATTCTAACCCGGATCTTCACGGGTCCCGTGCTTGTTGCAGGAAAATAATTGACCTGAATTTGCACCGGTGAGGGCGGTGGGATATGATCACTATGATCACTACCAGATAGTGATTCAAGAACACCTGTTCATGATGCAGTCAATCTGCACAAGACGTACAATCGAGATATTTCTTATGAATAGGGAAAATGTTTTGTCGCTTTTACTAATATCAGCAATTTATATTGTGACAAATACACAAGCCCCTATATTTGTAACGCGTTTAGTAAGAAATTTGTAAGTATCTGAAGCCACATTTGTAGTAAAGACAAGTGCCCGAAAAGCTTGTGAGTGTATAGATGAGATGGGTAGGGGAGAACAGCTTCTCGACTGTATTTCATCATGACCATAAAAAATAGGTATATGCTTATCAACCCCAATGTCTTGCTGTTTACGTGCGTTCTGGTATAACTGAAAATGACCTAGGTCAATAATTTGACGATTGACATTATGTATAACATCCCTAAATTAGTTTAATTAGTCACTATTACTGTTCTAATAATCTCATATTTCTTTTTATATGTAAGAAAATCGAAAGTTTAGTATAATAAAATATATATAGGAAATAATACTCAATAATAAATTATTTATGAAATATTTAAAATAATTTCGGTATATTATAAATGTGTGTGTGTGCGTGTGTCTGGGGTGTGTGTGTGTGTGGGGGGGGGTGTGTGGGTGTGGGTGTGCGTGTGTGTCTGGGGTGTGTGTGTGGGTGGGTGGGTGGGTGGGGTGTGTGTGTGCGTGGGTGTCTGGTGTGTGTGTGTGTGTGTGTGTGTGTGTGTGTGTGTGTGTGTGTGTGTGTGTGTGTGTGTGTGTGTGTGTGTGTGTGTGTGTGTGTGTGTCTGGGGTGTGTGTCTGGGGTGTGTGTGTGTGTGTGCGGGTGTGTGTCTGGGGTGTGTGTGTGTGTGTCTGGTGTGTGTGTGTGTGTGTGTGTGTGTGTGTGTGTGTGTGTGTGATGTGTCTGGGGTGTGTGGGGTGTGTCTGGGGTGTGTGGGGGGGTGGGGGGGTGGGGTGGGCTGAGTGCTTGCGAAGGCCATTGGTGTAACTCAGTAAATAACACTGCGTTATGAAACCAAATACATAATGGCATCTGATATCCAAAACTGTTATGTTGTATTGACTTACTTCAACAGTACCTACGAAACAAATTCAGATTACATGGGTGTGTAAAGATTTTGTACATCTCAAATCTCAACGAGTCATACCGAATTTTCTTTTTCTTTCAGTTTCAAACAACTTAAATAACCAACGATGACGGATAAAGGACTGCAATACACTGAAGACTACACTACAGATTTTGACCCACAATCTTACCTTGAAATCTTTGAAGAACCCAACCCCAACACAACCCGTGGGTTACAAACGTCATTAAACTTGACGGCCTTCCACCACGCTTACGCCTCAGGTAAGACCGCAAGTTTGTGGCCATATGAATTTTCAAATTCGTGTCAGATTATTTCAACAGCGAATAATCCAATGACTGAATAAATTCATTTGTGTTATCCCTGGCGGTTAAGACATGTGTTTGCTCTTAAACTGTGGTGTACTCCTTTACAACCTATTTGTTTCCAGTAACAAATCCGGTTCTAACCTTATTTCTTTTGCCACACTACTCTCCGGGTGTAAATGCTAAAGTTATCGTTCCTTAAGAATACACAACTTAATAGATAACAACTTCAGGTTCATTGTGCAGTAAACTACGGTTATAACAAACACGCTTACAACGAACTAACGGATATAACGAACTAACTTTTTAGTCCCGACTATGTGCTGTTGTTATGCTGTATATATGCTTATAACGAATTACGGTTATAACGAACTAAAATGAGTAGTCCGTTTTAGTTCGTTAAAACCGCTGTATTTAGCGACGTTTCGATGTAGATGTTTACACCGTTATCAAGGTGGAGTGGCTACAACCTAGGGTTATTAGCACGAAGGCGACTTTGTATCGGGTGTCACAACGTAGTACACTAATAGCAGTAGCCTTCCTGCGAATTTCTCCCCTGTCCAGTTGACGAAAACAATCACAGGTGCATGTGTTGTCGCCGTGCGGGTCGTAGGGTACGTAGGGTCGTATCAATTTTGTTCCAGGTGTTATTTAAATCGCGTTGTTTTATTCATTACAGTAATGATATGTTACAAGGAAGATATACAACGCACTAGGTTGGAGTTTGTGGGTGATCTGAAGGAAATTCTCACCGGAGTGTTCCCTGACAAGACTGGTTTGTTTGTTGTTTTACGCCGCACTCAGCAATATTCTAGCTATATGACTGCGGTCTGTAAATAATCGAGTCTGGACCAGACAATCCAGTGATTGACGTCATGTGCATCGATCAACGCAAATGGGATACGATGACATGCATCAACCAAGTCAGCCAGCCTGACCACCCGATCCCGTTAGTCGCCTTTTACGGCAAGCATGGGTTGCTGAAGACCTATTCTACCCCGGATCTTCACGGTACCCCTGACAAGAGACAGGTGTGACTTAGTCTAGTCGATAGGCTGGTCTAACCCGGAATAGGATGTGGAATGTTGGCATCGCTGCTATCTGGTCACTCACCCTATCTGGGAGATGACACTTCTTCATCGTAACAGGGCTGGCATCGGTTTCAGAGATGTAGAAGCCTTCAACGTTAATGACCTTAACGTCTCTTGCACCTGTCATACAACTATAGCAATATGATATTTGTTCCAAACATGTTTTTTTGTGTAATGTTCAATAGCAATATGATATTTATTTTAAAAATGTGTTTTGGTCTAATGTTCTTCTGTATATCAATTACCAATACATTTGATTAAAACAAGTTAAATTAACACCACATATATGTACGTGTATATCAAGTGAACTATACCATGTGTGTAAAATTATAATTACCTTTATATTGACAAGCACAGGTGGATCGGTATAGTGTGATCACTCTTGCGTCAGTTTGTCGTTGGCGGTTCTGGGGGTTCATTTGCAATCTTTGGTAGTGCATCTGAAGCAACCACCTCTTCTGCCTTCTATTATCGAGTCTATACATACAGCCACCATCACACAAATATATCTACCACCTCGGGACGTGGGAAGAAAGTTGTAGTGTGACTGTGCGTTTGCCATCTAAATGTGATGAGGTGGTGAGGTGAAATGGGGTTTAATTTCGCTTCCGAGATTATTGCACTTATATAGCGACGTGCATGCACGTGTGTGTGTGTGTGTGTGTGTGTGTGTGTGTGTGTGTGTGTGTGTGTGTGTGTGTGTGTGTGTGTGTGTGTGTGTGTGTGTGTGTGTGTGTGTGTGTGTGCGTGTGTGTGCGTGTGTGTGTGTGTGTGTGTTTGTGTCGCTGGTACTAGTCCGGACTGATGCCGATTTATAGTGCTAGCTCACTGAGATACCATGCCGCAGTTTAACATGAATACCCCACTTAGCCCCTTAATGCCGAGCGCCAGACAGGGTAACAACAAGAACCATCCTTTAACGTCTTTTGGTATGACGCGGTCGGGGATCGAACCCTAAATGTGATGAACAATATTTTAGTCAATTATATATCTAGCACATGCTTGAATGCCCATTTAGAACGGAATGGTGAGTGCAGTGAATACTGCTGTTGTGTCTTGTGGTGTTAAACATATTGTGTGACTTGTACAGGAAAGTAGAATGTAAAGACGGTTACCTAGTTATACTAGATGAGTGAGTGAGTGAGTTTGGTTTAACGCCGCTTTTAACAGTATTCCAGTTATATCACGGCGTGTCAGCTTAATGTGGGAGGAAAGCCCGAAGTGATGCAGGTCTCAGACGTTTACCACTTCGGTGAAACCCACCGGCACGGGTATGGTGCTGACAAACCTAGAAACATAATCGGGGCGAACCGGGATTCGAACCCACAATCATAGATTTCTGGCATGCCCAAGGGACGCAACTCTGCACAGCGAATCGCGGCGCCTGAGACGACTGGGCCACCCGTGCCCCCTTATACTAGATGAAGTGGATGTGAACAAATGTGTGGGGGACTTTAGATAAGCATAGAGTTAGTGAGTGAGGTTTTACTTATATTCCTTCCATGCCATAGCGATGAACAGCGGGTTTGGTTTGGTTTGGTTTGGTTTGGTTTGGTTTGTTGTTTAACGCCGCATTCAGCAATCATCCAGCTATATGACGGCGGTCTGTAAATAATCGAGTCTGAACCAGAAAAACCAGTGATTAATATCATGAGCATCGATCCACGCAATTGGGATCGATGACATGCATCAACCAAGTCAGCGAGCCTGACTACCCGATCCTGTTAGTCGCCTGTTACTAATATTAATGACAATTATTGGGGGTCGGGGTCCTGAAAATGTTACAGTTATTAATAACAAGCATGGGTTGCTGAAGACCTATTCTACCCCGGATCTTCATGGGTTATGAACAGCATATTGTAACCATGTGAGAAATCGGGCCAAACTCTTTGGCGCAACTAGTGAACGCTCTAGCACTGTGCTGCTAACACAACTTCAAAAACATTCACATCAAGAAGGGCGTGCTTGCAGTATTTTTTTGTAGTGCGAGATGTTATTGAGAAGTAATCAGGACAATATTGTTTTCAGTTATTGAAAATCTATACCTAAATATCTCTTTTGAAGATTTTTTTTACGACAAGCAGATGGTAACAATGTTATATTAAAACATATATAAAACACGGGTACAAAAGTAACCCAGCCGTCCCCTAGGTATGCCAGAAAACTATGAGCATGGGCTCGCTCTGGTAATCTTCCTAGCTTCGACAGTACCATGCAACCACTGTTGGGGTTCACCAAAGTGGCAAACGCCTTAGATCTTCATCTCGTTCATCTCATTAACTCAGACCCGTGAAGATCCGGGGTAGAATAGGTCTTCAGCAACTCATGCTTGCCGTAAAAGGAGACTATGCTTGTCGTAAAAGGCGACTAACGGGATCGGGTGGTCAGGCTCGCTGACTTGATTGATGCATGTCATCGATCCCAATTGCGTGGATCGATGCTCATGATGTTAATCACTGGATTGTGTGGTCCAGACTCGATTCTGTACAGACCGCCATCATATAGCTTGAATATTGCTGAGTGCGGCGTTAAACAACAAACCAACCAGCCAACCAACTATAAACCTCTCTTAAACAGAAATACTGTACAAAGTGGCGCGAAGCCAAACTCACTCTACATAAGATGAGAAAAAGTTGATTGTTGGAAATAATCCGCTCTTTATTTTGACCAGGTTGAAATATGAACTGTATTCACATATCTACCGTTCACTGGTCCATTGCCCTTCACCAATGTAAGGATGTGTTCTTTGCATGTGTTCATGACGGGTGCCACCGACGGGAAGGGTGCGTTCACCTTTTCGCGAACACTTGGTATCTACATTTACCTAATACTCATGATAGCGTCGGAATTGTACAATCGACTCTGCTGTTAGCAGAGATGGAAAGGTGAGGTGAAATTGGGTTTAACGTCGCGTCCAACATTATTGCACTTATATAGCGACGTGCATGCACGTGTGTGTGTGTGTGTGTGTGGCTGCTTGTACTAGAACGGACTGATGCCGATTTATAGTGCTAGCCCACTGAGATACCATGCCGCAGTTTAACATTAATACCCCACTCAGACACAGTATACTGACTCCGAGCCGACCAGTACTTGCTTTAACCCCTTAATGCCGAGCGCCAGACAGGGTAACAACAAGTACCATCTTTTAACGTCTTTTGGTATGACGCGGACCCCGGACCTTCCGCTCTCCGGGCGGACGCTCTACCACTAGACCACGGAGGCGGTCAGAGATGGAAAGGGTTCTGTCGCTTTTACTTCCAACTGGTTAATCAAACTGGTCCATCATTAGACGACGTGTGTAGACATGTACATGCATGAATAGACATGAATATCAACCATCATAATTTGAACCGTATGGGTTGGAATCCCAGTTTGCTCTGATAATGTTTCTTGGTTTGTCAGCTCCATACTCGTGGTCGTTGGATTCAGCAAAGTGGTAAACGACAAAGGCATCTCATCCTCCGGAACCCAGCTGACACACCGCGATATATCTGATATACTGCTAAAAATACATCTTGTTAAATGTAATGTAGTCACGAGCAGTGTAATATGACCTCAGAAATATAGCTTATATATGCTTGTTGTAAGAGGCGACTAACGGGATCGGGTGGTCAGGCTCGTTGACTTGTTCGATGTATGTCATCGTATCCCCATTGTGTTGATCGATGCTCATGATGTCAGTCACTGGAATGTCCGGTCCAGACTCGATTATTTACAGACCGCCGTTATATAGCTGGAATATTGCTGTGTGTGGCGTGAAACAACAAACAAACAAACAAACAAAGAAAGCTCATAGTAATGCTGGACTCGGGGAGAAAAAGGTCCAACTACCTATTCTAATACGTGTGTTATCTCCCTTTGCAGGTATCATCAAAGGGAAGACGCTCTTGGACATCGGCACAGGTCCATCAATACTAAGCCTCATCAGCGCCGCCAAACACTGTGACAACATCTTTCTGTCGGAATTCTGTCCGAGAAACAGGGAACTCCTAAAGCAGTGGCACCATGGGTCTTTGAAATCCCATTTTGAAAAAAGCATTGAATTTGTACTCAAACTTGAAGGGAAAAGGCAAGTCAAGTTTGATTAATATGAAAGCGGATGCATTGATTTCACATGCATGACTCAATTACTAAATCATATTTATGAGGGGGCACGGGTGGCCGAGTCGTCTAAGGCGCCGCGATTCGCTGTGCAGAGTTGCGTCCCTTGGGCTCGCCAGAAACCTATGATTGTGGGTTCGAATCCCGGTTCGCCACGATTATGTTTCTAGGTTTGTCAGCACCATACCCGTCCTCGTGGGTTTCACCGAGGTGGTAAACGTCTGAGACCTGCATCACTTCGGGCTTTCCCCCCACATTAAGCTGACACGCCGTGATATAACTTGAATACTTTTAAAAGCGGCGTTAAACCCAACTCACTCACTCATATTTATGACATTAAAAATAATTATATATATTACAATAACAATATTTTGAAAATTTAGTTCCATGAAACCGTCGGAAGATAATGATAGATTCAATATGGAGGTGAGCTTGAGATATTCAGATGAAACATAGTAAACGCAGAAAATCGTCATAATCAGTTACAGAAGTTACTCGCATGGTAAAGAAGGCTCCATGGTTCTCGTGGCGCAACAGTCTGCAAATGTTGACAGGAGGAATATCAGGCACCGATGTTTTTAATAGGATGTTTGTTGTTAGACATGTTTTACATGTACAGTAGGATCAAGGTGCGATGTAGATTATTGACTGTTTTTTCGAACATAACCTTTCATTATTGATTCCAGGCTAAAGTGTGTTAAAAACTGTGTAAAAGTTGCCGGAGTTCCATTTTTGTGGACGTCTCGGTGGCTGAGCGGGTTAGAGCCAATGACGAGAAGCGAACTTGTAGAGCTGTTTTCCAAAATATGTTTTCCCTTAATAACATCAAAGAAAAAATGACTTGAACCAAGGACTTGATCATTGTCAAATATTACAAATTCATCATTTAATGCTGTTATGCAATAGTTGAAAATGAAATACACTTCCATTCATATGGTGAGGTGGGGTGAGGTGAAATTGGGTTTAACGTTGCGTCCGAGATTATTGCACTTATATTGCGACGTGCATGCACGTGTGTGTGTGTGTGTGTGTGTGTGTGTGTGTGTGTGTGTGGCTGCTTGTACTAGTCCTGACTTATCCCGATTTATAGTGCTAGCCAACTGAGATACCATGCCGCAGTTTAACATGCATACCCCACCCAGACACAGTATACTGACTCCGAGCCGACCAGTCCTTGTTTTAGCCCCTTAATGCCGAGCGCCAGACAGGGTAACAACAAGTACCATCTTTTAACGTCTTTTGGTATGAGGGCTAGCACTATAAATCGGCATTCGTCAAGACTAGTACAAGCAGCCACAAACACACACACACACACACACACACACACAACTGTTAAAAGATGGTACTTGTTCTTACCCTGCTCGGAGTCAGTATACTGTGTCTGGGTGAGGTATTCATGTTAAACTGCGGCATGGTATCTCAGTGAGCTAGCACTATAAATCGGCATCAGTCCGGACTATTACAAGCAGCCACACAAACACACACACGTGCATGCACGTCGCTATATAAGTGCAATAATGTTGGACGCGACGTTAAACCCCATTTCTCCTCACTCCATGCACAGTAAGACACAATTAATCAGGAGAGAATATTCCAAATGACATGTATTGAAACAGGCGTCTCGTTTACCGAACATTGGTACGGAGGAATGTCCGTCTGTATACATACAACAGTGTTCGTTAAGAAGGCGAGATCTGCACACCAAAGAGTCTCACTGGTATTTCTCATCGAATTGCTAGTACATTTGTATTTTGATCATGGTTACAACACCATGGTTACAACATACAAAAAAGTGTTATGGTACACATGTGGAGGACATTTCTCAATGGGACGCATGAGTGATCAGAATGATGTCCGATGCAATTCCATATGTTCACAATATCCCGTGTATATTCTAGAGATCACTTGGTTTGCCTTTGCGTGTGTTTCTGACGACCGCCACCGGTGGCGCAGGATACACTTTCCCTTTCTCGAACATCTGGTTGGTCGGTTTGTTGTTTAACGCCGCACTATTCCAGCTATATGACGGCGGTATGTAAATAATCGAGTCTGGACCGGACAATCCAGTGATTAATATCATGAACATCGATCCACGCAATTGGGATCGATGACATGCATCAACCAAGTCAGCGAGCCTGACCACCCGATACTGTTAGTCGCCTTTGACGACAAGCATGGGCTGCTGAAGACCTATTCTACCCCGGAATCTTCACGGGTCTCGAACAACTGGTATCTCCACTATATTATAATCATGCATAAACACATGCTTATGATATAGGAGGGATCGTACAATGGACTCAGCCTTTAGCTATTGATTTTGGAAAGGTTTTGTAGCTTTTGTTTAAATATGACACTTTTCTTATTAACAGTGACATTGATGTTCCTGAGAGAGCGACAAGCATTAGAGACAAGATTTTGGGGATTCTACACTGTGACATCAGGAACGAGAACCCCTTTTCGCCAAACTTCCTTTCCTCAGTCGACATCATCACATCATCTTTCTGCCTTGAGACAGTTGCGACAGACCTGGCCTCTTATGAAGGATGCGCCAGGAATGTGGTCGGTATGCTGAAACCTGGTGGTTGCCTTGTCATGGTTGGATCTTTGGGAGGAACGTACTACACTGTTGGAGAAAAGACGTTCAGATGTTTTGGGATGTCGATTGATGAATTGAAATCAACATGGCAGAAGGTTGGGATTGAGATAATTTCCTGGTACGCGGTTACACGACCCGAAATCGAGCCTGAGTTTACAGATATTGACGGCTGCTATTGCATGGTTGGGAAAAAGGTTCCAGAAACTTTGTGAAGTTTGCCTCTTCTTTTACATGTACAGTAGGATCAAGAAATATGTATATGTCATGATTAGTGCTTTGTCCATCCCAATGGCTTTAAATTTAAATCTCTGCTTAATTCCTCAGACTGAGTAACCTTGCAACAATTGTCACTGTTTATTTATCATACAATGATGTTTAGAAAAAATTACTCATTCTGAAATTATTTCTACATGTATATCTGTGGCCTCTTCAGTACAGAAATAAAGACTGATGAATTAATGTGACGCTTGGCTAGTTTCAAGGAGCCCTAGGCTCTGGCTTCTTCCCCGCTGTCTGACACTGGCCGCTATGACACATTAGCTGCGGCGAGTTGATTGGCTGGCTAATGCGACTGCGTGTGACAAGAGACTGGGTAACCGTCTGTAAGGACAGCCGAAATAACAATTGTGGCAATATATACACAGTCGACTTCGAAACATCTTGGTCGTGAAGCATTAGTTACACTGCTGATGCTGTACCGTTAAACTCGACACGTGAAGATTCCGGGGTAGAATAGGTCTTCAACAACCCATGCTTGCCGTCAAAGGTTACCATGCTTGTCGTTAGAGGCGACTAACGGGATCGGGTTGTCAGGCTCGCTGACTTGGTTGATGCATGTCATCGATCCCAACTGCGTGGATCGATGCTCATGATATTAATCACTGGATTGCCTGGTCCAGGCTCGATTCTGTACAGACCGCCGACATATAGCTTGAATATTGCTGAGTGCGGCGTTAAACAACAAACCAACAAACCAACAAACCAACCGTTAAACTATTCTCAACAATCGATTCTTCACTTACAACATCAAGCTAATGGTCTCAATATGCATACAACTTAGTCTGACTCTATATAATCACGGGCTCTATATTATCGCGGTATAATACAATCTCGTTATACACAACCCCTGTTGGCTGTTTATAATTACTTATGCAAATCTAAGCACAATATTTCATTGCTAGATCGAATACAGGACTTCCTTCGGAATGTCACGGCTACTCGAAAGTGAACAGATTATCTTTTTGAAGACAGTTTCTGAAATAATTTTTGATTTGGCGTTACCCCTATCTCCACTGAAAATTGGTGAGAAAAAATAAAGAACAGGTCTTCAGCATCCTTGCTTGCCGTAAAAGGAGACTATGCTTGTCGTAAGAGGCGACTAACGGGATCGGGGGGTCAGGCTCGCTGACTTGGTTGATGCATGTCATCGTATCCCAATTGCGTGGATCGATGCTTATGATGTCAATCACTGGATTGTCCTGTCCAGACTCGATTATTTACAGACCGCCGTCATATAGTTATATATATTGCTGAGTGCGCCGTTAACCAACCAACCAACCAACCATGCAACTATCACCATATGCCTAATGGGTTTAACGTCGCGTCCAAGATTATTGCACTTATATAGCGACGTGCATGCACGTGTGTGTGTGTGTGTGGCTGCTTGTACTAGTCCGGACTGATGCCGATTTATAGTGCTAGCTCACTGAGATACCATGCCGCAGTTTAACATGAATACCCCACTCAGACACAGTATACTGACTCCGAGCCGACCAGTCCTTGTTTTAGCCCCTTAATGCCGAGCGCCAGACAGGGTAACAACAAGTACCATGTTTTAACGTCTTTCGGTATGACGCGGCCGGGGATCGAACCTCGGACCTTCCGCTCTCCGGGCGGACGCTCTACCACTAGACCACGGAGGCGGTGGAACAATCCTGATCGCGTATGTTAGATAAACTTATAAACGTAAACTTATCGCCTACATCCTGAGCTATCCACACAGTTCCTGGATCATAAACAGATGTTTAACATGCGTTATCATACATAATATCAACACACTGTGTTTCCTTCCCGTAAATATCATATATTAGGCACAAAAATGGTGTACTGCGAGTCTTTTCTCCTTGTGATATATCACCATGTCATTATGAGAATAACCAAAGGTATATCTTCATTCACTAAAGTAACTTTGTAACCCGCTTACGAATACAATTTCTGGCCAAAGCCTCCATTTAAATATAGTCTAGTGCGAACTTATTTGCGGCCATGTTTGTTTACGTAAGTCCTCCCACCATTCGTCACCACTCGTCCCTTTCCGTAACCGGCTTGTCCCGGAATAACACGAGTTGGTCACGAATGTCCTCCCACATCAAGAATGGGTGAGTGAGTATGGTTTTACGCCGCTTTTAGCAATATTCCAGCAATATCACGGCGGGGGGACACCAGAAATGCGCCTCACACATTGTACCCATGTCGGGAATCGAACACGGGTCTTCGGCGTGACGAGCGAACGCTTTAACCACTTGGCTACCCGACCGCCCACATTAAGAAACATTAATCTAAACGTTTTAGGAACGTAAAGCAATATTTGGCCAGCGAGTATGGAGCTCATCCAAATTAGTTTCTGGACCTCATTTGCATATATATAGGATCACGATATTGTGTGTATTTGGTTGGTTTTACGCAGCGACAACAATGTATGCTACGTAGTAAATATAGTTAGCGCGGGCAGAATGCGTTATTATTAAAATAACATTCATGCACAAATAAGTATGTTTATTATCAAGACACACATGCATGACAGAACAGAAATATAATTTTATTACAGGTTTTTAATATTTAGGACATACAGATGTTGTTTCTCTGTTCTTTCTGGGCTTCACCAGACACACCGTTTATGAAATATAAGCAAAATTGTTTCATATAAAAAAATAATGCCTTTTCAAAATCCTGATAACAATATCGGTTTGCACTGATGATTTGATAAGCATATTCATTACTTGTTTGTTCACCAAAGAATGACTAGATGATCACGTGATAATGGCTGCCCATAGACGCGTCAGTAGTGTGAACTGTGGTAGATCCGGATTCTGCGGCGGGCCAGACAGCTACAACTTTACCAGGTAGCAATATATCAATGTACTTTATAGTTTCGTCACAAACCGTGAACGTATACGTTCGTTTGCGGGTGTAGTTGCTAACCCACGGACCTGACCGTGGTCTGGTTCCAGCGAGTGCTTAGATTATATGGGCAATACTTCTCGTGCACCATTTGTCACAGCCTTGCAGCCCCTCGTCTGGAAACATGGGTAGTCTGACTGACATTGCACGTGTTATTCGTGTGTTAAGCATGGCACGTTTGGCTGGTGTCACTCGTCGTGTGGGGTTGCGATGGCATTGTCACATTAACGATACGACCCGTGAAGATTCCGGGTAGAATAGGTCCTCAGCAACCCATGCTGGCCGTAAAAGGTGACTATGCTTGTCGTAAAAGGCGACTAACGGGATCGGGTGGTCAGGCTCGCTGACTTGGTTGATGCATGTCATCGATCCCAATTGCGTGGATCGATGCTCATGATATCAATCACTTGATTGTCTGGTCCAGACTCGATTATTTACAGACCGCCGTCATATAGCTTGAATATTGCTGAGTGCGGCGTTAAACAGCAAACCAACCAACCAACCATTAACGATACACTATGAACTGCAACCATTAACGTGATCATGGTGATATTTGATTTAATTCAAATATCAGTTTCCTTATGTTTTAGTGTTGCCTATGATAATACACTAAGTGTAGGGTATTTTGTTTCGCGTTTTTTGTTGAAAAAAGTGAATGCATATTTGAATGAACGTATGATATAACTGCCAAGGAGCGAGCGTTTCTTCAAGCCAGTGATCCCCTCGTGGGATGGGAGTACCGTTCTCATGGGGAAAATGAAGCACGTTTGTTTAACCCGTTGGTAAGCATTTTTAACAATAGCCTGATGTGTGAAAAAAACCATTGTTTTCCCAGGAAACAGATACTCCTAATTAGTGGGTATATAACCATTTGTCGGTTTAAGCCCACTTGGCAGTTATCGACTTTAACCAGAAAGAAGAACACACAGTTTAGAAAGTGTTCAAATGTAACAAATATTATATTTGGGATAACACTTTTATAGTAAAGTAGGGCTGTCGGGTAGCCTAGTGGTTAAAGCGTTCGCTCGTCATGCCGAAGACCCGGGTTCGATTCCCGACATGGGCACAATGTGTGAAGCCCATTTCTGGTGTCCCCCGCCGTGATATTGCTGGAATATTGCTAAAAGCGGCGTAAAACCATACTCACTCACTCAATTATAGTAAAGTACAGATTGGGGTTGAGTCCCATCCTGGATTCGAACCCACACTACTAAGAAAGTGTTATCCCAAATATAACATTTGTTACAGAAGGAACACATCTCATCTGCGTTTGATATAATGGATTCCCCGACATGAGTACCTCGTGTGAAGCCCATTTCTGGTGCCCCCCCCCCCCCCCCCCCCCCACCGGAATATTGCTAAGAGCGGCGTAAAACCATCCTCACTCACTTTAATGGATAAACAGCTGTTGGGTTGGCAGAGATGGGTAAATTATTCAACGTCAGGTGCATGAATACGTTTGTGGCGGAGCGTTAAGGAAGTGTAATGTAAATTGTCAGCATATCATGCACTACCCGTCCCGCGAACTCCTGTTCGGACCTGTATTTTTGGCAACATAATTCAAGGTCATCAGCAGTAATATTGGGACTTTCTGGTTATGGTTATCGCCTTGTGAACAACCAATGGTTACATCGTCGGCCTTGGGAACTTCCTGTGCTTAGAACCATTGCCTTACGGGCATCCTCAGAATCGGCCTCTTCCGGAGACGCCGTGTTAACGTTCTTTCGTCAGACCAATTGTATGTGAACACGTTTTGGTCAAGCTCATTATCCTGGGAACATCCTCGGGCCAGATCCGTTGGCTTGGACATACCCTCTGTTCCGATTCATGACAAAGGTGAGGCACACCATTTGTTACCCGATATCATACACTGTAAAATATGAGTTTCGATAGAAAGCCCTACCCCGCTCTTTGTCCAAAAATTAAACCTCATTTCGAGAGGCCTAAACATATAGAATTGTGTTCAATCATTAAACGTAAGAACATGTGGCACATAACGTGTTCAGGATATGTAGATGTACCATTGAAATGTATGGTGGTTTTGCCACGAATTGTAGCTGATGTGGTAATCAGCATGGCTAGTCTCTGTAGTCATCCACTGTAGTTAAACATGGCTAGTGTGACTGGTGGCATCCATCATCCATCGTGATAAGAATGGCTAGTCTGACTGAAGTCATCCATCATGATAAGAATGGCTAATCTGACTGTAGTCATCCATCGTGACAAGAATGGCTAGTCTGACTAGAGTCATTAATCGTGTGTAAAGAATGGCTAGTCTGACTCCATCGTGTGTTAATAATGGCTAGTCTGACCCCATCGTGTGTTAAGAATGGCTAGTCTGACTGAAGTCATCCATCGTGTGATAAGAATGGCTAATCTGACTGAAGTCAACCATCGTGATAAGAATGGCTAATCTGACTGAAGTCATCAATCGTGATTAAGAATGGCTAATCTGACTGAAGTCATCCATTGTGATAAGAATGGCTAATCTGACTGAAGTCATCCATCATGATAAGAATGGCTAGTCTGACTGAAGTCATCCATCGTGTGATAAGAATGGCTAATCTGACTGTAGTCATCCATCGTGACAAGAATTGCTAGTCTGACTGTAGTCATCCATCGTGACAAGAATGGCTAATCTGACTGTAGTCATCCATCGTGACAAGAATGGCTAGTCTGACTGTAGTCATCCATCGTGACAAGAATGGCTAATCTGACTGAAGTCATCCATTGTGATAAGAATGGCTAATCTGACTGGAGTCATTAATCGTGTGTAAAGAATGGCTAGTCTGACTCCATCGTGTGTTAATAATGGCTAGTCTGACCCCATCGTGTGTTAAGAATGGCTAGTCTGACTCCATAGTGTGTTAAGAATGGTTACTCTGACTCGATCGTGTGTTAAGAATGGCTAGTCTGACTGGAGTCATTAATCGTGTGTAAAGAATGGCTAGTCTGACTCCATCGTGTGTTAAGAATGGCTAGTCTGACCAAATCGTGTGTTAAGAATGGCTAGTCTGACTCCATAATGTGTTAAGAATGGTTACTCTGACCCCATCGTGTGTTAAGAATGGCTAGTCTGACCCCATCGTGTGTTAAGAATGGCTAGTCTGACCCCATCGTGTGTTAAGAATGGCTAGTCTGACTCCATAGCGTGTTAAGAATGGTTACTCTGACCCCATCGTGTGTTAAGAATGGCTAGTCTCACCAAATCGTGTGTTAAGAATGGCTAGTCTGACTCCATAGTGTGTTAAGAATGGTTACTCTGACCCCATCGTGTGTTAAGAATGGCTAGTCTGACCCCATCGTGTGTTAAGAATGGCTAGTCTGACCCCATCGTGTGTTAAGAATGGCTAGTCTGACTCCATAGCGTGTTAAGAATGGTTACTCTGACCCCATCGTGTGTTAAGAATGGCTAGTCTGACTCCATAGTGTGTTAAGAATGGCTTGTCTGACTGCGTGATCCATCGTGTGTCAAACATGGCTAATGTGACTGATCGGATGTAAGAATACTGTTCGTCGATGCTTCATCTACTTGCAAAGCCTCACAGCCCTACTTTACTTAAAAACATGGGCATTAACTCAAATATGGTGACATTTCGTCACCGTCAACAACATCCGCTCATCTCTTGTTTCCACTTCTAGGGTCTCTCAAGGTCATGTAATCTCATCCTTTGAGATAATAACGTTTTATCTATTCCTATCGTGTGTTTAACAGAGCTAATCTTGTCAAAAGGAAAACAATTTGTGTAAAGAATAGTAAGTCTGACCTGGAAGAGTTTGTTGTGTCTTGAGATTTGCGTGCAGAATAATATGTTCGCTTGTCAGTTGAGTCCTCGCGAACTGTATTTTCGAGCCCTTAAGAAGAACTTCTAATTACTGGTCTTGTAACATTACCAATACACTAAAATTAGGTCTTAACTCTGAGAACATGTTTGTCTGTTAACACTTGGATGGCCAAGTGACCATATCTTTTAATTTGATAGTGGTAATGCCTCGGCGAGCGAGACGACTCGATCAGGCGCCATCTTGTTGCCGTCGCTTGATTTTGAGGTGAGGTGAGGTGAAATTGGGTTTAACGTCGCGTCCAAGATTATTGCACTTATATAGCGACGTGCATGCACGTGTGTGTGTGTGGCTGCTTGTACTACTCCGGACTGATGCCGATTTATAGTGCTAGCTCACTGAGATACCATGCCGCAGTTTAACATGAATACCCCACTCAGACACAGTATACTGACTCCGAGCCGACCAGTCCTTGTTTTAGCCCCTTAATGCCGAGCGCCAGACAGGGTAACAACAAGTACCCTCTTTTAACGTCTTTTGGTATAACGCGGCCGGGGATCGAACCCCGGTCCTTCCGCTCACCGGGCGGACGCCCTACCATTAGACCACGGAGGCGGTCCTTGATTTTGAGCCCCTCCATTACAGTGAAGTTACTAATAGAAGCACAACTTGATCAGTCACATGACAAATTATTAAACAATAGAAATACTCCGGAAAAAGACCCCGGATATTGAATAATTTTTCAGCTATGACGATGGCTTTAATGATGATGTAGTCGAAGATAGATCGTGTGATATCGAAATTGTAAACAAAGATATCAATTGTGAAGAAATTCTCACAGCTCTTAATAAATTGAAAAGAAATTAATTTTCTAGATTAGATTTATTTGAAAACGATATATTTAATTGGTGCTGCTGATGTATCGTGGTCCCACTACTGACAATAGTTTTCAAAGTAATACTGCATTCTAATTTGTCCCAGAATTCTGTATTAAAGGTATGATTAAACCGATATACACGAAGAAAGGTGACTACTTCGACCCAAATCACCATTTCGAACTGCTTTGGGAAACTATTTACCTGTGATCTACATACAAGCCTCACGAAAATCTAAGACATAAATGACATCCTCTCTGGCTCAAGCAGATTTTAGAAAGGGATTATTTATTTTGTTATGCACACAAATTATACAGTAATTTTAAAATTAGCAAAACGAAAACTCTATTGCGTATCTATATATTTACAAAAGGAGGTGGTGACATAAATTGCTTAACTGTGGGATAAGTGTAATGTTCTTAATATGTATCATAATATAAAATCTGAATCTGAAAAATATAGTTTATTATGCCAAAAGATGTTTATTAACCTATTTTATAATTCAGAGTTAATTACTATAACCTACCAATTGAAACCGGTCGCTGGAGTTACACTGCACATGACGACCCATTTAGTAATTCATGCAACTCACCTGCTGTTGAAGTCGAGTTTCACTATCTATATCGATTCGAAGCTCTTCACCAACAACATATTGTATTTTCCAGACCTTGTGTCACATTGGTCTAATCTGTAAAATCTAAAATTATTATTTTCTGCTCGTAAAAGCAAACAATATTTAAACATTGTCAGGATACATTATATTAATATATGCATATGTAAATATGTGGACTCCACCCTATAACAACATATGTTCGACTACCGCCTCTGTATTGAATTCATGTTATACTCATGGACCACCGTTGGTCATCCGGGGTAGAATAGGTCTTCAGCAACCCATGCTTGCCATAGAAAGCGACCATGCTTGTCGTAAGAGGCGACTAACGGGATCGGGTGGTCAGGCTCGCTGACTTGGTTGATGCATGTCATCGATCCCAATTGCGTGGATCGATGTTCATGATGTAGATCACTGGATTGTCTGGTCCAGACTCGATTATTTACAGACCGCCGTCATATAGCTGGAATATTGCTGAGTGCGGCGTAAAACAACAAACCAAACCAAAAAACCAACGTTGGTAGATTTGAGAAATAAACTGAACTGGACTGGTTAGGGGTCCAAAAGGTGGTGAGAATGGGTATACGGCATCGGTATACGTTCTTTGAAACACTATAGACATAAATGACATTAATGAAAGACTGAATATTTCATTAGACGGATTGAATATTTAATATGTATTGCTTTCCACAAAACATGAGGTGGTTGCAGCTGTTCTGTGACTAATGCAATAACATATGAAGTTAAAGTCACCAACAGCTGTTTAATCCGCATCACGTAGTTAAATATATGGTTTTCGTATATGTAAATTAGGGCAAGTATAATAGTCTATTATTGATAAACCAACTATCGGCGGAACATGATCACGAGTACAAATAGAATATTGCAGTATATGTTATGATTTGTTTGTTTGTTTGTTTGTTTGTTTATGAACTGCAAGACAACAATGTATTTGAATTTCATATTAAAGTGTTTAAAGAACTTAGATACATTCCTGATTGTAGAGATATTGTTGTTTGAGAAGAATTGCCGATATTTTGAAATGGTTTACATTCATATATAAAGTATTTGAATACATAAGGAAATTCATCTCCAGTGTATGTGGAATTACAAAAAGTTCACTCTTTGTTCACGTGGGAAGTTTAGTCATCTTCCAGATTCTAATAACCCGAAAAGATGCGGGGTAGAATAGGTCTTCAGCAACCCATGCTTGCCGTAAAAGGTGAATATGCTTGTCGTAACGGGATCGTATGGTCTGGCTCGCTGACTTGGTTGATGCATGTCATCGATCTCAATTGCATGGATCGATGCTCATGATGTCAATCACTGGATTGTCTGGTCCAGACTCGATTATTTACAGACCGCCGTCATATAGCTGTAATATTGCTGAGTGCGGCGTACAACAACAAACCAACCAATCATTTTCTAATATATTTAGACAGAAGGAATGTATCTTACATGATTCGACCAAGGGAAGCTGTTACTTGCTTTACTGTGTTGAGTTACATAATCTAGTATAGAGGATGCAATTTTATTATTTGGATGAGAAAACATTTACACCAATAGGTTACTGAACGTTTGAATATTATAAACTGAAAAGGTTCTCCATCGAGTCCACTGAAGACCTTGAATTTCTTAATCCAGAAGCTAGAAAAGTAGGGATTTACACGTTCTATCGCATCACACATCTCGTAATCCCATATTTCACACCGGTACAGCAAAATGTAGACGTTCTATTGTATGTAGTGAGTGAGTGAGTGAGTTGGGTTTAACGCCGCTTTTAACAGTATTCCAGTTATATCACGGCGTGTCAGCTTAATGTGGGAGGAAAGCCCGAAGTGATACAGGTCTTAGACGTTTACCACTTCGGTGAAACCCACGAGCACGGGTATGGTGCTGACAAACCTAGAAACATAATCGGGGCGAACCGGGATTCGAACCCACAATCAAAGGTTTCTGGCGTGCCCAAGGGACGCAACTCTGCACAGCGAATCGCGGCGCCTTAGACGACTGGGCCACATGTGCCCCCTTCTACTGTATGTAATACGGTTCCTTAGTATGTATACGCTACTTCGACATCTGTTGTCTGATTCATGAAATAGAAAGGTTCTCTTATAACTTATTGCAGACCCAGTTCAAAAACAATTACTCTAGGTTTATAAAAGTTTACATTCAATTTCCATGTTTCGCAGTAATTAGCAAAATGATCAATCGTATATATTTTGTAAATCTACATGGGTTTCTGCTAGAAGAAGGGCAATAACAGCTTTAGATACAACGTTATCAGAAACAGAGTCAAGTTGGATTTCACCACAGAGGTGTTTGTCTGACGATTTCAAGCCATTCAGAAGAAAATGACAACAGAAGTGAGGAGACATGTTCACCTTGCCTAACCCCCTGAAACACATGGGAAGATATCTGATTTATCATTTTTTTATCATAACACCGGAGTCTGCATCTTTGTATATATTTTGTATCAAAGTGAGTATTTTTGCATGTTTGCATTTTTGTAGAATGCAAACATTATCTACTGTAGAAAAGCCTTTTCTGAAACCAGACTGAACATGCAAAATTAATTCATAATGGTCACAACATTTAGTTAATCTGTCGTTTGGTACACCATTAAACAGCTCAATATAAAAATTATGTGGCGGGTTATCCTTTTTTTAAAAAAGGGTTGAATAAAACCAGTTTGCCACGATTCAGGAAATATTAATGTACTCGACATAAAATTATACCAATAAATAGAATAAATGTTCATTCAGTATAAAATCTAGTCTTGGCGTTTTCTTCCGTTTTAAGTTCATTTATGCTGCAATGACCTCGTCTGATGTAATATCAGCATTTAGTGTAGTGTCGTCGTATTCCAGAATATCTAAACGCTTCATAACAGTCTATGACCGCAACGGATTATATTTCTACATCTGGTCACGAGATTATTTTTTTTATGAAGGGATCTGCCGTCATTATATCCGCCATATATACTGTGCCATGATATATCTGTAGTATGTCAGAAATGGTGTGTGACGCAACAACGTCAAAACTTCACGCATTTGCACACACAAAGTTCCTCAGTAAACCGTGAACGCAAATTTCTAACGAACTATGTGGTTGGCTTGTTATTTTACGCCGCACTCGACAATATCCAAGCTATATGACGGCGGTCTGTAAAGAATCGAGTCTGGACCAGACAATCCAGTGATTAATATCATGAGCATCGATCCACGTGATTGGGATCGATGTCATGCATCAACCAAGTCAGCGAGCCTGACCACCCGATCCCGTTAGTCGCCTCTTACGACAAGCATAGTCGCCTTTTACGGCAAGCATGGGTTGCTGAAGACCTTTTCTACCCCGGATCTTCACAGGTCCAGCAATCCTGCCGACGCAATGTAAAATTTTAATTGAAGACTTATTTAGGCACATAAATTGAATAATTTCATTTAGCGCACTTTTCATCTTGTCACTTTTTGCCTGTTCACGCACCAGACACATTTAGGTTACAGCACATGTCATTTTAATAATTTCATCGGTATTGTTCTTATTCGTTTCATACAATTTATAGAAAATAAATTACAACGGTATATTTTAAAGTTATTTTTACAAATATTATATTTGTATGAAATTCAAATTAATATAATTGTTGCAGCAGATTGACTATTTTTACTGACATGATCAAATTGAACTTGATTTTACTGATTAAATTATGTTTCTAAAATATATTACCAACCATAACAAATGACTACTTTTGATTTACAACAACACAATTCATGAATCATTGCATGCACCTGTTACCTATTAACAGAAGTGGAGTCATTCAGTCTACTCCCACTTTCAATACACTTGAGTCTTACAAGACGATCAACTTGAACAATCCAGGGACATCCTGTGAATGACTTTGAATACTAAAACAACACATTTGCCTGTTGTAACGCCACGCGCCATTGTTTTGTATTACTCTTCGATGAGAGATGTCTTCATCAAATTTTATATGAAGAATTAACATCTCACAAACCAAACCATACCACACCAGGCTTTCACGTCGCGTCCAAGACTATTGCACTCATGCAGCGACGTGCATGCACGTGTGTGTGTGTGTGTGTGTGTGTGTGTGTGTGTGTGTGTGTGTGTGTGTGTGTGTGTGTGTTTGTGTGTGTCTGCTTGTACTAGTCCGGGCTGATGCCGATTTATTGTGCTAGCTAGCCTACTGAGATACCATGCCGCAGTTTAACATGAATACCCCACTCAGTCACAGTATACGGACTCCGAGCCGACCAGTTCTTGTTTTAGCCCCTTATGCCGAGCGCCAGACAGGGTAACAACAAGTACCATCTTTTTACGTCTTTTGGTATGACACGGCCGGGGATCGAACCCCGCACCTTCCGCTCTCCGGGCGGACGCTCTACCACTGAACCACGGAGGCGGTACATACCATACCATACCATACCATACCATACCATACCATACCATACAATAGAGGTCCCACTAGCAAATTGTTCTGAGCTGAGCAGATATATTTGTGCAAAAAAACTTTTCATTTTGTTTAAAACGGTTTTGATAATTTTGTGGATTTCATATTGTAACATTTAGATGTTGGTAAAAAACTAAAACGTCTACCAATTTGTTCTTAAAATGGTATGCTTGGGTTGATATACTTCTAGCATAGGGCCATAGAGCAATGGATAATTAATTCAGTCAAATATTACAAATTACATAAAAAGCATTAAAATAAATAAGTTTCTGAGTTTGTGCCAATGGAATATATACTTGTATATGGATTTAATACATTATTAAAAACCTTTATTGACAATTATATTGACAAGCTGAGGCTCTTTTAACCTATATTACAATTGTTTCATATACTAAGCAGTGGTGCGCTGGTATTACACTTAATTTTGAGACCCGTGAAGATCCGGTGTAGAGCAGGTCTTCAGCAACCCATGCTTTCCGAAAAAGGCGACTATGCTTGTCGTAAGAGGCAACAGATCAGGATCGGGTGGTCAGGCTCAGCTGACACGCCGCGATATAACTGGAATACTGTTAAAAGCGGCGTTTAACCCAACTCACTCACTCACTCACTGATCAGTGACTATATAACTATTTGCCGATTTGGCGGTTATCCGCTTTAACGAGAAAGAAGAAATCACCTGTGCGTAGAACATGTATACATATTTATACAGTTAGCTATCATAAGTACAGAGCTGTTGCGTTGGCAAGGGTGGCTAATTTATTCAACGTTAGGTGCATGATATAAACTGAGAGTGCATCCTGCACGATCTCGTAAACTCCTTGTCGGACCTGCAGATTTGTCAACAGATTGTCTCTGGTTATTCCGTCGCCTTGTGAACAACCCATGGTTACATCGTCAGCCCAACTGCATATGCTTGGAGCCTTTGCCTTATGGACACCCTCTGAATCGGCCTTTTGTTTTTGGAACATACCCTGGTCAGACCAGTTGCCTTGTTCCAATTCTCTGCCAATCAGACCCGTTTGCTTGAAAACACCCTTTGTTCCGGTCCATAACACAGGTGAGGAATAACATCTGTTACACGATGTCTCCACAGCTTGCTTTGATCTGGCAGGAACATTAATATCATGTCCCAAACACTTTAAAATATGTTTAGATACTAAACCTAATCCTGTCCTTTGTCTTTCAGGGGTAGAAAGGTCTTCAGCAACCCATGCTTGCCGTTAAAGGCGACTATGCTTGTCGTAAAAGGCGACGAACGGGATCGGGTGGTCAGGCTCGCTGACTTGATTGATGCATGTCATCGATCCCAATCACGTGGATCTTCACGGGTCGTATACTTACAGAAAGGTGAATAGTGAATAGGTGAAACGCAGTGTTTGAATTATGCAGAGTAAACTGTATCTGCATCACGTGATCAAACGCCGGATTGTGAAATTGGCGATAACCCATTTGTATTATAATTGTATATATATCATGTCACAGAAGAATTGAGATAAGGTGTAGGGTACTACTGAATCTAAATTAAAATCTCCAGGTAACCTTGTCTGCATTGATAACACATCAATGTTTATCTTTTTATCATCATATTTTCCTATTTATTAAAACTATGTTTCTACTTTGAACATTCATATTCTAATGTTTACTTGCTTTATATATACGATGCAAAAACTTAGGGAGTATATCTTTTGTTTTGATTTGAAACTAGAGGAAAATACACCAATGTCTGGCAATGAAACTAAGTGATTTATTTCGCAAGAACAGTACCGAAAAAAAAAAATCAAGATCCCAAACACAACATTGTGAAAGTCATGAAACACGTGACCTCGGACAGCAGAGTGACGTTTTATTCTTCGCCGTGCGGATAGTAGACAACGTGTTTACAGGGAAACGTTATGCACGAAACTGCATATAGGTGGACAGATTTGGTAGTGGTAGTGTGATTATGTGGGCAGAAATCTGCTACACTGATAGAACAGACTTGGTGCAATTCTGGAGAATTTAACGGTACAACGTTACATGGCCACATGTCTGTCCCAGTATGCAACAAGCGAACGTCACTTTCCAACAAGACAACCCCGACTTCACACGGCAAGACTGACAAAAGTCTTTTTCAGGGATCACAACATACAGGTCCTGCCATGGTCCTCCATGTCTCCAGATGTAAACCCAATCTGACATTTATAGTATACACTGGATCAACTCACGTTCAGACCGCATCCGTGGTCTAGTGGTAGAGCGTCCGCCCGGAGAACGGAAGGTCCGGTATTCGATCCCCGGCCGCCTCATACCAAAAGACGTTAAAAGATGATATTTGTTGTTACCCTACCTGACGCTCGGCATTAAGGGGCTAAAACAAGGACTGGTCGGCTCGGAGTCAGTATACTGTGTCTGATTTTGGTATTTATGTTTAACTGCGGCATGGTATCTCTGTGGGCTAGCACTTTAAATACGGCATTAGTTCGGACTAGTACCACACACACACACACACACACACACACACACACACACACACACACACACACACACACACACACACACACACACACACACACTCACTCACTCACTCACTCACTCACTCACTCACACACACACTCACACACGTGCATGAACGTCGCTATGTAAGTGCAGTAATCTTGGACGCGACGTTAAACTCATATCACCTCATTTGACTTTCATCTCAAAACTCATCTATTTTCAGTCTATTTTCACTTTTATAATTATTAAAACTGTTTATTTTAAAGAGAAATTCTCACGAGAACATAAGTTAATTTCGTACCGCAAAATGGTTTGTTAATGTATTGCACAGTTTCGAAAGTTGGGTCCTGGGCATTGATTACAACCTTGTAATTTTGCCATTAGATCCTACGACATAAAAGATGTTCGACATTTCGGCCATGAACCCTACACGTTACTTTTGTCCATATTACATAATGGGTCTCCACTGTTATCCGCCCTGTCCTCACTGGTATGTAACCGTAGAGACATAAAGTTAAGACAAATCAGTCTTGTTTCATATCACAATTAATGTATGCTCTCCAATACATTAACCAAAACACCAGAAGGCCTCAATGAAGCTTTGAAACAGTTTCATGTCAGACATGAGGACATTTCCAAATTTAGGGCAAATGTGGCAAAACTGTTGTCCGATGCAATTCCCTATTTTGACTTGTACCATATGTTCCCGTGGTTTTTAGGTGAACAATTGATTTGCCTTTGCGTGTGTTTGTGACAAGTGCCAGCATTGAGGCATGACACGCTCGCCCTTTCGCAAACACTATTTGATAGTAATTCATAAACATTAATCAAAATATTGTTGGTATAGTAAAAGTGTCTCTGCTTTTAGCAGAGTTTTCTTATGACTATGGAAAGGGCTTTGTCGCTTTTATATATATTGTGGAGCGGTCGGGTAGCCTGGTGGTTAAAGCGTTCGCTCGTCACGCTGAAGACCCGGGTTCGAATCCCGACATGGGTACATTGTGTGAAGCTCATTTCAGGTAACCCCGCCATGGTATTGCTGGAATATTGCTAAAAGCGGCGGAAAACCATAGTTTACTCGCTCACCAATTATTTACTAGTATATTGTTAAGACATCGCTATGTTCCATTTTCACGCTATGCATGGTAAGGCCTCACACATGTTCTATATGTTGCCTATCCTAGCACTGCTTAAAGTTATCATTTAATAGTTATATGTTTTGTGTTTATGTTTTCAGAAACAAGAGCACACGACAAACATGGAAGACAGGAAATATTTCGAAATGCTTGTCCTGTTCTGTTTCACACTCACTGTGGTAAGTGTGCGTACATAAAAAGACCGTTTGGACCACTATTGTCAACAAACTTAGAAATTTTGTTCCTACACAACAACTGTGAATAGTATGCGTCCATATGCAATGCCATTCACAACCACTATTCATTGTATACCTCCATAAACAATTTGACTATTTTTTATATGCCCATATTATACTATACCAAGATCATCATATGTTTTCAACATTTAAAATATTGGGTTCATGTTACTTCATTTTGACATATTCCGATACCTTTACCACCCAGGATCATATGCCCTCATTAACGCCTTGTAAATCTGAGGAGTGAGTGAGTGAATATGGTTTTACGCCGCTTTTAGCAATATTCCAGCAATATCAGGGCGGGGGACACCAGAAATGGGCTTCACACATTGTACCCATGTCGGGAATCGAACCTGGGTCTTCGGCGTGACGAGCTGTGTGTTCACCAATAAGGAGAACAATTTGCAAGACACTTCACTCTGTTACATGTGAGCCATTATCCAAGGGAACAATCGCCGCGCAGAGCTAGACGATTGTTAATATGTCGTTAAACAATAATCACTCAATCAGTCCTAAGAAATAAATATGCATCATTTTGTACCATACGAAACAATACAAATATAAAACATGTCATAATTATTTGTTATGGTTGTTATATACTACACACATTTGAATAAGAGACATGTAATATGCTATGATGTATGTGGTGTTCGTTTGGAAATTCGTTTATTTTAATTTTTTCGTAAGCTTACATAAAGTTGTCATTTGTTGTAGTCAGCTATTAATTCAATATGTCAAAGAGAGAACGTGACGCGTATACAGTATACACTCTTCTAAAAAGGAAACGCCCAGGTAGATTTTACGTGAATTTATTGTCCCTAATAAAGTCGATATATTTAATTTAATATCATAGATACAAATATGAAATTTTGGAGCTCGATAGTCACATAATGTCGATGTACAAAGGCATTGAAAACTGTTGTCATGTCACATAAGGCCACAAGGTTGCGCTGAACTCAGCATCTCGCGTGACCGCCCCGGGCAGCAATCACGGCTCTGCATCTCCTCAACACTGACTGGATTAGTGTTCGAATTCTGTCATGTGGAATTCTGCGCCATTCTACTTGTAACGCTTTGGCCAGTTGTGGGAATGTCTGCGGCGTGTACTGTCGTTGACGTACACGTCGATCGGGTTCATCCCAGAGGTGTTGGATTGGGTTGAGATCTGGAGATCTGGAGACGGCCAGGGCAAGTCTTTGATTTTGGCATTATGAAGGTAGTCTACCGTGACACGAGGTGTGTTCGGTGGAGCGTTGGAACAGCGGTCAGTGATTGAAAGAAGGTGAGTTTGAAGAATTTGATTCATGTAGCGATTTGCTGTCAAATTCCCCTGAACCACAACCAAGTTAGTTCTCGTGGTGTAGGATATATGCCAGCCCACACCATGACACTACCGCAAACGAAAGTTTCGAATTCACGTACACAATGTGGGGCAAAACGCTCATTTCGACGACGATAAACACGTTGTCTTCCATCTCGCCGTTGAAGAAGAAATCTTGTTTCAATGCTAAACCACACTCGTCTCCAGTTTCTCAAATTCCATGGCTGTAAGGTATGGCACCAAGGTAGGCGTCGCTGTCGATGGATCTGTCGAAAAATCGGGACGATAACTGGTCTTTCAAATCGATTCCAGCCTCGCGAAGGTGGTTCCTGACAGTCTGGTCCGATATCCTCCTCAAACCAGGGACGCGTTCGGCTGTCTCCTTAGCTGTGGCATTAGGATGGCGTAAGTGGAACAGTCCAATGTAGCGATTCTGTGCAGGGATGGTAACTCTTGATCGGCCGGTTCTCGGACGGTCTGCAGTGGAATTGAACTGTGTGTATCGGTCACAAAGGCGGCAAAATGGTGCTGTGGTGGACGTGATACGTCCTATGGCGATGTTCCGATCGGCAGTGCTGAGTCATGGCATTTTCGAACTTGAAAAATGTTGACAATTGAATGACAAATTATTGGCTTATGCTTTCCTTTTTATAGTCACTACCACGAGTTACGAATGCCATAACATGCACGTGCATGTTGCTTTACTGTTTTCCTCCATGACATTTTTGGACAAATGTGAAAACAATGCCGTTTCAGACATTGCGAACCGATGGCTCCGTTTTGACGCACCGTTTGTCGAATACCAGGCTATCAACATTTTCCAATAACATATATCCAATTTATATATCGGATATTTTGTGTAGTCAGGTCCAATGAACTACATACTACCTGTGCGTTTCTTGAAGACTGTATGTATTTGAATGATTAGAACGTGTTTTGATTACTGGAACAGGATCTATCTAGTATTTGTTAGGAGATCATAGGTTAAAAAGTAATGTGCAGTATCGTAAACTCTGATACTTATTCTGTTAAAAACATGTGATTTACACATCGGTATGCGTTAACAAATGTAAAATAAAATCCTTCCAATGAGCATATGTAATCTCAGCAATAGCACTGTCCATTGTACACAGCCACTGAGAATATATTATATATCCATATACAAGTCCTTCACAACCACAGTGGGAAGTATACATCCATATACAATGTCCTTCAAAACCACAGTGGGAAGTATACATCCATATACAATGTCCTTCACAACCACAGTAGGAAGTATACATCCATATACAATGTCCTTCACAACCACAGTAGGAAGTATACATCTACATACAATGTCCTTCACAACTACAGGGGGAAGTATACATCCATAAACAATGTCCTTCACAACCACAGTGGGAAGTATACATCCATATACAATGTACTCCACAACCACAGTGGGAAGTATACATCCATAAACAATGTCCTTCACAACTACAGGGGGAAGTATACATCCATAAACAATGTCCTTCACAACCACAGTGGGAAGTATACATCCATAAACAATGTCCTTCACAACCACAGTGGGAAGTATACATCCATATACAATGTCCTTCACAACCACAGTGGGAAGTATACATCCATAAACAATGTCCCCCACAACCACAGTGGGAAGTATACATCCATATACAATGTCCTTCACAACTACAGGGGGAAGTATACATCCATATACAATGTCCTTCACAACCACAGTAGGAAGTATACATCCATAAACAATGTCCTTCTCATCCACAGTGGGAAGTATACATCCTTATACAAAAAGATTATTATGAATAACATATATCCACACACAATGCTCGACGCTACCTCTGTGAATATATTACTGATCCATATAACATGCTTAGCATTTATTGTGTATGCAGCTGAGAAATACAATGATTATGTTAACAATACACTCGAGATAACGCCAGAACTACATTTCGTCCACATCTCCCTCCAACATTTGATTCTTCTACTGTGAACATGGATGATTTGACATACAAGATATGCTTGAAATGAGTGAAAACGACAAATAATGGATCACAATTCAACAGGTGCAGGTCCGTTTTCACACATTGATATCATAATATTGTAGTAATCGACCATATACAATGTCCTAATGATCCACTGTGGATAGTATACATCCATCCATATACAATATCCGTCACAACCACTGTGGATAGTATACATCCATATACAATGTCCGTCACAACCACTGTGGATAATATACATCCATATACAATATCCGTCACAACCACTGTGGATAGTATACATCCATATACAATGTCCGTCACAACCACTGTGGATAGTATACATCCATATACAATGTCCGTCACAACCACTGTGGATAATATACATCCATTTACAATGTCCGTCACAACCACTGTGGATAGTATACATCCATATACAATATCCGTCACAACCACTGTGGATAGTATACATCCATATACAATATCCATCACAACCACTGTGGATAGTATACATCCTCGAACAATGTATTTCACAACCACTTTGATATTATACATCAATATTCCATTCCCTTTTCTTACGAAAGAGGACATAATTATTGCATCTTCATACTGGTTTACTCCCATAGGGCATATCTCTGGCTGGTATCGGGCCAGTTCTGCCAGACCTCATGTGTTTGTGGAACGTCAGCCTTCACACCATATCCTTTCTCTTCCTGATCGCCGGCGTGGGGACACTAGCAGCCATTGTCGTATCCAGTCTTCTGATGGAAAAACTTCCCGCGTTTATAGTTCTTGCGATCATCACCATCACACGTGGTCTGGCCATGTTTCTGTTTCCATACACTGGCGGTTTAGCTCTTGCTGGACCTGTGGTCTTCATATATGGTACAACCAATGGTCTCTCTGCTGTCGGTGAGCTTTTACATGTTTTATACATGTTTTTTCACAGTCAAGAATGATGTCAACCCTTCTTTAGTAATGTTTCTGTACTGATTGAGTATTCTACTATTTGAGATATTGGTCTTCACATATGGTACAACCAATGGTCTCTCTGCTGTCGGTGAGCTTTTACATGTTTTATACATGGTTTTTTACAGTCAAGAATGAAGACAACCCTTCTTTAGTAATGTTTCTGTAATGATTGAGTATTCTACTATTTGAGATATTGGTCTTCATATATGGTACAACCAATGGTCTCTCTGCTGTCGGTGAGCTTTTACATGTTTTATGCATGGTTTTTTACAGTCAAGAATGAAGACAACCCTTCTTTAGTAATGTTTCTGTAATGATTGAGTATTCTACTATTTGAGATATTGGTCTTCATATATGGTACAACCAATGGTCTCTCTGCTGTCGGTGAGCTTTTACATGTTTTATACATGTTTTTTCACAGTCAAGAATGATGTCAACCCTTCTTTAGTAATGTTTCTGTAATGATTGAGTATTCTACTATTTGAGATATTGGTCTTCATATATGGTACAACCAATGGTCTCTCTGCTGTCGGTGAGCTTTTACATGTTTTATACATGTATTTTTACAGTCAAGAATGATGTAAACCCTTCTTTAGTAATGTTTCTGTAATGATTGAGTGAGTATTCTACTATTTGAGATATTGCATGGTAAATAACCAAATGAAATACAAAATATATAATAAAGCGTAATTATATTAATTCTTTTTTTCAACAGGATCTTTGTATACGACAAATCTCCTCTGGCCTACAAGGGCGGAGACAATCCATCTAATTCAGAGTGGAGTTGCGATTGGAGCTACACTAAGTCCACTTCTGGAGAAGCCGTTCCTTAGTGATGGACTATTTACTATCATGATGCAAGGCACACCTAACGATAACCCTAAACAACAATTTGGTGACAATAACGTCACATTTAATAGTTCTGAGATAACGGTTTCACCTGACAGATCAATGGCAATGCTAACTGGCGAGACCATGTTGGACAATGCCATTTACACGAACGTGACGTTTTATAACCCACTTAACGAATCGCTGTTAAATGCTACGTTTGACAGTGTTAATTTGTTTTTGACGGAAGCGGAAGCCAACAATTCGTCTTGGTGTGATAACTTTTCAACATTTCTTGACTTTCCATTCATACTGTTTGGGTGTATTGCAATACCAGTGACTGTAGGACTGATTATATGTTACAGACGAGGAAAGAACAGTCAAGATCATCCTACAAACCCCTACACATCAATAGATAAAAGCACAGATACATCACAAAGCTGCATCCAGCACATGTTCGTCATCCTTATGTGTCTCTTCAGTTTGTTTTCAATGGCCATAGTTGGTTGTATCAGCAACCTACTAGCTACATTTGGAACTGAATGTGCTCTTAAAGTCGATCTAAACACCACCTCAAATATGACCTCAGTCTTCTGGATCTTCTATAGTTTAGGAAGGATTGTGCCTTATTTTTTTATAGACAGGGTACGGACATTTCCAATTTTGTCAGTCTCTTTTGTAGGAATGACAGCAGGCGTTGTAATGCTGTTCCTAAGTCTGTACAATGGGCTTGTTTCCCTTTGGATCAGCATGATCCTTCTTGGCTTTTTCTCAGGTCCCCACTTTAGCAGTCTATTTACATGGACTAGAGAGTATGTATGTCTATCATCTAAAAATATTGCTTTGCTGTCCCTAGGTGCAAATTCAGGCTTACAGTTTCTACCCTTAATTACCGGCTTACTGATGGACCATTTTGGTCCAAATAGCTTCATTTATTCAATAACTGGAATTTATATCATACACCTGTCTTTGTTTATAGTATTAAAAGTATGCACCCGATTTGTCCCATAATTAACTCTAAGGCAATAATTCAGAAACCGCAAAGGTTAAATACAATTTTAACATCTACTCATTGTTATATTAAACACACAAAAAGATTTATATTTTTTTTCAAAACAGATTTGTTTTCAATTTTCATAGTATACGGAGAATGTATTGAGGAAGGTATTGGTATAACAGCATGCGATATTAAATATATTGTACATGGTGGGAAGCATTGTTCTTAAACAGGGGATAGGTGAATACAAGTGTATATGTATAACCTTCCGAACTATAATTACATTATATTTTAGTGCTTCAGTCGATCAGTGGTGCCATGTGGTGTCTTAAAGGCATAAAAGCAGACTCAAATTTGGACAAAAATTGTTTGCTTTGGTTACAAACATAGTTGTTAAATACAGTAATAAACGATGAGTAGGATCTAAATATTCACAATGCACATATGAATTTTAAATGTTCATCAAACAATTCCATTTAATGTAAAATAAATATTGTTCTGGTTATAAGTAATATATTTTTTTTCTGTTTTACAAATGTCCGTGACAACCTTTGAAAAGGTCTTAAAGGATAACATTTCCTGCTTGATGCTTGAGACATTTATAAATCTTTTACATGCTGGGAGAATGGGTTTTCTGAACAGTGTTATCAGTATCAAGCCAAAATGTATATATGACTGAACTTACATCCAAAAGGCAAGAACACATTCACAGTCACAATAAATATGAAAAAGATCTTCGCTAGTACAGCTGCAAGTGGAGCATATATCATTATCAGTCAGTATCATCTTAAGTAATTCTTTTTTGTGTAAACAATTTTACATATGAATTTATACTAGAACTCTTACAATTTCACGTCTATAATCGATTTTCTAAATTGGATAAATACTTTATTCCATTGTATTTTTTAGAAAATATATTTTCCAATTTCTAACTTTTATCAAATTTGTTTGAAATGATGAATATATCGTAAAAACATTCGAATTTCTTTTGTACTAGAAAGTAGATTAAAATAAACCATGTTGATACTTTTGTTGTATATATATATATATATATATATATATATATATATATATAATTGTATACGTAGATGCAAGATTTTCTAATGCTTCAAAGTATGAACTGTTAGGAATGAAATGACATGAAATCAAGTTAAAATTAAAACAATTGATTTAACTTATTATCCATGGTGGTCCAATGATTAAGACACTTTATCATTACACTAATGTTCTAAAGTTCAATTTCCACGTAACTATCAATTCTGAGATACGTGCATACAATGTTTACATGTTCTCAGTAACTTTCCACTACCCCGTGACCTTAACCTTCATGTGCAATGTCAAAGCTCACAGGTCATGTCGCAACCTCTTCAAAGCTCATGAATTTCGAAGCACATGCTCACCAATGTGTATTGGACCTCCATGCTGCCAGGTTCTCACCTTACTGCCTGCTATATTTGAACTATGTAGGGACACATGTGAGTACCTTTGCCTTTCATTACTAGGTTTTATGTTTATTTCTGAACGTCCTGAAATTGTATATATGCCAAAATATTAATTTAGTGCAAAATTGTTTAGATATTTCACACAACTGTTACATTATATTTGCAAATGTGTGCTTGGTAATTTTGCATAATTTCATTGTAGTCAATGTATTTATTGCTTCATTTTGATGCAATTTTGAATGTGCTAAATACTAGGAAAACTGGTAAATATTTTCTGAATTTACAGAAGGCTGTTGTTTATTGTAGTTTCCTGAACCTCATCAACTGTTCAACTCATCGACGCTTCAACTCGTTACCGACTCGTCACCATTCGTCCTAAAGCCATGGCTCCAAGTATAAACTGTAAACTGTCAAACGTCACGCAATAAACCCTGTTGATGCGACTATTAGTTTTGTGTTCTTGCATCCACAGTAATATTGATCTTTAAGTGTTTCTCTCCATTGTCTCTGTATGTTATTTAAAATGTTTATAATCTAGTATTCTTTTTTAACGCTTAATCTTCCTTTAAGTTGTTTAAAAGAAAGAAAAACAATTGTTATGACAAATATCACTTAACAAATGAATACCTTGATTAAACCAATTTTATTTATGTATGATGTTTTTATAATCATGATTTACCACGATGGTTCTACTATTATCTGTTCTTTTGGTTGTGATTGTGTTTTGTCAAGTATTTACCCCTATGCAGAGAGAAACTTTCCAGAAAGGATGACCTTGGCCTGTGTAGTTTGTTATATTAGCCCCAAGGGGCGGTCGGGTAGCCTAGTGGTTAAAGCGTTCGCTCGTCACGCCGAAGACCCGGGTTCGATTCCCGACATGGGTACAATGTGTGAAGCCCATTTCTGGTGTCCCCCGCCGTGATATTGCTGGAATATTGCTAAAAGCGGCGTAAAACCATACTCACTCAATTATTAGCCCCAAGCAAAATAATGTCTCGAACTGGCAAATTCTGAATGTGTCTGTTACTCTGTAACTATCTTTTAAGGCTAAATAGCTTCAATCCATCAATGAAAGATTCCAGTTCTCTCATTCCAAGTACCCCTCATAATATCTTCTAATGATGGTAATTCTTTTAAGCTCATCTCTTTTATCATTCCATAGAAACGTTGAAGACGTTGTGTTCATTTGGTCTAAGGAAAGTCTTGGAGTGTTTTGGAGTGCAGAAAAAATATGTACGAGAGTCGAGTTCACATTCAAGCTACAAGGTTTTTATAACAGTGATGTTCCCAATGAGGGTCAAAATTCGTTTATGCCTGTTTGATAAAATACTGTTTATATTGTCTATTCTTTTCCTTGTGTATATTAAAATTAAGATTTATAACTAATATTTCAAACTTCCCTGTGTGCCAGTCAAGTTTTATCTCCTGACACAACTTGACATTACTTCCTGTCATTGCACCTATCCCGATAGCTTTAGTTTCGTCTAAATTTATTTCCCAAACGAGACATTTTGTCGAACTGTTTCAATAGCTACATAGCGATTGTCTTCTGATCCATCAAAAAACTGTTGGGTGTCATCCGCATATTGCAAGAGTTTGTGTTCTACATCATAAAGTGCAATAAATCATGTGAGTGAACACTCCAATCATGCATCCTAGTATTTCAGCAACTAAAAGAATAGATATGGTGATACTGGGTCTCCCTGCCTGCATCCCCGTTCTAATGTTAAACATGTTGAGAGATGTCATTTTTTAATATTACAGACGTTTTGTTCCTTAATTAATTATTCATTTTATCAAATTGTGCTCAACGCCAATTGTATTCTAATACTTGCAATATAAATGTTTTTGAAACAGTGTCAAATGCTTTTCGAAGTCGATTAATAAAAGAAGTCCAGGTTTGTTTACTTTACCAGTTACTTTTCCAGACAAAAATAGTTGGTTGTTTTTTCCCCTTCCTCATACCATCTTATCCTGTTTTTTACTTGAATTCCTCTAACTTCTATTTAATGAATGTGTTCAAGCTGCAACGTACATGTTTATAACTCTGAAAGTAGAGATTCATTATTCTTTAGGAAGCCATTTCTAACTTTATCTTCCCAACAAGAAGTCTTATTTGATAATTGGTCGTCTTTTTGTCTGTCTGTTTTCAGAAAAAGGCAAATGAAATTGTTTTACCTCGAAGTTTCATCAGAAAAGTTTCCAGAAAAAGGGCATCAGATATTTTGAATTTAATATTATCATAAAAATTTATTGGTTCATCAGTTTTTTACTGATATAATCTTATATTGTGTCTTCTACTATTTCAATATATTCATTGTTTCTTAAAAGTCAAGTATTAAACTTCCAGTAGCCTCTTCCCATTTCCTTACTCTGGGAATTTGAAAAAAAAGAAGAATTGGTGAGTGGTCTGTTTTGACGGCTTCTTGTGAATCGACCACGTTTGGCGCGAAAATTCTTAAAATAACCTACCTCGGAGAAATTACGTGGGAAGGCAGGCCTCGGACAGTTGACAAATAAAATTTGGAAATACATATTAGAATAATTTAAAATAAAAATAAATGAAAAAACTATTAAGGAAATTCAAAATGAAAAAATTAGGTGTTTTTCGATCGTGAGTGACATATTTTAAGAGGGTTCTGATTGGGGATTACTTCTGCGATGAAACTGAACGTTTAGTCGGCAGAGACGCCCATCAGGACCCTCATTCATTCTTATCCGATAATGTAAAATAGTAAGTATCAGTAACATATCCGATATTCTTCAGTATATGGATATGACAGTTCCATTGACTAGTTCTAATTATATTGTAGTACCGTCTGCGGAGATTTGCTAAAATGAGCGTTCGAGGAGGAAAGCCTGCCTATTCATATGAAAACTTAAAGCGGGCTATGAATGCTGTGAGCAAAGCTGCCGTCGCGTTCGGTATACCCAAAAGTACTCTTCATGACAAACTCTCCAATAAAGAACCTCTTGTTTACCGCAAAGGTCCTTCACCAATTGTATCACAGGACGAAGAAAGACATCTTTCAGATTGGGCCATACACATGTCGAGTATAGGGTACGGCCGTACAAGGGACGAACTGTTCCAGAAAATAATCACTTTAGATGGCAGGGAGAATCCTTTTACTGATGACAGACCTGGTAGGGATTGGTTTAGCGCTTTCTTAAAACGAAACCCTACAATATCAATAAGAACACCAACAACTTCTAAGATTCTAATAATCTGATTTTAATTAGTTTATAATGTCTAGTTTAATCAGATTTTAAAACAGATTATATCACACACAAAAAATGCTGATTGGTTTGATACCTTCACAACCAACATCGCTGACAAAACCGATTCAGACATCTTACATGACCAATCAAGGCTGTATAATGCAGATGAGTCTGGTTTCCCCATGTGTCCAAAGAGTGGTAGGGTACCGGCCGAACGAGGACCCCAGACAGTTTATAACTTCTCGGCCTCAGACAAGAGCCAGATAACAGTTCTTGCTTGCGCAAATGCTTCAAGTGACCCCCCATGATTGTCTTCCCCGGTAGCAGGACCTGAGTTATGCATAGCGGAGTTATGCTCCCTTTTCTTTGTACATGTGTAGCCTCTCGGTCGCATTTTTGTCGTCATAGAGAAAAATCAGTTTTCGTCATTTACGGCATGCTATTTTTGGCATTGAATGTATGTCGTTATACATACGCATATAACTCCATTTGATATGTAGTTATTTCGTTCAGATATTAGGCAGTATTTTGTTCGCTCACAGTTTCCGTAAAGCTTCTAAATAAAAGAAATCGTCGCACAGTACTTTTATCGGTGTACGATAAAAAGCGGAGAAATTTACTGTTTTTCAACGCAGAATAAATTCTCGGAAAAAACTTAGAAGTGTCTTTTTTAAAACCGGTTTAATATTTGCAGTTAAATTCACACCATCAAATAGGAAATTTAATATTCTCCACCTCTGCGTAATGTTATAGCCAGAGGTAGATCCAGTGCGGCGTGAGCGCAATTCTCGCACACTTTTCCGATCTTAGGAAAATGTGCGTCAGAAAAAAATCTCGGCATCCAGAGGGTTAAGGGTGTTTTCGGTAATTCCGTAATTCAGATCGACAACCCAGTGGAAATATTGGACTCAACCAATGCTGTTTCATATATTTGCTAACACCAACGAGTTCGCGTTTCATTTACAGCTACCTACATTGTAGGTTACCTGTTACTACATTTTACATTCAATTCAGCGCGGTTATAGCTACATCTATATCTATTCACAACTTCTGTATCTATTCACAACTTCTGTTTTGAGTAATTATCGGTAGCCTTTGTTTGTTTGTTTGTTGTTTAACGCCGAACTCAGCAATATGCCAGCTATATGACGGCGGTCTGTAAATACCCAAGTCTGGACCAGATAATCCAGTGATTGACATCTTGAGCATCGATCCACGCAATTGGGATACGATAACATGCATCAACCAAGTCAGCGAGCCTGACCACCCGATCCCGTTAGTCGCCTTTTACGACAAGCAAAGTCACCTTTTACGGCAAGCATGGGTTGCTGAAGACCTATTCTACCCCGGATCTTCACGGGTCTTATCGGTAGGTAGTTTTGGAATATTTATATGTACAAGTATTACAGACTACAAATTGCAAAGCATCAAAGGATTTGTGGCAATGCATTTTGTTCAGAGACCACGACAGAAATCTATCAAGAGAATGTATTTCAAATTTTTTTGACGAGAAAGAGCTGTAAATTTGGCCCTCATTTTCGTCACGATGAGCGATATGACGTCACAATAATAACCTGCGGTGCAGAACGAAGACTTGCTTAGTTTTCTTTTTTTGTGCACACTTCATGTTGACGATGTTGCTGTGCTACATGCCTTCAGTCATGCGTTCATTATCGCATAAAAAGTGCAGCTAATTCTGTTTTGTTGTTGACATTTCATATATATAACCCTATTCTGAATAACCAATGGGAAGTTTACTTCTTCAGCTGTTGTGGTATCGTTCATTTTAACATGTATTATAATATGTTGTTGTAATATATAACATTTCAATATCAAAACGGACTAAACCAAAAGAAGGCTGAACAAAATTAAATTCCAATGCGTTACAGCTTTGATACAACAAGAGTTTGACACTAACGTGGAAGAGTTTGGAACCTAAGTCCATCTTGCTGCCATGGAAACGTTAAAAAATAAAAATTTCTAAATGGCAAAAGGCACCAGTTCAGCATGTACCTGACAAACATGCAAAGTTTGATGAAAAAATATTAAACGGTTTATGAGTTATGCTCCGGAAACGAACCCTACCCTCACAGAACCTAAGTCCACCTTGTTGCCATGGAAACGTAAAAAATGAAAATTTCTAAAATTTCTAAATAGCAAAAGGCACCAGTTCAGCATGTACCTGACAGACTTTCAAAGTTTGATGAAAAAACATGAACGGTTTATGAGTTATGCTCCGGAAACGAAACGTAAAGGACGGACGGTGTCCGTTTCTATATCCCCCGCCAACTTTGTTGGGGGATAAAAAGGGTTTACACAATGAAGCTGAGTAGTAGGACAGACTGGTTAAAGCATTACCTCCTCATCCTGAAGACCCTCCTCGTTTTTCCCGTTAAAACATTACTGTGAGAAAACCAGCCAATATATGAAACCTCTGCTTTTAGGCTTTTTGTGATCCTTTTTTTTGTCGCTGTTTCTGATGATAATGAGTTAATATCTTTAATCACAGATCATTTGACATTTTGATCTGTTTTTTTATTTTGACATGTTTTATCTGACGTGAAATGACAATCTCTACTCGGTTGGTTTGGTTTGTTGTTGTTAAACGCCGCACTCAGCAATATTCCAGCTATATGACGGCGGTCTGTAAATAATCGAGTGTGGACCAGACAATCCAGTGATTGACATCATGAGCATTGATCAACGCAATTGGAATCGATGACCTGCATCAACCAAGTCAGCGAGCCTGACCACCCGATCCCGTTAATCGCCTTTTACGACAAGCATAGTCGCCTTTTACGGCAAGCATGGGTTGCTGAAGACCTATTCTACCCCGGTTTGGATTTAAAGTTGAAACGGTGAACAATCTTACAGCTCAGGTATTGCTTTGACTTTTTAGTTTTATTGAGAGATGGATACATAATTTGCGTTCATGTACTTTTCTCTGATCACCGTATTCCCGTTCACAAATCTCACCTGCCAATAATGAGTGTTCTTATACAAAAACACTGTTGACATTTACACTACGAATTATAAGCCTTCTGGATTGTCTGGTTCTGAGAAAACATGTTCCTGTTTCATGCAGTATACACTAAGATGAAAAACACGGAACAAGGTTCATAACTCTGTGCAAAATGAATTTTCGAACTCATTTGAGATCATGATCAGTAACTTCAGTGTGTAAAATTTAATTTCTCTGACTTAAAAAGTTTTATAGAAAATGTGTCCCCTTTGAGAGGCAGACGGACGGAAGGACGGACGGACGAACTCGGTTCCTATTTCCCCAGCCCCAAGTGTGAAATCATCTTTACATCACAACCGCCTCCGTGGTCTAGTGGTAGAGCGTCCGCCCGGAGAGCGGAAGGTCCGGGGTTTGATCCCCGATCGCGTCATACCAAAAGACGTAAAAGATGGTACTTGTTGTTACCCTGTCTGGCGCTCGGCATTAAGGGGATAAAACAAGGACTGGTCGGCTCGGAGTCAGTATACTGTGTCTGAGTGGGGTATTCATGTTAAACTGCGGCATGGTATCTCAGTGAGCTAGCACTATAAATCGGCATCAGTCCGGACTAGTACAAGCAGCCACACACACACGTACATGCACGTCGCTATATAAGTGCAATAATCTTCGACGCGACGTTAAACCAAATTTCACCTCACCTCTTTACATCACAGGGGCGATCGGGGAGCCTTGTGGTTAAAGCGTTCGCTCGTCACGCCGAAGACCCGGAATTCGATTCCCGACATGGGTACAATGTGTGAAGCCCATTTCTGGTGTCCCCCGCCGTGATATTGCTGGAATATTGCTAAAAGCGGTGTAAAACCATACTCACTCACTCACTTTACATCACACGTTGTACAGACAATAATATCTGAAAAACAGCAGTTAGCATGCCACTTTCCAAACACCCTGTTTGTAACTAGTAAATAAGAAAGGATTTTAAGGGCCTCTTCCAGCCAGTATTATGAAATTCTCTTCAATTGTTGAGCATATGTTTAACAAGCCATAAAATCACGTCCATACAAGAAGAACGTCGATGGACTTTTTCCATTGGCATTTTATGCACACGTCTGAAATTCGACACCAAGAGACCATACATATGTTTGTTTGTTTTTTAACGCCGCAATCAGCAATATATGACGGCGGTCTGTAAATAATCGTGTCTGGACAAGACAATACAGTGATTGACTTCATGACTTTCGACTTTCGGTTTCAAGTCAAGAGCAACCTGATGTAAGTGATTTATAGGAATGCAGGTTTTTAATCGGACAAATATGGATAACAATTTGTGTGGCACTTTACCTTCAAGTTCCACATTTTCGATGCGCCGTGTTACATCCAGTTCCTTTAGCCATTTGATAAAGTCCTCAATCTTTCTCTTCGGTCTCGTGTTGGCTGATGAATACCAAAATAAGTCGTCTATCAGTGCAAAGCGGGCGAATGTAATTCTTGGCCTCTGTGATACGAATTTTCACAATTGGTTCGTCTTTAGTGAATTTTGCTACCATGTCGTTGGTAGTTGGATGTGTCTGAACTACTAACACAAGCCAGCATTGTGAGGCAACAATCCCAGGTTTATCAACAAAACTTCCATCAAAACACTCGTCTGTCTGCAAGAGGGACATCAAGATATGTTTCATCAGTCATTTAGGTCAATATGGCTAAAGCATTCCCCTGGTCGTCCTCGGCATATATTAACGCAACATCATGCGTTCTTCGCAAACACCACTCTAAGTCAGGCTCATCGGGAGGTGGAGGATTTGGACTGCACCGGGGGCACCTCAAAGGCAAACTCAGATTCTTCCATCCTTTTCTTTCACTGCAAAAACAACAACAAATGTTTGCAAACCAAAATAGCAGGTGATATTGGTATAAATACCAAGAGTATCAAGGTATTAGTGATGTAAGTATATTATGAGAATGTTTGTTTGTTTGTTGTTTAACGCCAGACTCAGCAATATTCCAGCTATATGACGGCGGTCTGTAAATAATCGAGTCCAGACCAGACAATCCATTGATTGACATCATGAGCATCGATCCACGTAATTGGGATCGATGGTATGCATGGTATGCGAGCCTGACCACCCGATCCCGTTTGTCGCCTTTTACTTATGAGAATGTAACCTGATAGGTATGTAGGTAGGTCAAGCATGGGCATGTGCACAAGAATTTGACTAACAATCCGGAAACACATCTGTATCGTTGTAACATCGACATTGTTTGTTGATCAACGCCACACGCACTAACATCAGTGTAAACCCGAATATTTGCAGTTAACACTTTCTAACTAAATGTTATTCACAGAGCTTTTATCCCGTGTCATAGTCAAGGGAGATAACTCACGGGTAACCTTTGAAATCATACATTGCTGGATATTGTGTTTTTGCGTATGCTGAACTACACTGGTTCTATACATGTACATGTCTGTACACTAAACATATGTATTTAAACTCTGTTATTCTATTAACTATCAAGTGCAGTTACATCCTGTGTTAACATGGCAGCAAACGCGCTATTGCCGGCTCGTTTGTAAATACTTCCATGTTTCGTTTTAATGTTCAAGGTCGGGACAGAAGTAGATGTGTAATGCTATGCTGTGTGGATTAAAGTAAATTTACCATCACAAGTCATATGGATGTCTGTGGTTGAACTCTCTCCGAGCCAGGATACCCTTTCAGGTCAACTGAATGTGTATTAAAAATCACAAATAGACACTACTGGGTGGGACCATGAACACCATGTCACAATTTTAACTTTTAAGTTTAGTTCCTGAGGTACTGAACACAAATTTAGAAACCTCCGGTGACGTCATCCTATTGTTCTCCAGTCGGGTTAAATCTCATAAACAGGGACGTTGTAATGTCCCTGGGGTTTTCATAGGATATTCAAGTCATATTTGCTATATAATGTGTTATAATATCGCAGGGATTTTATATAATGTCCTGGGTATTTTATTGATATGACTTCCGTTCAGATTGTAACATGTAATGCAATTAAAATCAAATGAGAAATGTTTTCTTTATATTCCCGAGGATCGAACTCGCAACCTTCATACCTGTAGCCCAGGGAGTGTACCACAAGGCTACTGAGGTGTTAATAAGCCACACTGGTTTTTAGAATGTCCTTTTCAAGATCCGTACGCCAGCAACAGATATTTTACGCCCGTTTCCTAAGGTTTATGGAAAGTATGTTTGAAACAAAATATGTTGATAAATGTTGTTTTAAGTTTCTTTTTTTCGGTTTATAAGTAAGATAAATCACTTCTCTTCGGGTTGTTATGATATTTAAAACCCTTTCCCTCGGAAAATACCTCGGGGCAAACCCCTCGGGATGCGGGTTTTAAATATCATAACAACCCTAGGACGTGTTTTATCCTATACAGAAAACGGGACCTTATCACATGCTCAAACCCCATATATATCAGATAATGGTTAGTACATGCTCACATGGTTAAGGAAAAGCTCACGTAATTGATCGTTAAACGCAGAAAATGTTAGGCTCCGAAATATATCACTCCGAGTTCAGATTATTTTATTTGCTTCAGTAAAGAGCAGTTGATTTATACATTTATTAAACGACTGGATTCTTTTAAGTTAATACGCGCCCATATATTGCAATAAGATTTAAACCCCACAATTACATGAGAAAATACGAATATTGAAGATATGCCTATTCGTGTTATGGGTACATTAATGTTCTTGTCCTTAAGGACGTATGTACTAAAATGTGATGTAACGTGACGAGCAGTGTGCAATAGTTTTACATTATTATGTGTCAATATGCTTAAGAGAATGTTAAATGTGTTTTAAACCTACTGTTGTATTACATAAAGTGCGACATAAATGGTTTCAACAATATGTATTTCCAAGAAAAGGAATGGGATTGGTGAACAGGTTAAACCTATTTAAACACCTCTCCCTACAAAGGACATTCAACAATTAATAAGAGTAAACAATACATAAAGTAATATATTTAGATTAATTTACCAACTTTTGCATATATTATTATGCTAATATACAAGTTACACAAATACACAAATACGCACATACATATATCGGTACATAAACAAACAGCATACCAGCAAATCACACATACAAACAACTATTTGATTGATGTGATCGTAAAGAAGATATATTTAAATGTTAAATCTTTTAGAGTTTGCAATGAACAAATGGACAGATTGTACAATAGCAAGGTTAGTATCAGTAGATGTTGTAGCATTTCCATATAATACTGAATACAAGTCATATCCCTTTATATAGTAGTACATATATAATGACATATATGTGACAATATGTGGTATACAAACGTACAGGGTGAAGATGCAGCTTCTGTCGTGCAAACCGATGCAACAGGTGATTTGAAAAAGGGGTTTAACGTCGCGTACAAGGTTATTGCACTTATATAGCGATGTGCATGTACGTGGGTGTGTTTGTGGCTGCTTGTACTAGTCCGAACTGATGCCGATTTATAGTGCTAGCCCACTGAGATACCATGCCGCAGTTTAACAGGAATACCCCACTCAGACACAGTATACCGACTCCGAGCCGACCGGTTCTTGATTTAGCCCCTAAATGCCGAGCGCCAGACAGGGTAACAACAAGTACCATCTTTTAACGTCTTTTGGTTTGACGCGGCCGGGGATTGAACCCCGGACCTTCCGCTCTCCGGGCGGACGCTCTACCACTAGACGACGGAGGCGGTCTGTATAACAACAAATATAAATGTATCTCATATGGTTTAAACGTTTTGTGTTTTAACTGAAAATCGGGATCGTAAACAAGAAAGCGCTTATTTCAATACCTCTGCTTATAAAGAAGCGCAATAACAAAGATAGTCAAGGTATATACATAATATTTACGAAAGATACCTTGGTGGTCAGTTATCAAGCATGATCAGCAGTGTCAGGTTGATGGTCAGAATGAGGGTACGAGACATAACATTAAGTAATGATATGATACATGAGGGGATATGATGTGTTATGTTATGTGTATTATAGAAATTGTGTAAATACTGTTTTTAGTGTACATAGTATATGGCTTGCGGTCTTCCAGTGTTGAATAAATATTGATTGATTGATATGATATAAATTGGCATGGAATGACATCGCATTATATGGTATGATATGATAAGATATGATGGGACAAGCTATGACATTGCTAATGTGTTGTGTGATATGACATGTTGAAATGTGATATAATATAGGTGTGATATATGGTACGATGGTATGTATGGTATGTTATGATATGATAATGGTATATGAAATAATACTATATAGTATGATCTTATAATAATGGTAAAATATGATATGATGTTATAGAATATGTTGTATGATATAACAAGTTGTGATATGGTAAAATAGAAATTATGAAATTACAGGGTATGGTATTGTACTGTTTGTGTGAAATTATTTGACTGTGTTGAGATGCGATGTGGAATGACGTGAGGTGATTTGGTGAGATATGTACATAAATTATATAAAATTGTATATTCAAATTGTACTAAAGGCCTGTGGCCTCTTCAGTACGTGAAATAAAGATAGAAACATTAAGAACTACATAATGTACACAAGATACAAATACATGTATATAATTTATGTAATTTATCACGACTTTGAATGAAATATATACATGAATTATATTGTGGTCTCCACCTGTTGGTAAATAAATCCAAATAAACTAAGCTTGTCGTTATTTCAAATGTGATTTGTAAATGGATCATATTAAAGTCAACACTTGTTGGTTTATGAATTCCTGATCATGTATGTATGTTATTCGCATTATTGGAATATAACCGAAGACCGGGGTCGATTCCCGACATGGGTACAATGTGTGAAGCCCATTTCTGGTGTACCCCGCCGTGATATTGCTGGGATATTGCTAAAAGCGGCGTAAAACCATACTCACTCACTCACTCTTTGTTCATCATTCACAAGATACCTAATGCATGAACCTAAGCATTTTATTATAAAGCCAGCTAAATATTTTAGTGTGAGTGAGTATGGTTTTACTCCACTTTTAGGAATACTCCAGCAATATCACGGCAGGGGACACCAGAAATGGGCTTCACACATTGTACCCTAAAGATATTAGAGAAGGTCAATGCACATACTAATATAGTATGTGGAAAATGACTTATCAAACATCAGCTCCATATAAGAGGTGTATGTTCTCAATGTCACTACCTCTGATTCACGAGAATAAAATCCAGCTCTTTTGCATCAGCTGGAGCTTGCTGATGTACGGTTTAACCTACACACTTCCATCTAATAAAACACAAAGTAAAGTAAAGTCAACTAGTACTGTACAAGCCGGTGAACTCTACTGTAACTGTGCCGCCTCGCACTAAATATGCAACACATGCATTTAAGGTCGGCAGGTTGAATGCATTCAGGGCGCCTCCTTCCTAGGTCACGGTGAACATGGGTTTCATCAATCTGTAATCATTCGCTGGCGGCGTTGGAACAAGATGAGGTAGGCCATGTACAAATTACAAGCTTCTAACTTCAAAAACAAATGTGTATGTTTCTTTCTTTCTGAGTGGCTGTAGCATTTTTTATTTGTTACTTTTCAAAGCCATGTAATGATGTATATTGAAACACATTTCCCTCGGTGTATTCTATATTCTGTAAAACAAGTAACAAATGTGGACTAGAGGGTCGGAGTAGAACGGTAAAAGAGAAGGTCTGTATTGCTAACTTTGCGAGGGAGTAAGGCTTTTCGTAGCTTTTGGAAACATTCCATACTTATCATAGATGGAAACACCAGATATTGGCTACTCATTTAACGGCCATGATTGGAGATGAACATTGCGTGTGGCATTGCGCTTTCACCACAAAGCTCCTCAACCGCGTCCAGGTTCCTGATGAATGTGCGTATATTATGGTAACAAACTGACGACATTGTGTAACGCTAGCGCCCATGAAACGTTAGACCCCTGCACGACCTCCAGAGCTGCCTAGATGAAACTTGTACTCTTGTATCAAACCAGAATTTGGCCTAGAACCCTATATTTATTAAAATAATATAAACTTGTTACCATTGAGTAAGTTTAGAACCAGCAATCACTCTCTATCTGTTGAGAAGAGACGATGGATAGATCTACCCTAGGTTGATAGGATCTTCTGTCGGTGACGTACACAATGTAAAAATGGTATTGATTTGTTACGAGAAACACTGTGTGATATTTTATCTAAACGTCATTGTAAATATATGTTACTAGGTGGTGATTTTAATTCTAGAACTGGTATAAAACCTGACTATGTAGCAGACGACATAATTGAACACACCGAGGGAGATACGTCATGGGATTTTATGTTTGACTCTTTCAACAAAGAGCGATTCTCTTTAGATAAGTGTATAAATACCTTCGGTAAAAGTCTACTAGATCTTTGCTCAGTCTTAGATATTCATTTTTTAAATGGAAGATGTGGAAAAGACAGAAATATTGGAGACTTTACATACATTGGAGCAAAAGGTACAAGTGTAATTGATTATGTAATTGCTTCGCCTCGCTTATTTGATTATATAGTTGATTTTGAAATTCAGTCTAGAACCGAATCTGACCACCTGCCCCTTTGCATTACGCTAAGGAGTTGTAATAGAACCCGAACTTCAATAATAGCTATAAGTTTGTTTGGGGTGATAATATGTTAAACACATTCAGAGAGAATTTACTTACAGACGATATCCAAAAGCTTCTAGATAAATGTGTCGATTTTGTATTTTCTGATATAAACAAAAGTGTTAATGCTATTGCAGATGCTCTATGTGTAGCCGCTAGTGATATGAAACGAAAAGTAAGTCGAGTTAGAGAAAGGGTGAAAAGAAATCCATGGTTTAATGTAAAAATTTAAATAGATTTCGAAATTGCAAAAATTAAAGTAACCTGAAAGAATATCATGACGCTAGAAACAAATATACTGCCATCTGTAAATATAAACAAAATAAATATTTAATGGAGAGGAAACAAAGGTTAGTGAAAAATATAAATAATTGAGAAAAACTGTTTTGGTCAGAATTAAAAAGCATGAATAAAAAACAAAAAACCCACGAATAACATAAGTATTGATGACTGGTATTGTCATTTGCAAAAATATGTATGGTATGTCACATCAGAATGAGAAAGCGTCATTTTTAGAATGTAATGATAATGTAAATGAGGATGATAATAACGACGAAACTGATGAAATTGTAGCTGATATCCTTGATTCCCCAATTACGAGAGAAGAAATTTTAGAAAGCATCCGATAACTTAAGTGCAATAAATCATCTGGCATTGATAATCTAATGCCTGAATTTTTCAAACATTCAGCAGACCTGTTAGTATCATATCTTGAACTAATATTTAATGTCATTTAGAAAACGGAACCTTTCCGAAATCATGGTCGGTGGGAATAATTGTACCTCTCCATAAGAGCGGGGATATAAACAACGCTGATAATTATAGGGGTATAACTCTTTTGAGTATTTTTAGCAAGATATTTACTTTTATTGTTAATAAAAGATTAGTGCATTGGGCTAGTACAATGAACAAAATTGATGAGTCACAAGCTGGATTCAGAGAAGGATATAATACCGTGGACAACATATTTATATTACATTGTTTATTACAAAGATACCTTAATAATAAGGGTGGAAAGTTTTATGTAGTTTTTGTAGATTTTTCTAAAGCATTTGACTCTGTGCAAAGAAAAAACTTTGGAATCTTTTTAAGACTCATGGATTAAGTTCTAAAATGAATAAATTGTTATGTGGCATTTATGAAAATATAAAAGTCTGTGTTGGAAATAACCAAGTTCTTTCTCCTACATTTTCAAGTCATTTAGGAGTACGACAGGGTTGTATCTTAAGCCCGTTTCTGTTTTCGTTTTTCATCAAAGAATTTGCAATGCAGATATATAATAATTGTTCCTATGGAATTCAGCTACACCCAGAAGAAATACAATTGATTTTACTTTTGTTTGCAGACGATATTGCACTATTTTCAAGTACTATTAAAGGTCTACAGTCACAAATTAATGAGTTAGAAAAGTATTGTGATGAATGGAAATTGAATGTAAATAGAAATAAAACAAAAAATGTTGTATTTAAAAACGGCTGTAATTTATCAAAATATGAAAAATGGTACTATAAAGGTAACCAATTGGAGATAACAAGTTTTTATAAGTATTTAGGAGTGTATTTTACTAACCGTCTTTCATGGACATATCATGTAAGCCAAGCATCCTTACAAGCTCAAAAGGTATTCATTGGTATACAACGAAATGCATGTGGTCTAAACTTTGATCATAATACACTTTTCAAAATTTTTGATGTAAAAATAAGTCCAATTTTATTGTATGGTGCAGAGATTTGGGGACTCTCAAAAGTAGATGCTATAGAAAAGATTCACTTGTATGCATGTAAGAAATATTTAGGTGTAAAAGTTAATAACCCGGGGTTATGGTTTATGGTGATTGTGGTCGCTATCCACTGTATATTTTTGCATATATTAAAGATATCAAATATTGGTTAAGAATTTTAAATATGCCAAAAAGTAATTGTTGTTTGATTCAAATGGTAAAAGAAACTGGGCAACTGGTGTTAGAGAACTCTTATTTGAATCTGGCTTTGGTAATGTTTGGTATGATCAACGGGTCAATAATACTGCTGAGTTTATCCAGTCACTGAAACAAAGACTAAAAGATATTTATTTACAATCATGGATTGTTTCATTAGCATTATCAAATAAACACTTTTATTATATATTTAAATCTTACATTTATAGAGAATGCTATCTCGTTGATATTACCATACCAAACTATAGAAAAGCATTGGCACGGTTTCGTTGCATGTCGCATGATCTACATATTGAAACAGGCAGATATATAAATACCCCACGAGAACAAAGAAAATGTAACATGTGTAACTTCAATGAAATAGAAGACGAGTATCACTTCCTTATCAGATGTCCATTATATTTAGAACTAAGAATAACATATTTACAAAAATACTAATACAGTGAACCAAACATATGTAAATGTATAAGTTTATTAAAACGTGAGAGAACAGAGGTTGTAAAGAATTTATCGATGTTTATTTACCATGCTTTTGCCCATAGAAATGAAATTGTTAACTGTTAATTAAATACTATCTATGCCAGAATAAAATGAGCACATTTATGGTTGTCATGATGTATATATGTGGGAGATAATTTATTTCAATTTGATGTTCTATTGTAATGATTAATTATGTTGAATTGTATTATGTACTAAAGGTCTGTGGCCTCTTGAGTACGAAATAAAGATTGATTGATAGAGTTTCACTACTTGTTTGAGTGACCACACATAAAAACTGATCGTCAGCGCTATCTTAAAAAGTACTATTATGTCAAGTCTAATTATCATAAACTTTAACAACTATTTACTTCTCCTAAAGTCTCAGTGCTAAGAAACCTCATCAGATTTGACTGAGTGTATATTCTCATACTCATAATCATGCGAGTATCCTCTGTTATCAAATGACTTCCTTGCATTTATGTCGATGTACCACTGTGAGTGGTTAGTTATGGAATGAACTATGTCTATGTCTATGTCTATGACAGCAGTATCATACAATGCCAGCTTTCTCTTCTGAACCTCGGATGCTGCATATTAGGTGGGACGTCACACATGGACGACCGACCCGTGGCAATTCATAAGTGTCGATAACGTCTCTGAAGAGATGCTATTGTGTTTTGATGAACATTAAAAACATATTACCTTTATTTACTCCCCCCCCCCCCCCCAAACTCCACACTCAATCCCCCCGATGGATACTGCCTCCGTAAAAAAAACAACGTCTGACGGGTGGTTCAATACCAAGCCGCGTCTTACCAACAGACACTAAAATATGGTTGCTGTTGTGTTCAAGTTATATCACGGCGTGTCAGCTTAATGTGAGAGGAAAGCCCGAAGTGATGCAGGTGTCAGACGTTTACCACTTTGGTGAAACCCACGAGCACGGGTATGGTGCTGACAAACCTAGAAACATAATCAGGGTGAACCGGGATTCGAACCCACAATCATAGTTTTCTGGCGTACCTAGGGGCGCAACTCTGCACAGCTAATCGCGGCGCCTTAGACGACTGTGCCACCCCTGCCCCGAAAATGCCATGACGTGAATAGAACCTTCAAACTCGCATATCGTGCTTAGTTTTGTAACCCACTGTTTTCCCACTTAGTCATCGAGACAGGTGATGAAAACCTGTTCAGTTTTACATGTCATGACTCCAGTTGGTCCATGCTGCACGTGTGTTTTCTCTCGCAAGCTTTGGCCAAAGGGACGCAACTCTGCACAGTTATTAAAGGGAAAGAAAGTCAATATAGCAACTTTGCAGATTTTGATAATTTAGGGAATATTTAATCACAAAAGCTTGACCAAAATTAAATTTTGAAAATCGTGCGTAAAACAGACGATAAAAAACGACAGGAGAATTCATCCCCCGTTGTTTGTCGTGATTCGCAATTTCAACGACCATGACGATCGGGCCGTCGCCCATTCTGCCTACCTCCGCCTCGGAATGTGTTATACATTACGCCTATTTCCTGTCTACTCAGCATTCTATTTACCGTGTCCACTACTTATGGGTGAGTGAGTATTGTTTTACGCCGCTTTTAGCAATATTCCAGCAATATCACGGCGGGGGACACCAGAAATGGGCTTCACACATTGTACCCATGTCGGGAATCGAACCCGGGTCTTCGGCGTGACGAGCGAACGCTTAAAATGAAGATGCCTGAACGCGTCAAACATATCAGACAATGAAAACAGTTGTCACCTTTAGGCCACGACCCTAAATAGGTTTCTTTTGGAACCCGATTACGGAGCGGCTTTGCAGGTCTTTAACTTGGGACATTAAAAAATTTAATACTTTCTTCGAACATTGGGAGTTCTTCTCACTCGGAAATTGACCAATCGTATAAAAAATGTTATATTCACAACAAAATCGCAGTCATGTTTTTCAATTTATAAGCCCTTGAGGGGGATAAAATAAGGCCTGGTCGACTCGGAGTCCGTATACTGTGTCTGAGTTGGGGTAACTGTATTAAATTGCGGAATGATACATTTTACCTCTGTGGGCTTGAAATACACAACCCGCATAAACGTCGCGAATTTACAAGTTCGAAGCAAAACGTATCAGAACAAGCTACCAAAGCATAACAGAATAATAACTATAATCTATGCCAAGGAAGGAAACTACATTTGTTAACTGGATGTCAACTGCGCCTTTTTGAGACTGTGGTTGTTTCAATTCTTCTTCATGGTAGCGAAATATTGGGATTTGACAATCTTTCTATCACAGAAGTATAAGCGACAAAACGGTTTCCATATTCAAAAAAAAAGGTTATTGTACGATTCCGATTATATCGTTAGCATGTATTTTTGAATCACTATCAAATAGATGTTCGCAAAAAGGTGAGTGTATCCATCCCCACCTGTGGATACCCATCACAAACAAATGCAAAGGCAAGCCAATTGTTCACCTAAAAAAACGCACCAGCACATATGGTACGAATCAAAATTTGGGTTTGCATCCAAAATCATTCTTGTCAATGATGCGTCAAATTTGGAAATGTCCTCCACATGACTACCATAAAACGATCAGAAGGTTTTCCTGAGGCCTTGAATGTTGTAACCTTGATCAAACAACTTCTGAGCACGAGTCGCATGACGCTCTTTGAAATCTTGGTAGAAAGTAGCATGATCGATTGTTCATCAACAGTTCTGAAATGTGACACCAAGGGCTGGAACTGCAGGGACATTGCTCGACATAAAGGGAAATTTGACTATTGGAAAGTTGAAGTGATCTAAGTTTATTATATTAGGTTTAAATGATTTAAAGTTTAGATTTTAATGGTTTCGGTTTAAATTTAATAGGAACATGGATAACATGCATGAAACGAATTTTTCACGAACTCGACCTGTCACATATTGATTCACCCGTGAAGATCCGGGTTAGAATAAGCCTTCAGCAACCCATGCTTGCCATTAAAGTCGACATTGCTCAGATCGATGTTCATTATGTCCATCACTGTGTTGTCGTCATATAGCTCGTAGCTCGTATTTTGCCGAGTGTGGCGTTAAACAACAAACAAATCTTTATAAAACATATTTAAAAAATAAATTTCTACTTACAACTAACAATTTTCTTTGGAAAATTACTTAATTGTGTGACAGAGTAAATACACGTATGACCAAATATAATACACATTTAGTTTTACGTTTCAAACACATAACTCGTTAATTAACTAAACTACATTTCACATTTACAAATTCATGGCGCAGAGTTTCCAAATTTCATCCGCCAATATTTGCCTAATGAGTATAGGCTTGTCGGGAAGGAGCGCTTCGCGGCACTTGTGGGCCCTATTCATATACTTGCCATAACTATTTTGCCTTTCACGGCCTCTGGAATATGTTTCGGCAGATACTGGAGATGGATTATTATCGAGGTAAAATGTGCTGTTATATTTGCACCAATAGCGGATTATTTCGTATTTGAGATGATAATACATGGATACCATACTTGGTTAATATATGAATGCTTACTTATTTTCAAGAGATATTAGATTGGTTCGATGCACAAACAAACATACTGGTGTGTTGTGTTAACCGATGCTCATGAACACATCACATGTGACGTCATAGATCCATGACACCATTTGTCTTTTGCAGGATTATCGTGTACAGTTTGGAAGTCACGTGCAGCATATCGTGATAAGAGTAGAGACACCGTGTAGTAACACTTGACTGATTGTTCGTTTTGTCATTAATTGGTACACATCTCTGTTTAACGTACATACTTATCTATATGTGTCTATGGTGCGCGTTTCTTTTGGTGGTGAGTATATTAACAACGTGTTTTTCTCTGTCACGTTGATAAGAGGTGGTCGGTGGTTCTTGAACATTTTTATTCACCTTGAAGGTGGAATGGAATTAAAATGTTTTTCATTTTTAAACGTAGCATTACGCCTTTTAACATCCGAGGAATGGCTGAAGCAAACAGCATCGCATTCTGTGACTTTGACAAGCGTGAGACCATGACTTCAGTTGAGGTCGCTGACGTCTTCAACAAGGTTGCCAACTCTTACGACGAGGTAAGGGAGAGTTGGGTTTGGTTAAACGCCGCTTTTAACAGTATTCCAGTTATATCGCAGCGTGTCAGCTTAATGTGGGAGGAAAGCCCGAAGTGATGCAGGTCTTAGACGTTTACCACTTCGGTGAAACCCACGAGCACGGGTATGGTGCTGACGAACCTAGAAACATAATCGGGGCGAATCGGGATTCGAACCTCTACAATCATAGGTTTCTGGCATGCCCAAGGGACGCAACTCTGCACAGCGAATTGCGGCGCCTTAGACGACTGGGCCACCCGTGCCCCCTGGTAAGGGAGAGAGTGACCGCATCTCCGAAACAACACACCAGCGTTACTAACATTAAATGTAAGGAATACCCAACATCGGAAGAACAATTCGTGTTCCTTGGAGGTAATGGTGGATTATAGCATAACCCTTGTGTCTTTGTCTGTATTTAAACTAACTGAATTGTTAAGGAATATTCTGGTTTTTTCCTTTTACTTTATTTGATGAAGCAAAACATGACCGACAACGGGATTTGAACCTGCATATTCTATACCACACACAACTGCGAGATCTTTCGTTCTCACGTTATTTGCCTTTCGATACGTTCAAATCTTTGGTTGTGTTTTGTGACATCTGAGTCTGAGAACACTAAAAGATCGAGTAAACTGCGTCGGCAACTGTTGCTGTTTTTCGACACAGCGACCAAGGCAGCAAAACCAACCTTTGGTGTTTACTTGTGCGAAACGTTTAAAAAGCATACATTTTCAATCGAAATATATTGCATATTAAATGATAAAGTGTTTGGAAACCCTTCAACTCGGGTAAATATTATATATGTAATTGAAACAATATGCTCGTGATTAAGAATAGGGTATTCTTGCCCCTGGACAAGAATTTCATAACACGTGCCAAAGGCACTGCTGACTTATTCCACGTCTCAAACAGCGTGTGTGGGTGTGTGTGATTGTTATTTTACACCACGCTCAGAAGTATTGCATCTATAGTGAGTGAGTGAGTGAGTTGGGTTTAACGCCGCTTTTAACAGTATTCCAGTTATATCGCGGCGTGTCAGCTTAATGTGGGAGGAAAGCCCGAAGTGACGCAGGTCTTAGACGGTTACCACTTCGGTGAAACCCACGAGCACGGGTATGGTGCTGACAAACCTAGAAACATAATCGGGGCGAACCGGGATTCGAACCCACAATCATAGGTTTCTGGCGTGCCCAAGGGACGCAACTCTGCACAGCGAATCGCGGCGCCTTAGACGACTGGGCCACCCGTGCCCCCTATTGCATCTCTAGGACGGCTGCCAGAGACTAATGTTGTGAACAACAATCCACGCCGCTGGGGTACGATGACACGCAAGCCACCAAGCCTGACTACCGGAACCATTTAGTCACTTCTTACTACCAGCATAGGATGCTGGGGATCTACTCTAATTCGGAATCACCGTGGAGAGTTATCAAGAAGGATCAGTTCTTGTTATTGAGTAATTGAATATCAAAAATGTTCATTAGCCAAATGTTGTTATAAATTTTAAGTGACAACATTCTTGAATAATAAAAAATAAATGATAACAAATTGAAGTAGCATTTGTAACAAGATACATTTTAATACAGACGTGGCAAGCTAGAAATTACAGGGACAATATATACGTGGCGGAGGGGGTAGCTGACTTCTTTCCGGAGAGGAGAGCCGATGTGAGAATCCTTGATGTTGGCGCGGGCACGGGGCTGCTAGCTACACAGGTCAGAAATGGTTTTATTGTCACAGTTGTTGATTCTAATTCGGTTTTCAAGTGGAAAGGTAATTTAGGGATTAAAAATGACCCGGGGCCAAGTTATTTTTCATCCCCCACCTCTCAAGAACACCCTACGATCGATCGATCAGTTGTGTCACTGGCTATTAGGAAGATATAATGTTATCAACTCTAAACGTTTGAGATTTCTTTTGCAGCTGTGGAAAAAAGACTTCAGGCAAATTGATGGTCTTGATCCTTCGACGGGAATGAAAACGGAAGCAATGAAGAAACACGTGTATACAAATTACTACCTGGAGTTCATGGATGGACACGTCATAGACAATCTGGACACAGGTCATTTTGGATTTCAGAGTTTTGGTTGATATCATCACTTCTTCTTTTTTGTGAGATAGCATCGGGTTTTGTTGGTTAGTTGGTTGGTAGAGTTCTCTGAATTGTTTGTTCGAAATGCAAACACGAGCGAGGATGATATTGCTTTTCCCACCCCCAGTATTGTTATGCGCATGGATAGGATTGGCAAAGTCAAAACAAGGTAATTTGGCCAAGAAGTGTTACTTAAGCCTCAGGTATGCCGATGACGTGACATTATTCAATAACCATCAAATAGCCAATTCCCTTCCCCTGATCTACCCTCTTGGACTAGACATAAAGGAGACGAGTGGAACCGCTTGTCTTTTTCATATTTAGATCTATCTATGCATGAAGATTCAAATTGGCTAAAAACTCTAATTTTCAAATTTGACCAATCAGTGACAAAAGTTATGCCTAATACATATGTGTGACTTGAACCATATGTCCCTTTGTTTTTTTAGGTGAACAATTGGCTTGCCTTTGCATGTGTTTGTAGAGGGTAACACCTGTAAGGTAGAATGCACTCACTTTTCACGAACACCTGGTATCATCACTATTTGATCGTGATTCATAAACAATTGCTCACGACATGGTTACAACATTCAAGGCCTCAGTAAAACCTTCTGAACGTTTTATGGTGGTCATGTGGAGGACATTTCCAAATTTGACGCATCAGTGACAAGAATGATGTCGGATGCAACTCCAAATTTTGAGTCGTACCATACCGTGTTTTGTTTTAGGTGAACAATTGGCTTGCCTTTGCATGTGTTGGTGTTGGGTGCCACAGGTGGGGATGGATACACTCACCTTTTTGCGAACACCTGGTATCATCACCATTTGATCGTGATTCATAAACAATTGCTCATGACATGGTCGGAATCGTGCATTCGACTCTGCTTTTAACACAGTTTGTCATAAACATGGACAGAGTTTCGTTGCTTTTATTAATGGTTGCAAACCAGTGAAGAACGGAAACCAGGCCGCCATGTTTGAGGCTTTGACAATCATTTGTAATGGTTCAAACTACATCTTGTAAACCCAGTGTCGAATATGGTTTAAAGTATTCCTCCATTTGCGAGGTTTTAATTTCAGGTTTTACTTAAAAGTAAAATAGTTTGCGGTTTTCCCCTATTTTGTCCACACCTTTTTGTACTGTTGAAAATCCCACTGTTTGCGCATAACAGTGTTTCAGTACATCATGAGGGCGAGATGTGAGGGGAAAGGCGAAGTGATACAAGTCTATTGTTTTTAACACTTTGGTGAAATGGAAAGTTTAAAAAAGTACACTCGCAATTTAGGTATCTTCAAGTACATGCAGACGTTACTACTCACGGTGTTAACCATTTATATTTGAGGTGAAGCAATATGGAGTTTTATGTCGCTTTCAAAATTATTTCACTTAGGCCTACATAGCCACGTGCCTGTGTCGTGTGTGCATGTGGCTGCGTATTCTTGCCCTGACTAGTCTGGTCGGTATTGATAAGCTAGCCCACTGAGATACAGTGCCCCAGAGTAACGTGAATACCCCAGACCGACACAGGACATTGACTCGACGAGCCGACCAGGTTTTGGTTAAACGTCCTTTTGTCGACATTCCGTTCTCCGGCTAGACGTTCTATCCACGTGACCGCAGATCAATTCAATTTCAATTCCATATTTAGGTTAAGCTTTACAACTTATCGCTATAAAAATAAACTATTGAAACACACAGTTTTGGTTCTTCATACAGACACGTTGTGTCGGGTATTTGGTGAAAAATGAGCACAGGTTACAAGTTTCTGATTTCGAATTGAGGTGAGGTGAGGTGAAATGGGGTTTAACGTCGCGTCCAAGATTATTGCACTTATATAGCGACGTGTTTGTTTTTTTAGGGCTGCTTGTACTAGTCCGGACTGATGCCGATTTATAGTGCTAGCTCACTGAGATACCATGCCGCAGTTTAACATGAATACCCCACTCAGACACAGTATACTGACTCCGAGCTGACCAGTCCTTAATGCCGAGCGCCAGACAGGGTAACAACAAGTACCATCTTTTAACGTCTGTTGGTATGACGCTCTCCGGGCGGACGCTCTACCACTTGACCACGGAGGCGGTCAATTTCGAATTGAGAATATACATACTTACTTTACTTACATCTAAACGTATTTGCATGGTTCAGACAGGTTACTGAATGACATAACTATTTTACATTTTGTAACATTAGTAATTGGACAAGTTGGAATACGACGTAAGATATTTCCATTAAAATGGTCTTTTGTATTACTTTGTAAATTCCAAATACATGTATAATGGACACTTCGGTACAAAATGAAACCCATCTTCAAAATCAAAACAAAAACTACATATTCATTCAGTAACATCAAAACCTTTATTTCTTCAAGTTTATATTGCTAACATATGTAAATGTGGCTGCATGTTGTCTCAGAAGAAAAGGAATGTATATTCTTAAGTCATATTGTATGACATGACAATCAGAAAGGTATTCTTTCAACACACACTTTGATGAAGTGACTTTTATTTCCCATGATTATGGAAATCGTTAAGTATAAGCTTAATATATGGAAAATAACAACTGTCAATAAATTGAATAGACCAGGCGTTAGATTTAGCTAAATATAGTGGACGCTAACTCTTACATTTATAACAGACTACAGTGAGTGAGTGAGTGAGTTTCATTTTACGCCGCTTTTAGCAATATTCCAGCAATATCACGGCGGGGGACACCAGAAATGGGCTTAACACATTGTACCCATGTCGGGAATCGAACCCGGGTTTTCAGCGTGACGAGCGAACGCTTTAACCACCAGGCTACCCGACCGCCCCTAACAGACTACAGACTAATTAATAGAGGTTTATTGTATTTCAGGGCCAGGAGTCCTACCGTACAGCCAAGTACATTTATTCTATATTCAGTATTCGTTTTCCGTTGCTCAGATAGCTACAGCTGTTTGGGGGTCGCGGCTGCTTTCAATACGGGTTTCCTGCCTTGTGTTTCCCTCCTAGAGATGGTGCGTCTCGTGAAGCCAGGTAACGACACTTGCTATTGAATCTTCGCACTGAAGGAGCGACTGAATGAGTCGTGTGTACAGCTCTAGTAGGTGAGGTGAGGTGAAATGGGGTTTAACGTCGGGTCAAAGATTATTGCACTTATATAGCGACGTGCATGTACGTGTGTGTGTTTGTGTGGCTGCTTGTACTAGTCCGGACTAATGCCGATTTATAGTGCTTGAACTCTGAGATACCATGCCACAGTTTAACATTAATACCCCACTCAGACACAGTATACTAACTCCGAGCCGACCAGTCCTTGTTTTAGCCCCTTTATGCCGAGCGTCAGACATGGTAACAACAAGTACCATCTTTTAACGTCTTTTGGTATGACGCGGCCGGGGATCGAACCCTACAGTTCTAGTAACGTACTTAGCACTGAGGAGAGGAGAAGGAGCTAAGTAAGGCAGCTATTATTAAGATATTGATAAATCAACAACTGAACGGATCCTCTTGTTTGTGTGTTTGTTTGTTGTTTAACGCCGCACTCGGCAATGTTCAAGCTATATGACGGCGGTCTGTGAAATAATCGAGTCTGGACCAGACAATCCGGTAATTGACATCATGAGCATCGATCCAAGCAATTGGGATCGATGACATGCATCAACCAAGTCATCGAGCCTGACCACCCGATCCCGTTAGTCGCTTTTTACGACAAGCATAGTCACCTTTTACGGCAAGCATGGGTTGCTGAAGACCTATTCTACCCACAGATTGGATGGTGTTAATACTATATTTCAGGTGGTCTGATATGTTTCGGCGTCCCCGACTCCCGTTTCACAGAGGTTAAGGAGTACATCGACAGACTCGCTCCTCTGATGCTGTGGATGGAGCAGGATGGGCTGTGGCAGCTGTTTGACAAGAAGCACTATGATGACTTTTATGATGATGCAAATCCTGGAAACGTCTTCCGATATATCGTACATGCTTCAGATGTTGACGTAGAGAAATATATACACAGGCTTCGTAATTCTCACCTGGAAAAATGAGAGTGAACAGCTGCCATTAGATTGTCTATTGAAGACATTGGTCAGATGGTAATGCCAAATTGAATCCTTCTCTACTGTTCCGAAATATTAGGTTTTGAAAATTTAGAAAATGCATTTGAACTTTTTAAAAAAAGTAAATGGTTCGAGGAATTCAACACCCAATTTTATGGTTTATGGGGAACTTGGCAGGGAACCACTCTAAATTAAAATATTAAAACGGATGATCTCCTTCTTACGGAAGCCTTTTAGGGCCATGTTAAAAATTTTTTATATCCCTATTAACTGGAAATTTCCACTTAGTATCTTGAAATTCCCACTTAGTATCTGGAAAATTCCACTTAGTATCTGGAAAATTCCTCTTAGTATCTGGAAAATTCCACTTTGTATCTGGGACATGGCTCTAAAAGGCTTCCGTACCTTCTGGCCCAAATTAACGAATTTTGATAAAAATTTATGATGTAAATGCAAAATCGTTTAAATGGATGGCAACAGTAACATAAATACTTAATGATTTCGGACCATAAGAAGTATTCATGAACACATCTATTTGCTCAACGTCATGGCTGGTTTCAAAGGCTGAGAGATTCTTAAAGACCAGTTGGTGCTGCCCGACTCAACTTTATAGACTTTATGTGCCTATCGTATAGATCGCATCACATTTGACTATTATTAAAGATATTTCCTTTCAATAAAGAAAAATCGGAATACTATCTGTTGGTTTATATATAACACTTGCAAATAAGGGCTCACCTGCTGTGGACCTCGTGGGGGTGATAACGTAGGCCCACATGATTATCAGCACTAAGACAACCAAATGAAGCTTCGTGATTTACATATGTGTCCCATCGTTTTCATCACTACATATTCCGGGGAGAAGAAAATTGTCAACCAAATAAGTTAGTGAGTGAATTGGGTTTTCCGCCGCTTTTAACAGTATTCCAGTTGTATCACGGCGTGTCAGCTTAATGTGACAGGTCTCAGACGTTTACCACTTCGGTGAAACCCACGAGCACGGGTAGGATGCTGACAAACCTAGAAATATAATCGGGGTGAACCGGGATTCGAACCCACAATCATAGGTTTCTGGCGAGCCCAAGGGAAGCAACTGTGCACAGCGAATCGCGCCGCCTTAGACGACTTGGCTTGGCTTGTGTATATCATACTCAATATTCCACAGCTGCCGATCTCCTGAAACGAAGACCTATCTGCAGCCAACATCATTAACAAAACAAAATGACCAACAATTGGAGAAAACTAATATGCACAGCTTTTTTTCCATTTCATTGGCATCAACTATTTTTTTTATTTGCTGCACGCTATAAAGTGGGTGAAATTCACTAGTGTGCAATAGCACATTTATAAAGAAATTCACAAAATACACGACACGAATTGTTTTCCTTTTATTTTAAATTATATTTCCTTTCCTGCTACGCATTTGTCGATGAATGCGCTTAAGGGAATGCGCCTTATTTATGGGTCCTTCATCTGTTGTTTATGGACGCGCATCTGTCCCATAAGCACTCCGTTTTTTCCATGTCTTCCTCACGACACCTTTGGCATATTACAACATAAATAATATGTTTTGCGGAGCAGTCCAGGTGAGAACGTACATGAAATAGTTGTTTCCTGTTTTTGAACTTTATACATGAATTTTTAACTCTATATTCCCACAATTTCCCGTTTACATTTTGAGACACTGAATTCTATAGACTTAATAGACGACTCAAGTTGGGAGCGTGTTAATATTTTCTTAAAGGTACGCTTTGTCGTTTACTTATAATTAGGTTTACACTGGGTGAATTCGATTCATTTTAATATCAACATTGAAATTTTTAACATTTTGTCCAATGCCGTGGGTGAGTGAATGATATGGTCTTACGCCGCTTTTAGCAATATTTCAGCAATATCACGGCGGGGGACACCAGAAATGGGCTTCACACATTGTACCCATGTCGGAAATCGAACCTGGGTCTTCGGCGTGACGAGCGAACGCTTTAACCACTAGGCTAATCAACCGCCCACATAAATAGGTATTGTGCAACACACTCATATAGAAACGAGGACATTAGAACTGTGTCTACAGTGATAGAGACAAACGACTTCTTAGTTTACCTAGACATTAAGGATCTTTTTCACAACGTGGAGGTTTGTGAATATTCAAGAAAAAATCATGTTTTTGAGAGGAGACATGTACACTCCAGATGGTGAGCATTACCATTCGGGTTTTATTATGTTGTCCTTATTTATTTGTATAAACGTCTTAGACCAGTTGTACGTTACCCCAGATCGCTTGGTTTCAGACTAAATGTCTATGTGAACGATTTCATGTGAACGACCTCTGGTGTCTTAACTTGTGATTATCGTGATACGTTGCACTTTGGAAGGGAGATCAACTACAAGAAATGTGAGTTGCATAGAACCCCTCATGTGTTGGATTATATCGGTTATACTTTCAACACAATCAAGCCTAACAAAAGAGTTGTAATTCGAGCTCAGAAACTTCGAGTACAACAGATATTCGACGAACAGTATATCGGGAACGCATTACCGCCAGATTTCTTGCGAAAGTTGTTAAATGGGTGTCTGTTGCATGGGCTGTTAATCTAGGAAAGCTATTGTATGTTGGGGTTATTGTTTGTTGGCATTTAGAAGCTCGTGGGACTCCATTTAATTTTCAACAAAGACACCACAGATGAACTAAAATGGAGGTTAAACTCAGTAGATTCGTTTAACTGTATGGCCGCAAGTAGTCGACATACAAATATTGACCTATGCTTCCAGAATAGGCTGACCAATTTCTTTCAAGTAATTTAAGATGAGATGCCCACTGAGCAGTACGGCGAGTATTATGACAAGACGAGTAGCATGCCCTTGTTTGCACGGTTGGTTGTACATACAGTAAACTACGGTTATAACGAACACGCTTATAACGAACTGACGGATATAACGAACTTACTTTTTTGGTCCCGACTATGTGCTGTAGTTATGCTGTATATATGTTTTTTAACGAACTACGGTTATAACGAACTAAATTTAGCAGTCTCTTAAAGTTCGTTATAACCGTAGCTTACTGTACGTGGCATGAAGCGCCAACTGTACAAAGGCACAAATAGCTAGTCATGATGTACTTGTAAGTGACATCATTCACCGTAAAGTTGTAACAAATGTACATACTGTTTCTTACCATCATTTGCATATGACCATCAGACCGGGACATATGCACACGCAAAAATAACTAATGATGTGCCCGCCTTCAGTGCAATAAATTGTGTTGCTTGTTTAACAGCTTGTCTAAAGGCTTTTTATCGCAGTAACGTCAAGGTCTATATGTTAATGTACAATTATGTGCAGTTTAACATCAGTTGACTACTTTCGGCAAACTACTACAAGGAGACATTTTATGTTGTGGGAGAAGTCTGGCATTGTTTCCAATACAATATGATTTGATTAGGAATTCTTGGCAAATCATTTTTCCTTAAGCTTTTCCCAACCATTTTTAGTATCTTGAAGAAATGGTCCGTTCATGTGTAAGTTAATGTTTACTGTTTAATAAGTTGTCTTTGAATTACACCATTCTCACAGTGGATTATTCTTTGTCGGAAATACATTTACAACAGAAATGTTGACATGAAGTACAGGTTGCGAGCTGTTGTTATCATGGATGCGTAACTCAAACAAATTCGCAGCTGAACAGTAATATGCGTTATTTGATTTGTCACATTACTGTCATGCACGTTTTACACGAGATGGTTTCGCATTGAATGATTTGTAAACGTTTTGATGTAAAAGGTAAAAAGGTTTGTGTTTCCAAATTGAATATCTGATAAATCATTGCTCACCAGACATGCCTAAAGTTTGCTATTTGTCAATATTGTGTTCTTAATACAAAGAGAATGCAATAAGCAATGTGACTAAACCCCTTCCATAATCATAATTATACAAAACGTCGACGCAAGAGAATACGTTTTGATTACCTGCCGAAACATATTCCATTGGATTATTTGTATGTTTTGTTTGGTTTTTTGTGTAACGCCGCACTCAGCAATAATCCAGCTATATGACGGCGGTCTGTAAGTAATTGAGTCTGGACCAGACAATCCAGTGATTCACAACATGAGCATCGATCCACGCAATTGGGATACGATGACATGCCTGACCACCCCATCCCGTTAATCGCCTCTTACGACAAGCGTAGTCTCCATTTGCGGTAAGCATGGGTGCCATTGGATGAAAATGCACATTAGTGGTGAACATTATGTAAATGGATCGCTGAAAATCAGTGATGACACCAGATGTTCGAGAATAGGGTAAGCAGGTGCTGTTTTTTTCCTGTAGAACCACTCACACAATATGCATGAAAGCATAAGTTTTGTTTGTTGCCTATATGCTAAAAACAGCGTCGATTGTATATTTCCGACTCAATCATAAGCATCTATGTATGAATCACTATCAAGTAGTGATGATACAAGGTTTTCCCAACGGTATCACCCATCATAAACACATGCAAAGGCAAGTCAATTGTTCATCAGAAGAAACACGGGAACGTATGCTACTAGACTAAGTCAAGATAGAGAATTGTATCAGGTCATGAGGTTTGTCACAGACATGTCAAATTTGGAAATGTCCTCTGCATGTTAATCATGAAAAGTTTTGGAAGTTTAACCAAGGCCCTAAATGTTGTAGTTCTTATCAAACAACTTTTGAGCAAGAGTCGTATGACGCTCTTTGACATTTGCGTTGAAAGAGCATGGTGAATTTTAACTATAACATTGTGAAATGTAGATATCAAAGGATGGAGCTGCTGGTCTATTGAGGAAGAGAATTTATTGATGTCAACTTCTTTATTATGAAGAACACAACGTTTCGGAGTATATACTTTCACATTCATCGGGTAAATGCACCTGATGAAGGCGTAAGTATACTCCGAAACGTTGTTTCAAAATGCCATTTAAAGACTTGCTGGAATAGAGAAGGGAAAGATGACTATTGGAATAAAGCAACAAAACCCTTTCCACATCCAATAGAAATAGAGTCGATTATACGGTTCCGACAATATAACAAGCATGTGTTTATGAGTCTCTATCAAATAGTTATGATACCAATTTTCGCGAAATGGTCGCGCCCGTCACAAACACATGCAACGGCAAGTCAATTGTTCACCTGAAAAACAAATATCCTCCACGTGTCTGCCAGAAAACCTTTTGAAAGCTTCACTAAGGCCTTGAATGTTGTAACCTTGATCAAACAGTTTATGAGCATGAGCAATCGTTGAAATCCTGGCAGGAAGAGCATGGTCGATTGTATCTCAAAGATTGTGAAATGTGAACACCTTAGGCTGGAGCTGCTGGAATATTGCTCGACATGAAGGGTAAGTTGAGTATTGGAAAGTGGAAGTCATCCCTCTTGTCATACTGTCTTGTGGAGAGTGTTTTGTCACTCTGACTCTTTATACATAGATCTACATATGAAACCGATGATTGAGACAGTTGTACTGCTCTCTGTTATGTCCAGCTGTAGGTGGAAATCTATCTTTCTATCTCCTGAATAACATTTTATTTAAGTTTAAACTCTTAAGGAGTATACAAATACAAGAACACAAACATATACGTATGAAACAGAAATAATTCGAAAAGGCCTCTTGTGTTGTCGACAGCTTTGTATATTTTCAAATTTATCAACCATGTTTGGGATTTCGGATTTACTATGTCTCCGGATTACTTTCGTGTTTGACAGCACACAAGTAAGTTTCTAAACTCCATTTTATGTAATTGTAGGTTGCTAGTGAGGATAGGTAATCGGTCGTAAATTGTGAATGATAAACGAAACGATTCAAAACATTTTAACGTCGGTCACCGCCACTGCTTGCATCTGGCCACGGCATGGCTATCATGCAATATAAATACGACAATTACCAGTAAATAAACCTTTGACAGAGCTTAACAGCTGGCTTATAATCATTCAGCTGAATTGATATGTGATATTTAATTGTGAAGTCGATAATGAAATAGTGAATGTATACTCGAGATTGAAATATCTGTCGGGAACATCTTGTTGATTGATGTAGTTTGTTTGTTTGTTTGTTTGTTTGTTTGTTTGTTTGTTGTTAAACGCCGCACTCAGCAATATTCCAGCTATATGACGGCGGTCTGTAAATAATCGAGTCTGGACCAGACGATCCAGTGATTAAAATCACGAGCATCGACCCACGCAATTGGAATCGATGACATGCATCAACAATGTCAGCGAGCCTGACCACCCGATCCCGTTAGTCGCCTCTTACGACAAGCATAGTCGCCTTTTACGGGAAGCATGGGTTCTGAAGACCTATTCTAGCCCGGATCTTCACGGATCCAGTCATATCTACATACCTAGAGCAATGTAACAGCTTAGCAAGTGACACTAATTCACATAGTCTATGACAGGTCCATTCATCTTAGTGGCGCTTTTTTCATAACTGTAATAGGATATTGTGATTTGGAGAAAATAAACTTTACAAACTAACTAATCTTTGTTTTGTCATGCGTCCAAGATGGGGATCTTCCTGGTTATTTTCATCACCATTCTCAATCACAGGTTCAAACATGTAGGGCTCACTTGTACTTCTTCCTCAGAAACCCCCAATTCATCTTCCGGAAACGTTCACATTCGACGATAACTCGTAAACTAGTGTCACTGTCAGAGTCGGACATATAGGCAAGTTCTGATCGATTTGAGATCACAATATCGCAAAAAGGAACGAAGTGAGTGCTATCCTTCATCATTTTATACACAGGTGAGCGAATATATTAAACAAAGAGAAATCTCACAACAAATTAAATGGAATGAATACCGAAACGCGAACAATATTCGCAATTGAAGAAATAGCATTTTAGAATATCGTTTCCTCATCGAATATTGACCCCAATTTGTTATAGAAATGGCATGTGTCACATGTCCGTTATTGAAAGAAAGGGGAGTATATTTTTACTCATTTAATCCCACTCATTGGAAGGAAAGTGCAGTGAACAAATGGTGAATGTTTGATTGTGGATTGGAGAATGTCTAAGACTTAAAAAGGGTGAAGAATCAATCTCATTAAAATCAGATCTTAGTTCTCGCTACCGCTAAACAAAGAACTGAGGAGAGAGGACCCATTACGTCATCCAACCAATCAGAGCGTCGCTTACCAGATCATGAAAGTGACAGTCGGAATGTGTTTTCTAATCATGCAACCTCGAAATATTTAACAGAGGGTATTCCGAACGACAGTTACGGGTTTTATGATTATATCCTTACAATCTAGGCCATCTATAGGCCATTCCAGAATGTTCTTTGGATTAGTTTTAAACATTTTAATCGAGAATACGTCAAAATATGTTTCGAAGCGTAGTCGCCAGTTTGAAACTAGTGTCGTAAAGCTCGAGAAAGCTGCCCTTTGATTGGCTAATGTCGATTTCTTGTCAGTCATTTCATTGGTCGGTCAAAGTTCGCGAAAGTTCGTTCTGACGTGACCCGTAATGGGATGTCTTCAGATCTTAGTTTGGCAGTAGCGAAAACAAAGATCTGATTTTATTTAGATTGGTGAAGAATAGGTTAGCTTTGCCGAGAACGTGTGCTGTCGACCATGACCTATGTACATACAAATGTAAAAAAATATGAACGTTTTTTGTAAGAAAATTTGTGCATGTGAATAGTATATATTATTCCTTGTAAATGAACTCTGGGCCATGTGGCCTTCATTCATGAATAAACTTCTTCTTCTTCTTCTCCTTCTGTGCTGCCGACCATGACCGTGAACGGAGGCTTGCTTGCTTGGGACAGAACGGAGGGACGGTTTGTTGTGAATTCAAGCGTGCACTTGTGGAGGTATTATACTCCAACAAGACCAGGGGGCACGGGTGGCCCAGTCGTCTAAGGCGCCGCGATTCGCTGTGCAGAGTTGCGTCCTTTGGGCACGCCAGAAACCTATGATTGTGTATTCGAATCCCGGTTCGTCCCGATTATGTTTCTGGGTTTGTCAGCACCATAACCGTGCTCGTGGGTTTCACCGAAGTGGTAAACGTCTGAGACCTGCATCACTTCGGGCTTTCCTCCCACATTAAGCTGACACGCCGTGATATGACTGGAATACTGTTAAAAGCGGCGTTAAACCCAACTCACTCACCCAACAAGACCATAAATGGAGCCTCTATATACAAAGTATCCGTCTCCACTGTATTTTCGTTGCAGCCTTCGAAATTGATAGACAGGACTAAAGTGAAAATATACCTCATTTACGCGCTGCTGTCAATGTTTTGAAAACGATATCTGCATTAATGATTTTATGATCTATCCAATTCTGCAAAGTTGGATATACTTATGAGACTTGCCCTTAACACAAGAATAAACCAAGAACACAATTCTGGAATTGAAAGAATGTTTTTATTGAAAATTGTTTGAAATGAGACATTAACTTCCAAATATGACACCTACATATATAACCCTTCCACGTGCTTGGATATCAAGCGTTCAACAAGGGGGCAATATTCTTCGTTACAAAATACTTTTCTGTCATAATTACCTTACATCAACAACTCTCATATATATAAAATATCTATGATATAGGTTTGTGTAATATATCCCCGACATCTTTATCTCTGATTATCTCTGCACTAAGTCGGATTTACGTGACTGCACATGCCACGGAAGTTATTTCGTTTATCTGAGTTTCTGATAACTGTCCATTGTCCCATATTACTTGATGCAAACATGTCGACATGATTAAGATGTGAAATTTCAACATTGCGATCCGGGCGAATTTTCCTTGATACTATTTTACGCTACTTCAAAACGGGGCGGTGGGGTAGCCTAGTGGTTAAGCCGTTTGCTCATCATGCTGATGGCCCTGGTTCGATTCCCCACATGGGTTCAATGTCTCAAGCCCGATTCTGGTGTCGCCCGCCGTGATATTGCTAGACAATTGCTAAAAGTATCGTCAAACCAATCGCATTCGCTGACTCTCTCACAAATCCACCACCCCATAAAAGTCTTATTACTTAAAATCAGTGATTCAGCTTGGCCCTTCATATCAATAAAAAGATATCCTTGTATTGGGAGGACATTTTAACTACATACTATGTATTATATTTTGCACACATGGCTGTAGACATAAACAAGAAGAGATGTATAAAATTGACAATTGCAATGGCATAAACAAACATATTTGGACCATAAGCGTGCATTAAGACCCCGAGCAGAAAAGGACCCATAAAGAGACCAAGCACACCCCCTGAAGTAAGGAGAGTTATTAATCCAGGAGATAGGGATACATATTCTCTGGCCAACGTGAAAGTTGAAGTGTACAGCGGACCAGTAAACAAAGCAAGAACAACGAGGCTGACCCACAGAGGGATCAAACCGTAGCTGATGCACAAACAGAGAATTACGGTCCCAACAAAAATCCCCCCAAAACAGGTCGAAATCAGATGCGTTGATGTAACGGAAGCAGGTAACCGTGATGGAAGGAATCTGCCGACTGTGTAGAAGAGCCAGAATACTGAGGCCATGGTGGAGGTCGATTTGAGCCCCAATTGAAGAACACTCTCCACGCCAAACGATGCTATGAGGTTGCTGAAGCAGGCTGACACGGTGAGGACGAGGGTGCTGTACACCAGGAGCTGTACGATAAATAATTTCTGTCCTAAACTGTAGGTGGGGCTTTTGGGGTTGTCTAAGGATGTGTAGGGGTTACATTCAGGGTTAGGCATTTCACGCCTGTAGCATATTAAAAGACCAATAGTTACAGGTATTGCCATTAGGCCGAAAATGGTGAATGGATACTCAATATAAGTAACAAAATGTGCACGTCTAGATGAGTTTAAAAACGAAACTTCAGTGACTGATATGTTACGTGTTGTAAGGTATTGTTTTGTGGATTTTCCAACAGACATGTCGCTGGTAACTGTATTATTGACAGCAGAGGAAAATCTACCCCAATGTTTGTTCTTCTGTGAGGATGAAGTATTGTCAACAACGTGTGTTTCCTGGTCCTTTGTTGATGTGATGTTGTTGCTGCTGACGTTGGAGGATTCGGGGCCGTGAGCATCAAAGATGCCAGTGGGGAAGTGTTTGTCGTGCTGTCGTGTCATCATGATGGTGAAGGCGCCATCACTCAAGAATGGTTTCTCCAGTATCGGAGCCAGTGTAGATCCTATTGCAACTCCAGTGAGCACAAAATGTATGGGTCCTGCTTGGGTGGGCCATATCAGATTCGACTGATGAATACACGCTGTTATTGTAAACAAAAGGGTAGTTAGCATCAAATGGTAACCTTACAATTGACATGTTATAATGGAGTTTATATTGATATGTGTCACAGGGTATGTATATTGCTGTTAAGCATATGAAGAAATAATGTTTCACTTTTCAAAGATATTGTGATAGTTGGGAACCAATTGAATCAGCCCAGGTGATCTAGTTTTCGCTACCGCTAAACAAGGATCTGAGGACATCCCATTAGGGGTCTCGTCAGAACGACCTTTCATCCGACCAATCAGAGCGTCGCTTACCAGATTATGAAAGTGACAGTCGGAATGTGATTTCTAATTATGCAATTTCGAAAACTTTAACACGGGGTATTCCGAACGATGGTAGGGTTTAACGACTGAAACCATACAATCTAGACCATCTATTGGCCATTCCAGTATGTTCTTTTGTTTCGCTTTCAAATTTGTAATCGAGAATTTGTCAGAATATGTTTCGAAGCGTAGTCGCCAATTTGAAATTAGTGCCTTAAAGCACGAGAAAGCTTCCTCCTGATTGGTCATTTCATTGGTCGGTCAAAGTTCGCGCAAGGTCGGTCTGACGTGACCTGTAATGGGATTTCCTCAGATCTTTGTTTAGCGGTAGCGAGAACTAAGATCTGATTTTAATGAGATTGCACATGTCACATTTAAGTTTACATGGGCATGGTTATAACAAACATCAAAACTGGGCTGGCTGTGGGGGTTGATTAGAACCTAAATCACCGAATCCTGGTACTGCTACGCTGGACAGTGGGGCGCGATGCATTGGGCTACTGTACGAAAGGGGTCTCTGTACTCATTTATACTCATGCAAAACTTCACCAATCAGAGAAAAATCTGTTAAGTCTATTCCTCCCGATGATCCCACGTTAGAAAACAAACCAGCTGGCTAAATTTAGATCATGGGGTTGCATTGCTTGACCTGGTGTATTTTGAAACATCATACACTGGCTTCACGTATCTTTGTCATTAAAAACCATTAGGCAATCTGGCCCAGGGCCCCCTTCAACAGAGCAATCTTAGCGCTAAGATGATCGTAACTCCCATACTTTAAGCGGGCTTACGACAATCATAGCACTAAGATCGCTTTGTGGAACGGGCCCTGAGCAATACCACACCTCCCAGTACAGTGTTTAGCAAAGTAGGCAAAGCAGTAGAAGCAAAATCGTTTTCTGTTAATAAATATGTTTTGACTGTGGGGCATTTGCCTGGAGCCTTTTCATGATGCACCAGCCCCACGACCACGTCATGGTATTGCTGAAATTTGACAACAATTGACGCTAAATTAAACACATGGTCGCACTTACTAACGCGCTTGCCCACTACCTTGGACATTTACATTGGCCTCAAGATGCGATAGCTAGCGTCTTACCGACGGAAGATATGCCTATAGTCGCACCACACACAAACAGGGCTGCTCCGCCGGATGTCAGACAACCGGTGTGAGGAAACAGAACCAGGGATATCCCACGGGTAACGGTGACGAGCATCAGGACAGCATAGCCATTGACAGTAGTCAGCATAAGCTCTGTGACTGTTAACCCAAGAAGGCAGGCGATACAGAGAACAAGGAACAAAGAGCTTGCGGCTTTCAGGTCCACACCCCAGAGACGCTGCAGGTCCGGAAGACAGGGGCCAACGCAGCCAAGTGGTACACCCTGCAATGGGAATAACATGGAGTTAGTCCGGTTGAACTTTGTTATAATAATAATAAGAAGAAGAAGAATAACAACAATGAGAGTGATAATAAATAAATAAATAAATAAATAAATCTGATGATGATGATGATGACGATGATGACGACGACGACGACAGTGATGATGATGATGATGACGACGACGACGACGACGACGACGACGACGGTGATGATGATGATGATGATGATGATAATAAATAATGATGATACCCACCAACCTAAGGATAGCCAGACATATGACGTATAAAAGGTAAATTTCTGAAGCAACATTGGGACAAAGCCATGCCAATTTATGCATACCTGACAGAGCAGAATATTCGCGACAAGCTCCGGCGACTGAAGTTGTATGTGCGCCGTAAATACAAAACACAAGACAACACAGGAGAAAATTCACAATCAAATTCTTGATTCTCTGAAGGCAAAGTTAAAGGTTTGGACAGAAAGAAAAAGAAAGTAGGATAAGAAAAATAATTTCATAAAACAAAATGAATTGTTCAAATCAAATGAAAAACAATTTTACGGGCAATTAAACGCAACCAATGACAGTGATGAGGAAAGACCCACCGTGGATTCCAGTGAAAGGCCTTTTCCTGAGATCAAGGTTTTACGTTTTAAAACAAAACCGAGGAGGCGCGTTTTATCTAACTCTTGAACCGTCTAAACCCAATACATACCAGAAGAAATAAGAAAACATCGAGATACCTTGTAGCGAAACAATACAGCGTGTCGCGGTATAAAAGGAATTCGACCAAAGCTTGTGAGAGAAAACACACGTGCAGCATGGACCAACTTGAGTCATGACATGTAAAACTGAACAGTCTCGATGACTAAGTGGGATTACAGTGGGTTACAAAACTAAGCACGATATGCGAGTTTGAAGGTTCTATTCACGTCATGGCATTTTCGGGGCACGGGTGGCCCAGTCGTCTAAGGCGGCGCGATTCGCTGTGCAGAGTTGCGCCCCTGGGTACGCCAGAAAACCTATGATTGTGGGTTCTAATCCCGGTTCGCCCCGATTATGTTTCTAGGTTTGTCAGCACCATACCCGTGCTCGTGGGTTTCACCGAAGTGGTAAACGTCTTAGACCAGCATCACTTCGGGCTTTCCTCCCACATTAAGCTGACACACCGTGATATAACTGGTATACTGTTAAAAGCGGCGTTAAACCCAACTCACTCACTCATGGCATTTTCATGTAAAAAATGTGACTTTTAAAATTTCAATTAATGAATATTGGTTTCATATCAAGAGGTTAGTTTATAAAACCTCTAAACCCAGATACTACAATTGACATGTAAAACCACAAAGCGGATACAGAGGGAGTGAGTATGGTTTTACGCCGCTTTTAGCAATATTCCAGCAATATCACGGCGGGAGCAGATACAGAAGTTACCCATTTCAAAATCAAGGTTTGGAAGAAGAGCTGGCTAATTGGTTTACCCGAGGTTATGAGAAATCTAATGCAACATAGGTTAACATGGTAGTAGGTTTATAAGAATGAATATGGATACAAGACTTGTTCAGTTCTGCGACCGGTTACAACAGAATGCGGGTGTCAAACATGTTAGTAAAAAATAGATAACACGCATAAAGTTTGAGCGAACTTACCAGAGTCACTGCAAAGGAAAAAAGGACGAACATTTCAACGTTTCTGCTATTGTTGCTCATGTTCATTAAGTGTGCAGAGTGGTTCTCCTTACACTCGCATACACTGTAGAGAAGTACAGATCAAGTACAGGATACAATATACAGAGCCACAACCTACACACCGATCAGAGGCAGTACTTTTCCAACAACCAGTAGTTTTTTGGGTTAATCCAAACACAAGAGCACCGCGTTGGATGCTTGAAAATGATAATTCGATTAGAGATGGTTATCTATTTGAAACTAATTTACATATACACAACATTACACACTCTTTTGACTCATCAGTGAATCTACATGGCAATAAAAATATGTTTATATAGTTATACTCCAAATATTAATATTGTAGTTGCGACAGTAGGAGACCGATGTGGCTGACGTTCACGTCACGTTCATGATACTGTGTGACAGCTGGTTGGGACTCGGGCAGAAATAAAAACATGACAACGCAATTGCAGGTTTATACAATTGTCATCATAGATGCAAATTTATGCGCGATACATGAGATATTGGATGGGAAATTAAGTTGTTTTGAACGGCTTCAGCGGTTTAAGGCAGTAATTGCGGTTATGAACTGAAATATTTTCTATAAAATTTTATTGTGAATATTCAGTAAGCTACGGCGATAACGAACTCAAAGGATGCTATGTTATGCTATTTGTAGGATGTTACATTGTCTAGTGTAATGCTCTAGGGCTATGTGTATGAGTTTGTGCATCGATGCTATACAGTCAAGTCCCGTTAATCCGACACTGTTGGTTGCATATGATTATGTCGGATTAACGAGTATGTCGGATTAACGAGTGTCGGATTAACGAGTGTCGGATTAACGAGACTTGACTGTATATTATGTTGTGCTGGCCTCGTGGGGATTCAGAACTGGTCACCAGCAACCTACATGTAAACAGACAGACAGACAGACAGTCAGACAGACAGACAGTCAGACAGACAGACAGACAGACAGACAGTCAGACAGACAGACAGACAGACAGACAGACAGTCAGACAGACAGACAGACAGTCAGACAGACAGTCAGTCAGACAGACAGACAGACAGACAGACAGACAGACAGACAGACAGTCAGAGAGACAGACAGACAGACAGACAGACAGTCAGACAGTCAGACAAGTTAATTTTTGTATCAATCGTAGAATTCACTTATAATGTATCAAAAGTATACACAAAAAATTCTACCACCAGTCGCTAGACGACTTACGAGAGACAATATGTCATTAAAATAAACAGTCACACACAGCGATAAGATATATACATATATATATCAATGGTATAACATGGAACGTCGCTTTGCTAAAATGTTACGGCAGTTTTTGGCCACGCAAGAAATTTAATCAACGTTTGATAAAATCTGTGTAAACTTTTCACTTTAAGTGAGTGAGTGAGTTTGGTTTAACGCCTCTTTTAACAGTATTCCAGTTATATCACGGTGTGTCAGCTTAATGTGGGAGGAAAGCCCGAAGTGATGCAGGTTTCCGACGTTTACCACTACGGTGAAACCCACGAGCCCGGTATGGTGCTGACAAACCTAGAAACCGGGATTCGAACCCACAATCATAGGTTCCTGGCGTGCCTAGAGACGCGACTCTGCACAGCGAATAGTGGCGCCTTAGACGACTGGGCCACCCGTGCCCACTTTCACTATAAGAGTAATTATCAAAATTAGTAAATGTAAGACTACAGCGATTTAGAAGATCAGCCCCCGCGTCGTCATTAAAGGGCAGATAAATAAAATATGCATCTCGTCTTCCGCCTGGACTGTACAATTAAAGCAACATCTCTCTTCTGGTGGTATGGTTGTGTAACGTCCAGCCTCTATCTTTAAAGGCGCCACTCCGCATCTGAATTTAGCTTGAGAGCTCCTGTGAGCTCGGTGGAGAGGGTATTTCATGTATTTTTCTGTGCTAAGGATTTTTGTAAACAACCTGTAGCTTCTTTGTTTGATTCTTCCACGGTTTCCTTTCTCCAACAATTATGTGTCCCTCCATTTAGACTTCATATTCCAACATAAGGAGTTCTTGCGTCGCTGCAACATAAACTTTGTTTCAATTTTGGTATATATGCTTGTCAAATGTCCCTGGTAGATTCTCAATAGACATGACGTCACTTTTACATTCCAGCTCCTCTTGCAGTTGCCTGACCACACAAATATCTATTCTTCTGTTTGGAGTGTTTACAAGTCTGTCCCAGTGTCTTGAGACTGTTGTCCATGATCTGATATCTGGCGGGATCCAACCTACTTCCCCAATTATTGCAACGTTTGGTGCATATTTTGCAAGTCCTAGGAAAAATCGAATAGCTCGATGGTGGGCAGCATTGACAGCAGAATACTCTGTCGTTCCCCATAGTCTAAAACCAACCATACCATACCATAGTGCGTTATAGTCTAGGTGTCCGTTTGAAAGCACACCGAGGTAATGATACGAATGTTCAAAGTCTAAAACGACATCACCACAATAGAATACGGTTGCTGTTCTTGCAATGCTAGGACTTCTAAAGTGGACAATGTTGTATTTTTCTGAGTACATCTTATTATCTTCACACTATGTGTTCAGGGCTGATAAGAGAGTTTGCAAGTCTGCTGCATTTTCTGCCAATAGAACGATATCTTCTGCATAAACTAAAGCAGCAATATTTTCTTCTCCGATTTGAATTCCCTTTCCAAGCTCGTTGATGGTCTTTAGTAAATCATTAATATACATATTAAACAACAAAGGTGATAGAAGACATCCCTGTTTGAGCCCTCTGCTCACAGGAAACCATGAAGTATAAATGGGATTAATGTGCACAGAGCATGTATGTTTGTATTGTCCAAGGGCGTAAGTTTCGGCCCTCGGATGGTAGCTCAGGATGATGACGGAAGACAAAACTCAGGGGTGAAGTTTAGACGACAGCAGCCATATTTATTGTTGATGGTTGAAATGAGTCGAAAAGGTACATGTTGATAATAACGTGACAGAACGCACATCGGGACCGAGTGGCCAATGTTCCCGGATGGGAGAACCGTTCTGTCACTTACCTTCTGGCTGTCTCTCTAGGCTGTCTTAGGCTGTCTTCCTGACTGACCAGGTCAGTCGGGTTTTGTGGAGCGAGGTATTACGTAACGTGTGGCAAGGTCATTGTCCCACGTGTAAGTATATACGTAAGATCCGGCGACGTTAGGAGGTGTTGATTAAAATTTATAGATAGCGCTGGAAATTAAGGGTCCTGCCCGGACGGGCTTATGATAAGCCCGGACGGGCTTATGATAAGAGGGGAACGCCGATTGTTTGCTGAATATATTAAACAGACAAAGGGCATAGAATTTCGGTGCACTTGGAAACATATTGAACCAGTTAGGTATTTAGATAAATGAAATGTTAAATAAAAGTATTGAAATGGTTTGCACTATAACAGTATGTTGGCGACTTAATGAATTGTGTGATCAGGCTCGGTTTCTTGGTTGATTGCATGTCATCGTGTACCGAAGGCATGGGTCGTTGCTCGCAATATCAACCACAAGATTGTCTGGTCCAGACTCAATTATTTACAGGCCGCCATAAGTTACCGGATTATTTGAATGCGTCGTGAAACAACAAATCAACATAGATGCATGTTTTGCTCATGTAAAAAGTTATTTAAACAATTTTATATAAGTCTGTGGTGAGTGAGTTGGGATTAAAGCGGCATTTGCGATAGGTACTACCGCACTCACAGTGGGCGGAGCTTGCACAGTGATCGGACAGGTCAATATGACGTCATGATAACATACAAATGTCAATCGTGGTTAGGGAATGGTGCCCTACGAAGTTGCAGAAATTCGTCGATTCGAAAACAGCGCTACAAATACTTTTAGGCTGAGCTGAATAGCCGAGGTGTTTGATCCTAGATACTTGGAATTGAAGAAACTGATATTAAACGTAGCAGCGAGGAAGGATTGGTGTGGACAAACGAGAAGTGATGCAAGATTGAGCTTTATTACTCGTGCGCGAAGTGTGTGTGTGTGTGTGTGTGTGTGTGTGTGTGTGTGTGTGTGTGTGTGTGTGTGTGTGTGTGTGTGTGTGTGTGTGTGAATGGGGGACGGGGGACGGGGTCTGGCGGCACCCGTTCGTGTGTAGGGTGGTAACACCAAGCCAGTATGGGCAAGAACTGTGTTTCGTGCATCTACTGACATTGGTTTCAGATACAAAGAGCTTTGAAGCAGTTCAGTATTTACTAATACTAATTTCCACTTTGTTTTCAGTCAATATATCGTCTTTCTAACTCCCATTCAGAGTAAATGTCATTGTTTCTTTTCAAACCCTTGTTTGCTTCAGGATTGATGAGTCTGGTAGGCAGAAAACATCATTGGATACTGTAATGTTGAATGCCTTTTGGACTAGGCCGCAAGAAAATTGCCTCATTCTTGAAAATATGGGTGGTGCTTAATGAAGTTCCAGGTGTAAAGTTCGTACAACTTTGGCGGCCGTTTATTATACAGATTATGCTATTCTGAACAGATACATACACTTTCATTTAGAAACAAAAGCAAACCGAGACCATTTAAACAGTAAAACAAGGTTCAGGTTGTATTGTCATGTAATAGTCACGTGCACGAAAGTAGTTCCAATATGGATTCCTAACCAGTGCCCATTCGTCACCACTCGCCCCTTTCCGTAACCTGCAAGAAGACTCGTCTCCCAATCGATGAATGTTATGTGCGAGAATACGACAAACCAGTCAGAATGCGCGTATGATTTCAAGTTCTTCGTCAAAGAATCCCTCAGAAACAATTTTTGATTTAACATTTTTCTTACATCTAAAAACCCAAGACACAGTTAAATGTGGTCAATCACACTGTATAATTCCGCATGTCCCGATGTGCTTTAATTTGTATCTAAAATATATATAATATATGGGGAAATATATGTGAACCATTAGGCAACGAGTTGACAATTGTTTTAGGTATGCTCGTTTGCGCTAATACGGAACCCGGTCGCAAAAATGGCCATGAGAGGTGCACGAGTCGCTATTCGGCTTGTCCCGGAATAACACGAGTTGGTCACGAATGACCAGTGCCGACCGAGATCATACTGAACTGAGGTGAGCCGAATGATACAAACTGCATGAAAGGTGCTTCATCGGCTTGAATAGGACACTGCAGGTGTATACACAAATGAGCTGTTATGTAAGTAGGGTATAAGGCGCTGGGGGTGGGACAACATCCTATAAGTACCGTTATTCAATGAGCATGCGGTAGTGAAGATTATCAGTTGACGGATCAACAATTGCCGCAGGTCACGTCTCATCCGGGCATTGAATAGCTACAGACTGACCAACGGCGACAGCGGATATTAGGACAAGTTGAGTACATGATTATGAGCGTAGTGTATCAATAACACAGACGTAAATATAAAGTGAGTGAGTGAGTGAGTTGGGTTTAACGCCGCTTTTAACAGTATTCCAGTTATATCACGGCGTGTCAACTGAATGTGGGAGGAAAGCCCGAAGTGATGCAGGTCTCAGACGCTTACCACTTCGGTGAAACCCATGAGTACGGGTATGGTGCTGACAAACCTAGAAACATAATCGGGGCGAACCGGGATTCGAACCCACAATCATAGGTTTCTGGCGTGCCTAAGGGACGCAACTCTGCACAGCGAATCGCGACGCCTTTGACAACTGGGCCACCCGGGTTGTCAGCACCATACCCGTGCTCGTGGGTATCACTTCTTTATCTTTGTCACGACGTTTCAGAGTCACTTCTAGCTCCTTCATCAGATGCAAAGTCGTGACAAAGAATGAAAGTAGTTGCTATCCATAAAAAGTGTCATGTATTAATATAACATGATGCCTCTGAAATCAACTAAAAAGGTAGTTTTCTGTTAATGTCATATCTAATGCCTCACAGTAAACAATGGTATGTCTATATGAGCACAGTGTGTGGGTGTGTGGGTGGGGGGTCAGGGTGGAGGCAAGCATTTGGGTGGTGGGTGGAGGCAAGCATGGAGTACCAGGGACATATTATTCCCAGTCATCCCTCCTAGTTAAAAACAGATAAATGTTACCGAGTTGATGAGAACTAGTCCACCAGCAGTAACATTGACCAAGTTCATGAAATTATATAATGTCAACGCCAGAAAATAACCAGTTTCGATTATCCGCCGAAACATATTCCATTTGGTATAAAAGGCACAAAGCGGTGAAAATGACAAGCATGGAACACTGAAAATCAGTGATGACACCACAGGGCCCACCTTCACAAAGCGATCTTAGCGCTGAGACTATTGTAAGCCTATGTTAAAGTATGGGAGTTAAGATCAGTTTATCGCTAAGATCGCTTTGTGCTAGTGGGCCCTGGGCCCCGTTCCACAAAGCGATCTTAGCGCTAAGACTATTGTAAGCCTATGTTAAAGTATGGGAGTTAAGATCAGGTTAGCGCTAAGATCGCTTTGTGCTAGTGGGCCCACTGTTGGCGAAAAGGGTAAGCATGTCCTGCCCTACCGGGAGCGCCCGCCTTTCACACAAATTGAGTAAAATTGTTTGTTGCCAAACGCGGCAAAACATGTTTTGATGGAGTGACCGAAACAAATGAATCGTCAACCCGAAATTTAAAAAGCCGGTCACTACAACTGTTCTTTTTGTCAAAGATGGAGATAAGAGAAGCGATGCGTGGATGACGTTGGCAAATTGATGGAGTTGCCAACAAAGTCATCATAAAGCATACTGCATGCTAGATGGCATACATAGATGTGATGCTGCAAGCTTGACTGTATAACTGGAACGTCAACAACAGGAGACTTCAATACATGCATTATCAAACCGGATCCACGAAATTATTTAAGTATTATATAAATATCTAGTCACCACAGGAACATGACATATACAAATTAAGTGTTTCTTCTATATGCATTATCAAACCAGATCCACGACCTTATTTAAGTACTATGGAATGTCTGATCCGAATTCTTAGTTTGATCGTGCGTGCTTAACTCAATCATATGTTGTAACTGCATGTTTTAACACTGATGTACACGAGATCACATACAGTAGAGTGAGTGAGTGAGTATGGTTTTACGCCGCTTTTAGCAATATTCCAGCAATATCACGGCGGGGGACACCAGAAATGGGCTTCACACATTGTGCCCATGTCGGGAATCGAACCCGGGTCTTCGGCGTGACGAGCTAACGCTTTAACCACTAGGCTACCCGACCGCCCCTCATACAGTAGAGACACAAACAGTTCATACATCTGTCAGTTACAAGTTGGTCATGATCGAACGATGAAACAAGTTTTGTCAAGGGAAACTGTTATATATTGAGCTACTGCATTTCAAATAAATATTCCGTGGATCAGTATCATTTAATAAAAATGAGGATAATAATGAAAATAATTATGAAGATGATGATGCTAACAATAGAAGCAGAAGAACAACAACAGCAACAACAACAAAAACAACAACATATACGTTGATGGTCCCTCTGTCCGACACCTGGATGTTGTTTCATCGTACAACATTATTAAATTATAGCTTACAGTCTACAGGATGTAATATTCCTTTCAGTGGTAAGTGAGATGGTATCGCCGGTCTGATATACTTTTCTTTGTCGAGTGTCTATTGTTCACTTGGGAATGTAATTACTGATGGCGACTTGTTTCGCCTCCAGGGTACATGGGTGGGATAACTGTAGCCTATATAAACGAGGAGTCCACTTCTCCTCAGTAGATCGTTCTCTCCCACAAGAACCATGTACACGTGAGTAGTCCCACCCGTAATTCTCTCTATCATTGCTTCAATACCTGGTACCACAATATATGACAGATAAATATGATAACAGTCACTTGATTTTCTTTTCCGGGACCGAAATATTACAATCTAACTCGTTTCTAATAGCTCCAATGCGTTGTCCCAATCCCGCTAATCGTCATGAGAACACAAGCGTAGATCTATGTTAAAATGTGGGAGTTGTAACAATCGTCGCACTGGGATGGGTATTGTGGAACACGATCAGCGTCTTCGTGATGCTCTCACACCGCATTTCTGTTTTTATTACCCACAAGAGATCCGTGAAGATCCGACTATGTTTGTTTGTTTTGGTTTTTGTTTAACGCCGCACTCAACCGTCAAGCTATATCATGGCGGTCTCTGAATATTCGAGTCTGGACAATCAAGTGATTGACATCATGAGCATCGATCCACGCAATTAGAATACGATCATGCATCAACCAAGTCAGCGAGCCTGTCCACCCGATCTCGTTAGGCGTCTCTTACGACAAGCACTTAATTTTGAGACCCGTGTAGATCCGGGGTAGAAAAGGTCTTCAGCAACCCATCCTTGCTGCAAAAGGCGACTAACGGGATCGGGTGGTCAGGTTCACTGGCTTGGTTGCTGCATGTCATCGTATCCGAATTGCGTGGATCGATGCTCTTGATATTAAACACTGGACTGTCTGGTCCAGACTCGATTATTTACAGAGTCATATAGCTGGAATATTGCCAACAAACCAACCATAATGGCCATGGCAGATTAACTATAGTCATATGACAATCGGGTGTTCTTTAACTTCATATGCGTTGTATAATATTTGGGATATGATTTAGACAGCTTAGAACATTATATCAGCTGCATCACGACGTATCAGCTTAGTGTAAGAGCATCCCCCGGTGTGATGCAGGTCTTTACCGCCTTGAGTGAGTGCGTGAGTGAGTATGGTTTTACGCCGCTTTTAGCAATATTCCAGCAATATCACGGCGGGGGACACCAGAAATGGGCTTCACACATTGTACCCATGTCGGGAATCGAACCCGGGTCTTCGGCGTGACGAGCGAACGCATTAACCACTAGGCTACCCGACTGCCCCTTACCACCTTGATGACATCTGGACACTAGATCTCTCTGTCATTCTCTCTACACTGACCATCACGTGTCTGAATGCATGAATAACAGACAGATCTGGATAAAAGAGTGTGCCTTGTTCAACGCCACTGTGAACAGTTTTTTCAGTTATATCACGGCGAGTTAGCTTGGTGTGGGAGGAAAGCCCTAGCGAGTATGGATTTACGCCGCTTTCAGCAATATTCCAGCAATATCAAGGCAGGGGACACCAGAAATGGGCTTCACACATTGTACCCATGTCAGGAATCGAACCCGGGTCTTCGGCGTGACGGGCGAACGCTTTAACCACTAACTTCTTTCAGTGGCATTTAGAAGTTGGTGTGATGAAGAAAGACAAGTTCTATGGATGAACAACTTCTTTATTGTAATTAGTGCGACGTTTCGGTGTAGATCCTAACACCTTTATCAAGCATCACTTAGGATCTACACCGAAACATCGCACTAATTGTAATAAAGAAGTTGTTCATCCATAGAGCTTTAACCACTAGGCTACCCGACCACCCCGAGGAAAGCCCGAAGTAATGTATATTTCAAACGTTAACAACGTGTGTGAAACACACGAGAACAGGCATGTTGCTGACAAACCTTAAACCATAATCAGGGCGAACGGGGATTCGAACCCATGATCATACGTTTCTTTCATACCAAAGGGTGCAAATTATGACGACCCCGCCACCCGTCACCCCCGACACTGTCCTCTTTATACATGCGTGACGTCTGTTGCAGATTCCTGCTGCCCCTTGCGGCTGTGATCTCGACGACGGTAGCGGCATCCAACTACACCCTCCTCAACACCTGGCCCGGCGGTTTCCAGGCGGAACTATGCATCACCAACAAGATGAACGTCGTCTGTGGCTGGAGAGTCGCCATAGATTTCAATCCCAAACTGTCTGTGCTGGATGTAAGTATTTACAATTCTGTTCCTTCATCTTCCAGTCTCCGACGTCGAATTTGTTTGAATTGTAGCTATGTTAACAAAATGTATCTCTTCACAGATTAAATGTATAGCTTAGAGAACCAACATGTATATGGTATGGTATTGTTTTCCGCTACACAACCTACACTCTTAAAAAAAGGAAAGCACGGGTAGACTTTTAGTAAATTTATTGTACCTAATAAAGTCGATATGTTTATTTTAATATCATAGATACAAATATGAATTTTTGGATCTCGAAAGTCACATGTTGTCGTTGTACAAAGGTATTGAAAACTGTTCATTGTCATGTCACATAAGGCCACAAGGTCAAGCTGAACTCAGTATCTCGTGTGACCGCCCCGGGCAGAAATCACGGCTCTGCATCTCCTCGGCACTGACTGGATAACTGTAGGAATTCTGTAACACTTTGGCCAGTTGTGGGAATGTCTGCGGCGTGTTCTGATGTTAACGTACACGTCTATCGAGTTCCCCCCAGAGGTGTTCGATTGGGTTGAGATCTGGAGATCTCGATCGTGATTCATCGCTAGACCACACCCGTCTCCAGCTTCTCAAATTCCAAGGCTGTAAAGCATGGCACCAACGCAAGCGTCGCTGTTGATGGATCTTTTGGAAAACAAGGACGGTAACTGCTCTTCTGGGTCGGATTCCAGCCTCGGGAAGATGGTTCCTGACAGTCTGGTCCGATATCTTCCTCAAACCAGGGATGCGTCCTGCAGTCTACGTAGCTGTGGCATTGGTAACTCTTGGTCGGCCGGTTCTAGGTTCTCTTCTCGTTGAAGTGGCCCGCAACTGAGGACTTCGATTCCCCTCTTTGGATACGTCCTATGGCGATGGTCCGATCGGCAGCGCTGAGTCTCGGCATTTTCGAACTTGAAAAACAACTGAATGACAAATTATTGGCTTATGCTTGCCTTTTCATTGCCACTACCACGAGTTTCGAATGCCATAACTTGCACGTGCATTTTGCTTTACTGTTTTCCTCCATGACATTTTTGAACAAGTGTGAAAACAATGCCTTTTAAGACGTTGCAAATCGACAATGGCTGCGTTTTGACGCACCGTTTGTCGAATATCAGGCCACCAGCGTTTTCCAACAACATATATCCAATTTATATATCGGATTTCTTGTGTCGTCAGCTTCAATGAACTTCATACTACATGTGCGTTTCTTTTTTGAAGAGTGTACATCCGTTATAAAACGCTACGGTATATGGTATTTATAATGTACTATATGACCTTAGCAACAAAAATAACGATCTCGTAACCGATGTACCAACGGTATTGCTACATAATCTATAGTGTACTATGTAGCTATATAATCTATAGTGTACTATGTTGCTATATAATCTAAAGTATCTATATATGCTACAGAATATATAGTGTGTTCTGTCGTCATGCGAATCTGTCGTTTTAAATAGTATCACCCTGATTGACTTATTCACCAATACTAGTACATTAAACTACGGTTATAACGAACTCTGATGTTAGTTCGTAATAACCGTTGTTCGTTATAAGTTTATAAACAGCATATACACAACAAATGGACGGGACTAAAGAATAAGTTCGTTATATCGGTCAGTTCGTGGTAAGAGTGTTCGGTATAAACGTAGTTTACTGTATATCGTCATTTTCAGATTTGGAATGTGCGGAGGGTAGACCGTATTGACATGACTAAAAGGAAAGAGCGGTATATTGTGGAGAGTTTCAGCTACAATCAAGTCCTCAAGAAGAATGAAGATCTCTGCCTTGGCTTTGTAGCCAGGTACAGCAATAACCAAATGCCTAATATCAGGAAACTGAAAGGAAAATTCTTGTACCGCTGTAAGGTTCCTACCACACCTGCTCCTGCAACAACGTCGGCTATTACCTCTGGTACTACTACACCATTGAAGGCATCACCAACTACACCAACAACCACACCTTCGGAAACAACATCAACACCTAGTGACACAACGCAATCAACTTCGGCGACAACGTCTGGCACAACATCGACGTCACAGACAACACCAACGACGTCACAGATAACACCAACGACGTCACAGACAACACCAACGACGTCACAGACAACACCAACGACGTCACAGACAACACCAACGACGTCACAGACAACACCAACGACGTCACGAACAACACCAACGACGTCACAGACAACACCAGCGACGTCACAGACAACACCAACGACGTTACAAACAACGTCACAGTCAACAACACAGGCCCCACAAGGTACTTACGATAGCAAAAGGTTTTTTCTTACTTTATCAGCTTTACTGTGCCTGTTTTTTACGCCAGTAATACAGTTAAATACTATTATGATAAACCGTCACTGACGGTCACACGCCCGTATTTACCTCATGTTTTCTGGGGACAGTTTGCTGTTACTCATTGGCAGCACTATGTATAGCCGAGTCGACCTCTTAGGGACCTACGTATGATATTATTTCAAGAATTTTCTGGCACAATTTAACTTGACATTTCAGTCGGGAGATTCGACTACAATCAAGTGCTTGGACTATCCATTATGTTCTATGAAGCGCAGCGATCTGGCAAACTACCGGAAACTAACAGAATCACCTGGCGGGGAGATTCGGCACTAGGTGACAAGGGAGGTAACACAGACCTAACAGGTGGATGGTACGATGGTAAGTCTCCTGTACTGCAGAAAGAGAATGAATATTGTTTTACTCGCTTGATGCAGTAGTCTAGCAATAAAACTGGGACATCAAAAATGAGCTTCAGACATGTATGTGGGGAATCGAACCCGGGTCTTCGGCGTGACGAGCGAACGCTTAATCCTCTGTGCTGCCCACGTGTTAATCGGCCATAGTGTATGCTGTTCTCTATTTAATGACGTCATCATGGGTTCTGATTTAAGTCATTAGTGACCAACTCGTGTTATTCCGGAACAAGCCGAATCTTCTTGCAGGTTATGGAAAGGGGCGAGTGGTGACGAATGGATTTAAGTATGGCAAGTATGCAAGTATGTTGGCGGAATAAAGCATTTCTGTCGATGGAGTTCCAGATTACTCATTAATATTAAGGTGCATTGTAAACCATATTGGTTAGATTAAGTTTAGGATATAAGCATATTGCGTATTAAATATATATAGATATATGATCTGTAGATATGACGGCGATAGATTGCATTTGGAATCAAACAGGAGTTCAGTCAGAGGTTGTTGTAATTTGAAACCGCTGATTGGCCAGTAATAAGTCAAGAGTAATTCCAATAGTCATGGCAGAACATTAAACAATAATCCCAGTGATGCGTGCTCCTTTGTTGAAATATTTGATTCCGCTTTCAAGTAAACTATCTCAGATGTTGAATTAAAATCATCATCAGTTGAAATGATGAAGTAGCATACGGTAACATCGTATTGTTAAATGTTACAGCCGGCGACTATATCAAGTTCACTTTGCCGATGTCGTCAGCCGTCACCTACCTCCTGTGGGGCCTTCTACGTTGGCCAGACGCCTATGCCGCGGCGGGTCAGCTGGACTACATGTACGACAGCGTCAAGTGGCCCCTGGCCTACCTCCTCAAGAGCTGGGACCCGTCTCAAATGGAGTTCTATGCTCAGGTACAATCAAGGCGGCTGTCTGTTTCTCACCAATAAATGGGGGCTATCGGGTAGCCGAGTGGTTAAAGCGTTCGTTCGTCACGCCGAAGACCCGGGTTCGAATCCCGACATGGGTACAATGTGTGAAGCCCATTTCTGGTGTCCCCCGCCGTGATATTGCTGGAGTATTGCTAAAAGCGGCGTAAAACCAAACTCACTCACTCACTCACCAATAAATGAGGCAACAAATACAATGTGATTGCATGATAGATTTGTGGCAGGCTGGTTCTCGGGGTCAACAGAAGAAATGTTGTAGATTTCAAGTTCGCTTTGAAGAACATTTGAAACGTGGTCAAGGTGTTTTCACTTTACAGGACATATATGGGAAAGCAGGAAAAGAGAATACCTAATGTCTTAGATTTAAAAATGACATCTCGAAAATATGTCATTTGATTTGAGCTCTAATCCGCTCTAATTATAGGAGGGAAGGATATGGTTACAGGAAGTTTTGTGGTCCGAAAATGTGAAATTTGTTCTAAAAGTATTCCTTGTGAATATACTCTATATACATACTCGTGGGTTTCACCGAAGTGGTAAACGTCTGAGACCTGCATCACTTCGGGCTTTCCTCCCACATTAAGCTGAAACGCCGTGATATAACTGGAATAATGTTAAAAGCGGCGTTAAACCCAACTCACTCACTCACTTTCCTCCAACATGTTGACACGCCGTGATATAACTGAATAATGTGAAAAGCGGCGTTAACTGAAGCCACCCCGCTTTATGTGACATTGATTTGAAGTTTTTACCACCATTGCTATTGTCACCTGCTTGAAGGTCGGCCGCGACAGATCCATGTATCCGTGTTGCAGGTCGGGAAGGTGTCACTGGATCATAACTACTGGGGAAGATCCGAGGACATGGACATGGAAAGACCTGCGTACAAGGTGTCACGAACAGGACCCGGAAGTGACGTAGCTGGCCAAACCGCAACAGCGCTAGCAATGGGTTACCTTGCTTTTAAAGAAAGAAGTATGTGTTTGTTCAGTTGATATGATTCAGTAGCGTGATATATGTACCTTTGTTTTATCTCCTTTTATCAGTAGCAAGCTGATGACGATATGTTGGTTAACAATATTTCTAAAAACCCAAATATGCAGAGTTGTGTCCCTTAGGTGCCGGGATCGGCTGGCCATTGGTGTGAACCACGACTGGCCATAATTATGTCTGTCATTTTTATGCCCATGCTCGTAACATTTGAGAACGTCTCCGTGGTCTAGTGGTGAGAGCGTCCGCCCGGAGAGCCGAACGTCGGAGGTTCGATCCCCGGCCGCGTCATACCAAAAGACGTAAAAAGATGGTACTTGTTGTAACCCAGTCTGGCGGTCGGCATTAAGGGGCTAAAACAAGGACTAATCGGCTCGGAGTCAGTATACTGTGTCAGAGTGGAGTATTCAGATTAAACTGCGGCATGCTACCTCAGTGGGCTAGAACTATAAAATCGGCATTAGTCCGGACTTGTACAAACAGCCACACACACATACTTGCACGTCGCTATATAAGTGCAATAATCTTGAACGCGACGCTAAAGCCCATTTCACCTCACCTATATTTGAAAAATAGGATTGTTTTGCGATTCCAATGCTTTTTGCTCAGTTCAATATATATGAAACGGATAAAGCCCTTTCAGAAATCATAATCATAAGAAATCTCTGCTGAAAGCGATATGATGTCACATTACTGCATTGTTCAGAACAAATATTGATAACGTTACGTCAAAACCAAATTGTGACTTCAGCACAGTATTAGGTTTGCCATTTAGACGTTATCACTTCATTTTCTTTTTTCTAAACGGCAACTGGAAATGTATACCCCAAAATAATGGAGAGTGGTGAATGATGGTTGTTAAATGTTTCCTCACACCAGATATGACGTACGCTACGACGTTGCTTGACGCTGCTAAAGGTCTGTACGACTTCGCCAAGAACTACCGAGGCGTCTACAGCGACACCATCACAGATGCCAGGGATGTGTACAAGTAAGGTTATCTTTGACGTACTCAACTCCGAGTTCATATCTCAAGATCTGATAAACCCTCCATTGGACATAACGTGGTGTAGTGGTAGAGCGTCCGTCCGTTCGATCCCCAGCCTCGTCATACCAAAAGACGTTAAGACATGGTACTTGTTGATACCCTGTCTGGCGCTCGGCTTGTCGGACAGGTCGGCTCGGAGTCAGTATACAGTATCTGAATGGGTTTTTCATATAAGGGTAACTCGGTCTTTTAATTGAAGTTAATGGAAGACCTCGGGCTTCTGCAAACGATAATGCCCTGAAAAATAGCGGTACCGTTATTATAGCTAAAATGGATGGAAACAACAATATCGGTTTTGAAACATTTTCTGCAATCAACACGAATGTCACTGACCACATTTTACAAATATTGAATCGTCATAGAACAAACCAGATGACGTCACTATTGAACGTGACGTCACCTACCCTATCCTATGACGTCACCTAACAACGGGCGTGATAATGGCCCGTCGTCAAGCAATATGAGGGCATTATCAAGTTACAGTGGCCCGCTCATTTCTGATAACATGCGGGCGGTTTAATGATAATTCTATCCATTCTCGCTATAATATAAGGGTAACGCTATTTTTCAGGGCATTATCATTTGCAGAAGCCCGAGGTTTTTCATTAACTGCCCGACGAAGGAGGGCAGTTGAAAAGACCGAGGGCTTCTGCAAATGATAATGCCCGGAAAAAGAGCGTACCTTTATTATAGCTAAAATGGATGGAATTTGTTATCAAATAAAAAGAAACAACAATATCGGTTTTGAAACATTTACTGCAATCAACACGAATGTCACTGACCACATTTTACAAATATGGAAACGTCATAGAACAAACCAGATGACGTCACTATAATACGTGACGTCATTTTCTCTACCCTATGACGTCACCTAACAACGGGCGTGATAATGGCCCGTCGTCAAGTAATATGAGGGCATTATCAAGTTACAGTGGCCCGCAGATTTCTGATAACGTGCGGGCGGTTTAATGATAATTCTATCCATTTTAGCTATAATGTCTGATATTGTCAACTGTTGCCTGATATTGTCAACTGTTGCCTGATATAGTCTACTATTGCCCGATATTGTCAACTGTTGCCTGATATTGTCAACCGTCTGTTCAGGTCCAGCATGTACGAGGACGAGCTTGCCCTGGCTGCCGTCTGGCTCCACAAAGCTACGGGTGAAAGCACCTACCTGGTGGACGCTGAGACGTTTGTGCCGATGTACACGGCGTGGTCGCTGGACTGGGACGGCAAGATTGCTGCAGCACAGGTACCCATCTATGGGGGGGGGGGGGGTAAATGAAGAGAGTACAAAGAAAAATAATTTCTTTCTTATATGAAACAAATGCAAATTTATAATGAATTTTACCCACGACGGGCGCGGCGTTTAGCCAAATATGCTTGTCTACACGGATGACAACATAACTTGATGTTAAACAAATGGAATACATATTTTCGGTGCTGTCTTGACCGGAACCTGTCAGTCTCACGACACTACGTACACGAAAGATTGTATGAGCAATCTCCTGACAGGTGCAGGGTGGGGGGTGAGGGTGAAGGCGTGTGTGTGTGTAGGTGTGAGGATGGTGGGGGAAGGTGTGTAGGGGGGGGGGGGTTTGAGGGTGGCGGAAGAGATTGAATCAGCTCACTGACATGGAAAAACATATATCATCAGTTATTGACAACCGCATTCAGCTCTATCGCCAAAGCTATTGACATTATGCGTAATCTACATTTGCTGCTGATGTGATGTGTGTCAGTCAATTGTTGCCATGAGCACTTTTACTGCAATGCACTGAGTAAGTACTAGGCTATGACAGGCTTTAAGTACTAAACTATGACCGGCTTTAAGTACTAAACTATGACAGGCTTTAAGTACTAAACTATGATCGGCCTTAAGAACTAAACTATGACCGGCTTTAAGTACTAAACTATGACCGGCTTTAAGTACTAAACTATGACCGGCTTTAAGTACTAAACTATGACCGGCTTTAAGTACTAAACTATGACCGGCTTTATGTACTAAACTATGACCGGCTTTACATCATGCCAATTTACACCATGCTCACACACATAATCCATGACCTGTGCAGTAACAATGTTGTGATGCTTCCTGTTTCCATGTTCTGTGTATGGACCTGGTTGTTGTTGCAGTTGGCCCTGTATGAAGTGACGGGGAAGCAGACATACAGGGACCAGGTCGAGGCCTTCGTCACCTCCTACATGCCCGGGGGGAGCGTCCCCTACACGCCCCTGGGTCTGGCCTACAGGTCGCAGTGGGGAGCTCTCAGATATGCTGGTGTGTACACATTGCTGAAGGGGTCTGGACTCGCCTTATGAACATTTTGTACACACCTGTCGAGGAATTGTACATACCACACGTTCCTTGCAGCTTCTAGCCCCGTGGGGATTCGGGATTATAACCCCCTTTCAAACTATCCTGGTTGTAAGCGTGGATCGGCTGGTCGGGGTCGGTTGTCTGAGTAATTGTATGGGCCCAGAAGGGGTGGGCCGTTTGTCGCTAATTTGTCAAAACCAGTGCTGTGTTAAGACTAAACAAACTGTGCATGCAACGTGTAAATGAAGACCTAACAGTTTGTATTACAACGTTATAGACTTAAAACTGCTTTCGGGTGCATGAAGGTATTTAATTAAGCCTCTACGTTGTTTCTATCTTAGGTCGAAAATGTAGCAAAATATTTGATAGCACTCACTCACTCACTCACTCACCCAACCACACACCCACCCACCCACTCACTCACTCACTCACTCACCCACCCACCCACACCCACCCACCCACTCACTCACTCACTCACTCACTCACCCACCCACCCACCCACACACTCACTCACTCACTCACTCACTCACTCACTCACTCACACTCTATTACAGCCAACGTTGCTATGTTTGCCCTCATCGCCGCCGACGACGGTATCAACGCTGCTGAGTACCGCGAGTGGGCATTGTCTCAGATACACTACATCCTCGGCGACAATAAATACGGCATGAGCTACGTCATAGGATATGGAGACAACTACCCACTCAAACCTCATCACGCTGGAAGGTAAAGCCAAGTTCTGGTGTCCCCCGCCGTGATAGTTCTGGAATACAGCCCAAAGCGGCGTAAAACCATACTCACTCAGTTGCTCACCACTCTCGTGGTATGAACTGTGAAGACCTCCCGACGCACATACACTGCGTCACTGAAATAGTTTTTCATGTACAGGACCAGTTGTTCTGACAAGAATTCACGAATTTAGTGGGTCATCAACCATTGTCAAAATTAATAATCTTTGTCTGGAAATAAATTGTATTTTAGACAGCCATATTCCAAAATGGCTGCCATGGCAGTCTGAGGTCAAATTTTCGATGGCCCTTTTAATAATTTTAAATTTCAACACTTTGGTACGACGAAAAATGGCCGCCATGGCAGCCTGAGGTCAAATTTTCGATGGCCCTTTTAATTATTTTAAATTTCAATACTTTGGTACGACGAAAAATGGCCGCCATGGCAGCCTGGGGTCAAATTTTCGATGGCCCTTTTAATAATTTTAAATTTTAATACATTGGTACGATGAAAATTTTGCGCCAAATTTCATGCTTTAAGCCTCCAATGCACTATTCTTCTGATCCACTGAAACAATCAATGTGTTAAGTAATAAATATGAAAGAGCTAGACAGTCCTTCAAACTTGAGAAGGTGTTTATGATTAATTTTGATTTTAACAGGGTCGTAATTCAGTCATGTCAGCAATGTTAAATGAAACAGGTGCGTCTGATTCCTAGCCAGCAGTAAAACAATATATTTACGTTATAATGTACGTCAAATGAAATCCATATTTCTGCGTGACGTCAGCTCGTGCCCCGACCGTCCTGCTAGCTGTACCTGGAATGACTTCAACAGTCCGGCTCCCAACCCCCAGATTCTCTACGGGGCCTTGGTTGGCGGCCCGGATCAGAACGACAACTACGTGGACGACAGGACCGACTACGTCAAAAACGAAGTGGCCTGCGACTACAACGCTGGCATGCAGTCCGCCATTGCTGGTACGTATTTACGTCACGCGTACAAACTATGACGTTCACTCACTCACTCACTCACTCTTACAGGATAATGAGAGCAGAGGGTATACTTCTCATTCAGTGTGCTACAACCTTCTTCTCCCGTGAAGATTCCGGGTTGGAATTGATCTTCAACAACCCATGCTTGTTGTAAGAGGCGACTAACGGCATCGGGTGGTCAGGCTCGCTGATGACTGATGCGTGTCATCGTATCCAAATTGTGTAGATCGATGCTCATGGTGTCAATCACTGGATTGCCTGGTCCAGACTCGATTATTTACAAACCGCCGTCATATAGCTGGCATATTGCTGAGTGTGGCGTTAAGCAACAAACAAACAAACAACTAACTTCATAAAGAAAATGGAAGAGTGCCGTGGCGACATCGACTCAGTTTTCAAGCCTTTACTGGTATTCTTCTATTTTTATTGTGTGATTTGTTTTTGACAGGCATAATCCATCTCCGAGAAACAAAACAACTACCGGAAGACGCTGTTTCCTCCACTACCTCACCCCCAGGACAGAGATCGACCTTGGCCCCAGTGACGGTGACCGACAGCGGTCCAACAGCATCTACCGCCTCCCCAGGTTCGTTTCTCATGCTTTAGGGGCGGTGGTGTAGTCTAGTGGTTAAAGCGTTCGCTCGTCACGCCGAAGACCCGGGTTCGATTCCCGACATGGGTACAATGTGTGAAGCCCATGTGTGGTGTCCCCCCGCCGTGATATTGCTGGAATATTGCTCAAAGCGGCGTAAAACCATACTCACTGCTTTAACCTTTCCGTCACTATAACGGGCCACCGGTAGCCCAGTTGTGTAAGATTCATAACTCACTGTGCAGTGTTGCCTCTGTGCAAGTAGCAGTTAAATGTGGGTTCGAATCTTGAAATCCACCCCCGGTTTTAGTAAAGGGAGAAACGCTTGCAGCTCCTTGAGTATTGCTGGGCAGAGTTGTTCCCCGTGAATCACAGTGATTAACTGTGAATCACAGTGACTAACTGTGAATCATAGTGACTAACTGTGAATCACAGTGACTAACTGTGAATCATAGTGACTAACTGTGAATCACAGTGACTAACTGTGAATCAAAGTGTCTAACTGTGGCACAAATTGCAATAGTGACGCCACTCACGGACAATCGTATTAGGACCACAGAGACCCCTCCACCGTCAACTGGTATTATATATAATGCTGTTAATATATAGTAGAGGACATTTCATGTGTCAAGTGAAATATGTTTCTATCATCGAGTCAAAGGGGAAAGGGGGTATTTTCATCCGTCACAAGATGAGAGAAACAAGATATTTCACGAGACACATGGAATCCTATTTATTATATATTTTTGTGTAGTTGTCTACCGGAAATTTAATTATTTCGTTACAAAGGTAAAACCTTGAAACGTAAATTCTCCCTACCTAACACACAAGAACGGTTTACCACCCCTTGTATTTTCGACTAAAAAGAGGTTTCATGATTCCAGAATCTTCTGTTCATAAAATAGACTTGTCCGACATTTCCGAGATCGAATTGTATTCAGGGAGGCATCATTATTTAAATACAGGTACATGTTTTCAAAGCTGGTACATTTTTAAACATCCTTGAAAAGGTTGTACATAATGTTGATATCCCATATACAAAATAAACGATTCATGGTCGTTGTTTATCGTACAATAAAACACCGCAAAGAGAATTATCCATGGTTGGTTCTCACTGCAGTGTTTTATTGCACGATAAACATCGACCATGAGTCGTTTGTGTCTTAAATAATACGACCCGTGAAGATTCCAGGGTAGAATAGGTCTTCAGCAACTCATGCTTGTCGTAAAAGGCGACTAACGGGATCGGGTTGTCAGACTCGCTGACTTGGTTGATGCATCCATTATTTACCTATCGCCGTCATATAGCTGGAATGTTGTTGAGTGCGGCGTTAAACAACAAACAAACCAACCCATCTTAAATAATACACTTGATGATGAAGGATGTCCGAAAAGTGAATGCAATGAATATTGTGAATCAAATCCCAAAACTGTAAGGTGTGTTATTATCACTTCGCCTTTCCTGGTAAGTAAGTGTAACCAACTGTCGAGGGGGGGGGGGGGGGGGGGGGGGGGGGCACGGTTGGCCCAGTCGTCTAAGGCGTCGCTGTGCAGAGTTGCGTCCCTTGGGCGCGCCAGAAACCTATGATTGCGGGTTCGAATCCCGGTTCGCCCCGATTATGTTTCTAGGTTTATCAGCACCATACCCGTGCTCGTGGGTTTCACCGAAGTGGTAAACGTCTGAGACCTGCATCACTTCGGGCTTTCCTCCCACATCAAGCTGACGCGCCGTGATATAAATGGAATACTGTTAAAAGCGGCGTTAAACCCAACTCACTAACTCACTCATCCTGTCCAGGCAGCGCCTCTGCACACAACTTGTCTCAAGTCCTGGAGTTCTCCATCCTATTCTATGAAGCACAGCGATCAGGAGCTCTTCCAGACACTAACAGAATCCCCTGGCGGGGAGATTCGGCACTAGACGACACAGTTCCTGGAGGGTGGTATGACGGTGAGTGGATATCAACTGCACGTACCTTATAATGCCACCCTGGATGCCCCAGGGTAATATTTACCCGTTTTATTTGGATAAAAACCCTGGAAATAGGCCAAAATCGATACGTATATGTGGAAATATATAAGGATCCAGGTTTAAAACAAAATATTATGAGAACATAAGAAAATGTAAATAACGAAAGAAATCATTTATCGTTGCAACATTTAGGTCAGCAATTTGGCTAGGGGTCAGACATGTCGCCAGGGGTCATTTAAGTATAAATGTAATATTTGTCTGAGATGCTAATTTGTTAATGTGACAGTTGAGACAGTCTTAGAGATGGGATCACCGTGCGGACCCCATTCTCCCCTTTTGAAAACCAAATGTAGTATGTTGTAGGCAGTAAACTTGAATGAGAGGGGATATTTTGGACCCCTCCCTTTTAAAAATGCCGGACCGGTCTCCACGCGACTGGACACATGAGGTTTCTTCAGGCATGACTAGGTCCCCGTCGGGACATTCCATAGTAATATTGTAATTATTATTTCTGTATTTGCAGCTGGTGACCACATCAAGTTCACGTTCCCAATGTCGGCTGCCGTCACGTACCTCCTGCTGGGTGTTCACGCCTGGAAGGACGCCTACGTGGCCAGCAGTCAGCTCAACAACATGTACGACAGCATCCGCTGGCCTCTCGACTACTTCCTCAACAGCTGGGACCCCACCAAGCAGGAGCTGTATGTTCAGGTAAAGCTCGCTACACGTTTCTCCACATCCGTGAAGATCCGGGGTAGAATAGGTCTTCAGCAATCCATGCTTGCCGTAAAAGGCGACTATGCTTGTCGTAAAAGGCGACTAACGGGATCGGGTGGTCAAGCTCGCTGACTTGGTTGATGCATGTCATCGATCCTAATTGCATGGATCGATGCTCATGAGATCAGTCACTGGATTGTCTGGTCCAGACTCGATTATTTACAGACCGCCGCCATATAGCTGGAATATTGCTGTTAAACAACAAACCAGCCAACCAACAACACGTGGCATCCTGTACTGCATCCTTGTTCCATCAGGGGAGACAATAGCGGTACACTGAGGTCGCTGCTGTGCAAATGTTATTTTTTTTAGTGCGCTGTTTTCCCCTTTCGGAACTATTCTTCAAACATTTAAGGAAGTGAAGCCATATTTTACGAACGCTTCCCTTACACTCTTTCAGAAATGTTTGTTTTCTGATTTTGATTTGCACGTAAAAGCCGCGGCTTCGTACAACACTAAATTTTTGTTCGTAAAAACAAGTTAAATAGCTGCCAATTCCTAACAAACACGTTTAAACCATTTTACTGAAACGCACGACCGCGGTAAGGTGATGACAAAACGAATATTGAGGGCTATTCGTCACCACTCGCCCCTTTCCGTAACCTGCGAGAAGACTCGTCCCCCAATCGATGAATGTTATGTGCGAAAATACGACAAACCAATCAGAATGCGCGTATGATTTCAAGTTCTTCGTCAAAGAATCCCTCAGAAACAATTTTTGATTTTACATATGTCTTGAATCTAAAAATAAACCCAAGACACAGTTAAATGTGTTCAATCATACTGTATAATTCCGCATGTCCCGATGTGCTTTTAATTACATCTGAAATAAATATAATATATGGGGAAAGATAAGTGAACCATTACGCAACGAGTTAACAATTGTTTTAGGTATGCCCGTTTGCGCTAAGACGGAACCCGGTCGCAAAAATGGCCATGAGAGGGGCACAAGTCGCTATTCGGCTTGTCCCGGAATAACACAGGTTGTTCACGAATGCGCTATTCGGCATGTGCCGGATTAACAAGAGTTGGTCACGAATGATTCAGGGCTGGTCGGAATTCGAACCAACGATCATAGGTTTCTGGCACTTCTAAGGGACGCAACTCTGCACAGCAATTGCAGCTAAGTGTAATGTACCGTTTTGTTGTCTAGGTGGGCAAGGTCTCGCTGGATCACGCTGTGTGGGGTCGGGCCGAGGACATGACCATGGACAGGCCAGCCTACAAACTCAGCCCCTCGGGCCCCGGAAGTGACGCAGCGGCAGGGACTGCAGCCGCCATGGCAATAGGGGCCATTGTGTTTCAGAAAGAAGGTACGAGTCTCCCTATGATCCTTTCGTGTGTTGATTTACCTTAAACCATTTTGTTTCAAACTTTTTACTGCTGACCAAAATAAACAAAAATAAGTACCTGACAACTGAGCCCGCGGATCAACTTAATCTGTGCAGTCGAGACAGAAGGAGTAGCAACAGTGCCTTACGTTTCTATAAGAGTGAGTGAGTGAGCGATTTGGGTTTAACATAACAGCATTCGAGTTATATCAAGCCGTGATTTGGGTTTAACATTACAGTATTCGAGTTATATCAAGCCGTGATTTGGGTTTAACATAACAGTATTCGAGTTATATCAAGCCGTGATTTGGGTTTTACATAACAGTATTCGAGTTATATCAAGCCGTGATTTGGGTTTTACATAACAGTATTCGAGTTATATCAAGCTGTGATTTGGGTTTTACATAACAGTATTCGAGTTATATCAAGCCGTGATTTGGGTTTAACATAACAGTATTCGAGTTATATCAAGCCGTGATTTGGGTTTAACATAACAGTACTCGAGTTACATCAAGCCGTGATTTGGGTTTAACATAACAGTACTCGAGTTATATCAAGCCGTGATTTGGGTTTAACATAACAGTATTCGAGTTATATCAAGCCGTGTCAGCTTAATGTGGGAAGAAAACCCGAAGTGATGCAGGTCTCAGACGTTTACCACTTCGGTGAAACCCACGAGCACGGGTATGGTGCTGACAAACCTAGAAACATAATCGGGTCGAACCGGGATTCGAACACACAATCATAGGTTTCTGGCGTGCCCAAAGGACGTAACTCTGTCCAGCAAATCGCGGCGCCTTAGACAACTGGGCCACCCGTGCCCCCCATTTTGATAAGACAGAAAAACACAACGAAAAGAATACTCTGTAATGATCAGATTAGAGTCAGAAATGAGAGTTTATGCTGGAGTGACCGCCTATGTGGCGTAGTGGTAGAGCGTCCGCCCGGGGAGCATTGGGACCAGGGTTCGATCCCCGGCCGCGTCATACCAAAAGATGTTAAAAGATGGAACTTGTTGTTACCCTGTCTGGCATTAAGGGGACAAAAACAAGGACTGGGCGGCCCGGAGTCAGTATACTGTGTCTGAGTGGGGTATTCATGTTAAACTGCGGCATGGTTGCTCAGTGAGTTAGTACTATAAATCGGCATTAGTCCGGACTAGTACAAGCAGCCACACACATTCACACACACACGTGCATGCACGTCGCTATATAAGTGCAATGGTAATGGACGCGACGTTAAACACGATTTCACCTCATCTACACTGAAGTAGACATGTGCAGAGTGTTTTGTAGACATACACCACGTGATCGGGCAGACATGCCTTCGTAGTACTTACTTTTCAACCGATCGTACGTTAAAGGGCAAGTTCACACGGAAATGAACCTATTTTTCTTGTACTTTTTCCACATTAAAAGTGTTAACATAGAAGTGTCATAGACAAAAATATAAAAATATCACAATTAATTAACATATTTTTCGCATTAAAACGATTTATATTTTTCACATTTACCAAGTGTTCTATTTCCACAACAAAAACACCATGGCTTTTGCCCCTTGCAATATGACGTCATTGGTGCCAATTGATAAACATTATGACGTCATCATGCTTTGTTAGAGCCGCTTCACGTGGTGTAGGTCCAGGTGTGTGATTCTTGCGTCTCAGATGCCAGCTAGCATAGTGTTATGCTGAGTCACCACTGCGCCGGAGTGTGTCGTAGGCCATGTTGTTTTACCGCAAACTGGTACTTGATATCTTTTGCGTTGAGAATAGACAGGGACCCAGTTGAATTGGCACCAATTACGTCATAATCTAAGGGGGATAACTCAGGCCTGTTTAGCTCGAAAAACGAAGGCCTCATAACGGCATATCATTTTCACACTATTGTGAGATTCCTACGTTCACTGTGAAAAAAATGAGTGTATATTTTCAAACACAGATACTTATTAATTCTAAAATTGCGTTTTGTTTAGAAAAAGAAAGAAGGTGATTTTTGCGTGTACACTTCCCCTGGAAGGCGTCTTGTTGGATGAGGTTTGGGAATGCCCTCTGGGTCTCAAATCTGTTAAAAGTGTTTCATAGCTTGTCTAGTCTCATGATGCATCTTTTTTTTTTATCGAAATTGACCCTGAAAATTCTTGAAAAACAGAATTATGCTTCAGGTTGAAAAAAGAGAAATTGTCTGCCACACAAATTACATCGCTGCAAGGTGTTTTTCTTTGAAACATATTCAGGTTCATAGCTTTAAATAAAAAGGTATATGTTTTCACAGATGTTGGCTAAAAGTTATCTAATCTCCAGACAAAATCCCAGCCCCCTACCCCTACCCTAACCCCCGGGGGCTACACGGGGTAGCTGGCAGGTATGTTTACATGTGTTGGTCTCATTTTCACTTTCACTTTCACTTTCACTTTCACTCTCCCCGTTGCTACAGATCCCGCCTACGCCAGTCGACTGCTGACGGCTGCTGCAGAACTGCACGACTTCGCCAACACATACACCGGTATCTATACCGACACCGTCACTGACTCCCGCGACGGCTACGGGTAAGCGACGTTCTTTGGTCACATTGACCCACAGAGCCATGCTGTTGTATGTGGGTTTCCAGTTTGCATGGCTGGTGAAGAATATCACTGTCCATGTCATATGCTCACATTGCTCACGGCCAATTTTAGTTCGTTATAACCGTAGTTCGTTATATGCATATTTACAGGATAAATACAGCAAATGACCGGGACCAAAAACAAGTTCGTTATATCCATAAGTTCGTTATAACCGTAGTTCGTTATAACCATATTTACAGCAAATATACAGCAAATGGCCGGGACCCAAAAATAAATTCGTTATATCCGTAAGTTCGTTATAAGCGTGTTCGTTATAACCGTAGTTTACTTTATTTTACTGTTTATTTTTTTAGGGAAATATTTGATGGATAAGTTGTAAACCAAATAATTATATATACTCTTAAAAGTGTCTTCATCTTCCTAGGTCCAACGACTACAACGACGAGCTTGCGCTGGCTGCAATTTGGTTGTACAAGGCCACACGTCAGCAACACTACCTCACTCATGCCAGGACCCATGCCTCAAAGTTGTCATCTTCTCCGTGGGCTCTTGATTGGTCGGATAAGACGGCAATCGTTCATGTAAGTATTGGAATATTTAATGACGCCCACATGATATTCTAGAAGAGCTGGGAGTTTTGTTTTGAGACAAAATCACCGCTTTTCCTGAAAGGGGTCGCCGGTGTGTCTTTTACTCACAATGCAATAGTGTTCAGAACATCAAATATGTTCTATGAACGACTTTCGTCTTTTGTAGATCCTAATTGCATTTTCGGCAACTAATTATTTTCAAAGACGCCTCACACACTGCCCATGAATATAAAAAGGGTCTGCCCATTCTATAGAAAAAGTTAAAGAACACCTGATTATTTCATATTTATATAGTTAATAATTCATGGGTTGAGTAGCATATTTCTTCATTAACATACCATTCGTCACCACTCGCCCCTTTCCGTAACCTGCAAGAAGACTCGTCCCCCTATCGATGAATGTTATATTCGCGAACCATTAGGCAACGAGCTGACAATTGTTTTAGGTATGCCCGTTTGCGCTAAGACGGAACCCGGTTGCAAAAATGACCATGAGAGGGGCACGAGTCGCTATTCGGCTTCTCCCGGAAGAACACGAGTTGGTCACGAATGATTAACATACATAAGAAACATTTGTCAAGCCGCCCTGAATCGAAACTCGGGATAAGGGTTCATTAATGAGAGGATCTCAGGAAATCAACTTGGACACCTCATTCAGAGTTACCTCCCTTACTATGATCAGCAAGGAGTCAATCAATGATCAACTCACTAGCATTATTAACTATCGGATCCTAATCTAGAAATTGCAGAATATCGATGGTCAAGATTTACCACGACTGTCTGTAGACCTGTAACTATTGTTCTTGTCGTAACTGTGTGGGAATATGCCAGTTTTAGGCAAATAGACCATGCTTCGTATGCTAGTCAACCTTATACTACATGATACAGGGCTAGTGTCATTCAATAAGATGGCTTCCTTAGCCAAGAAGTCGTCTGCGCGGAGAGCGGAAGGTCGGGGGTTCGATCCCCGGCCGTGTCATGCCACAAGACATTAAAAGATAGTACTTGTTGTTACCCTGCCTGGCGCTCGACATGAAGGAGCTGAAACAAGCAATGGTTAGCTCGGAGTCACAATAGTGTGTCTGAGTGGGGTATTCATGTTAAACTGCCGCATCGTATCTTAGTGGGATAGTACAATAAAATCGGCATTAGTCCGGAATAGTACAAGCAGCCATACACACGCGCACACACACGCGCACACACACGCGCGACTGTTGTCTGAGGCGCTTCAATTCGCTGTGCAGAGTTGCGTCCCTTAGGCGTGCCAGAAACCTATGGTCATGCATTCGAATCCCATCTAAGTTTGTCATTACCATACGCGTGCTCATGGATTTCATCAAAATGGAAACATCTGAGAGTTACATAACTTTAAGCTTGGAGTGACTCGTATTCTACGTGATGGACATTAACGAGCGCTTCAAAATAGGACCTGCATCACTTCGGGATTTCCTCTGACATGAAGCTGATCGCTGACTATAAATGAAATAGTGTTCAAAGCGGCAATGAATCAAGCTCACTCACTCATTCAATGACAACTAATTTAATCAATAAATAAAAGTTGTCACGAGTGATGACCCCGCCACCCCCACCCCCCACCCCCCACCCCCCAAAAAAAAGAGGAAAAAAAAGAGAAAGAATAAACGCTTGGGTGAGATCAAGCGCTATCTATACTGTAGATATCGCTGCAATGAAATTGCACCATTGTGACGTCATTGGTTACCATGACGTCACAATCAAATGACATCACTAATGGCTCTGCTAATGAAGCTGTTAGCAGTACTTTTTACACTTAAGACACTGTTTATACCTTTCTACAAACTGAAAAAGTTGGAAGAATGATGTTGGATGATAAATAAAATCTCACCCTCGAGTCTTTTGATATCAAATTTATCAACACTCGTTGATAAAAGTGGAAGAAAGTCCTCGGCAAGCCTCGGAGTTGTCCCACTTTTATTAACTCGTGTTGATATATTTGATATCAAAAGACACTCGGGTGAGATTCTCTATTTACCGACATTTTACGAGCGCTTTAAGCTAACCCTGTAATGAGTCATCACTGGGCGTACGCAGTCGTTAATGTGTGGTTATGTGTCACAGCTGGCTATGTATGAGGAGACGCAGGAGGAGAAATATAGTGACGCCATCAAGGCCTTCATGACGTCATATCTCCCCGGTGGGTCAGTCGCCTACACGCCGTGTGGACTCGCCTGGCGCCTTGAGTGGGGTCCTCTCCGGTACACGGGTAAGATTCAGTATATTCACATGTTGATACATTGCCATGGCTATTTCCATCTCTATTTCATTAGGATAGAAACCACCGCCTCCGTGGTCTAGTGGTAGAGCGTCCGCACGGAGAGCGAAAGGTCCGGAGTTCAATCCCCGGCCGCGTCATACCAAAAGACGTTAAAAGATGGTACTTGTTGTTACCCTGTCTGGCACTCTGCATTAGGGGCTAAAACAAGGATAAGTCGTCTCGATGTCAGTATACTGTGTCTGAGTGGGGTATCCATATTAAACTGCGGCATGGTATCTCAGTGAGCTAGCACTATAAATCGGCATCAGTCCTGACGAATACAAGCGGCCACACACACACACACACACACACACACATGCATGCACGTCGCTATATAAGTGCAATAATCTTGGACGCGACGTTAAACCCTATTTCACCTCACCTGCAATGCAAACGTTCTTTCACTAGCAGCGAAATGTCAAATACATTGATTTGAAATCAACGAAAAGGTTCTTGTTTATGCCTTAATTGCAAACGATTTAAGATAAATTTAAGATTTGAAACCTATGAAAGTTTCACCTCTTTGTCAAAGTTGTGAAGAATATACGAAACGAGATGTATATACGAGACAGAGGAAGGCTATCACCACTGGTAAAACAGTGAGTTTCATGTCACTAGGTAACCTATAATACTGATCTCAGTGATACTAATGATTGACTGCTATTGACAGCCAATGTGGCCATGTTCGCGCTGTTGGCTGCCGACGCGGGGTTCGAACCACAGACTTACAGATCGTGGGCTTTGGGTCAGATCGGCTACATGCTGGGTGAAAACAACGCCGGACGGAGCTACGTAGTCGGCTACGGCAGCAACTACCCGGTCCGACCGCACCACCAGAACAGGTAAAGTATTGATCACGCACACCCAGACACTCACGCACGTACACGCACACCCACGCACACACGTACACACACGCACACACACATACACACACACCTAAACACTCACAAACATGATTCGTGGATCGATGCTCATGATATTTATCACTGGATTGACTGGTCCAGACCGCCGTCATATAGCTGGAATACTGCTGAATGTGGCGTTAAAAATAAATAAATAAATAAACAAACAAACATAAATATTATTCTTTCATGCCAGCCCCTTTAATCTCTCTCTTGTCTCTAACGCATTCTACTTCGCCACCCTCAGCGCCTGTCATCCTCACCCCGCTGTCTGTGACTGGAGCACCTTTGATGACCCCGCCCCTAACGCCCATGTCCTTAAAGGGGCTCTTGTAGGGGGTCCGGGGAGCAACGACAACTACGTGGACGACAGAACAGACTACATCCAGAACGAGGTGGCGTGTGACTACAACTCTGGATTCCAGTCAGCTATTGCAGGTAATGCTTCAAGGCGAGAGACAAATATTGACTTTGAACAGTATTTCAGTTGCTTGATGTGTGTGTGAGTGTGTGTGTGTGGGGGGGGGGGGGGGGGGGCGCGAAGTGATGCAAGTGTTAGACATTTATCACTTTGCTGAAACCCACGAGTACAGGTATGGTGCTGACAAACCTAGAAACATAATCGGGCCGAGGTTTCACATAGGTTTCTGGTGTGCCAAAGGGACGCAACTCTGCACATCGAATCGCGGCGCGTTAGGCGACTGGGCCACCCGTGCCCCTAACTGTAAAAGAAAATATGAAAGAGTGGGAATTGAGCAATTCTGTAAAATCTGGGGCATTAAGCTTAGGGGGTTAAGCATAACACGATACCAATCCAACCCGGGTTCACGGCGTGATGAGAGACAACGCTACCCGAACCGCCCTGATTGCTAAAGGCATCTTGATACAAACCGTTGTTAAATCTTCATCAAATGTATGTTGAGCATTTTTCTTACATGTTCAGTTTTGAAAATACAGTTGCGTCATTAATATCCAAAACTTTCTGCTTGACTGCTTGAATCATTGAACGTCATCAGTTGTTTGGTGACCTCATTGCCTTCGGTAGTGACAACATACAATAAACTGCGGTTATATCGAACTCAAAGGGGCCACTAATTTTAGTTCGTTATAACCGTAGTTCATTATAAACGTAGTTCGTTATAATTATATATACAGCATTTATGCAGCAAATATACAGCAAATGGACGGGATCAAAACACATTTCGTTATATCCGCCAGTTCGTTATAAGCGTAGTTTACTGTATTTGTTTATCGTTTGTTAATGTACACATTGAATACTCCGAACATTTATAATACAAAACAATATTTACCGACATTATCTTACACCACGAGAAATGCGGGCGCAATTCAAATCAAAATTTCCGGATAAGTTTTCTTCATTTATACAGTGTTGGTTCCAAGCGAAATCTTTAGACATGGCTTAATAACGAGTAAACAACGTTGAGTTACAGGTTCATATCTTGGGTTAATAAATGCGAAGCGTTTCGAATGTGATATAATATACTCACACGCAAAAGAAACGCAAGTCGTGTATGCAGTATACATGTTGTTTATTTTCAACAATAAAAACAAGAAATACTAATAGGGCAAGATTGACAAAAAATTGGCTGAAGGCAGTTTAATGGATTAAAAGGCAGATGACATAAAAAAAAAAAAATTCAAATGTAAAGGCTTACACAGTTTCGGGTCAATACCCAAAATGTCAGTCAATACCTGGTGTGACCACCATTAGCATTGATCACTGCCACACATCTCCTGTACGTTGAGTGGATCAGATGATTTGTGAAGGCCCTAAGGATCCTCCTGCACACATCCAGAGCAGCTGTGCGTAGTTCATCGGCAGTTGTAGGGATTGGGCGCACATTGTGCAGACTTTTTGAACCTCATCCCACAAGTGTTCGATGGGGTTGAGATCAGGGCTGAGGGCTGGCCACGGGAGAACACGGATGTTGTGCTGTTGCAGAAAGGCCATTGTAGCTCTGGCAACATGGGAACGAGCGTTGTCCTGCTGGAAAATGTGTTGTCGATGTTGTGCAAAAAATGGAACAACGTGGGGTCTGATCACGTGGTCGATATACCGTTGAGCAGTGTCCCCGACCTTGACCAACCTTCAGAAAGCACATGGGTCCAAGTCTCGCATTAAGTCCAATCCCTGCCCATATCATGACGCTAGGACCACCCAATGGATCCCTTTCCACAACGTTTCTGTCAGCGAAACGATCACCTCGACGCCGCCAAATTCTGACTCTTCCGTCTGCATGGGAGACACAAAGGCGACTTTCATCAGAGAAGATGACACGACTCCACTCACGATGACGCCAATTGCGATGACCCTGTGCCCACTGAAGTCGCGCTTGTCGATGCCGTGGTTGGAGAACAGGACGACGTGCTGGTCGGCGACATCTGAGGTTGTTGGAACGGAGACGTCGGATCACAGTGTCCCGGCTAATGTGTCGATTATGTGTTCCTATGGTCTGTCGAGCACTTTCGCTGGTGTTGACGGGTAATCTGCCGATCCTGTCGAGGTGTGGTGACCCTAGGACGACCGCTCCGAGGAAGGTCATCTGTGGTCTGTATAGCATTGTATCGATGCAGGAGACAGTAAATTTTGGTTATGTTAACGTTGAAATGACGGGCAACATCTTGGACAGACTCTCCAGCTTTCAAACGTCCGATAGCCTGGTTTCTCTGAATTTGGGTTAGGCGTGGCATTGTTGACCAAGTAGTGGTAGGTCCAAGAATCGGCCACAGTTGTATACCCACTACAGGTCGTGACAGTTCGTGCATTTTCGATTTCGCGAGAGATGGGTGCATGATACCCACATATTCATTGAAATGGTGCTTTACTCGGGGCTTCCAAAATGCAACCAAATAGATTGATAACACCATCAGGCTTCACTACATGCTAAAACTCGTATCAATTTATAGTTCCGCGTTTGTTACCTATTTGCTTAAAACCACTTGCGTTTCTTTTGCGTGTGAGTATACATCATCTCCATTGATTATATCTGTGTCTGTCTCTGTTGTCCAATATCAAACTAATATATACGTGGCTTTGTCGCAGATGGTTCAAATTTGTTCATATTCATTGACGTTGGTGTCAGCACGGCGTTATGAACCAAGGTTGTCGGTGACACATCGTGCAGTTTCCATTGAACACAATATCAATGTCCACACCCTATGCGAGGACGCACACGTGGTAGACATGTACAATCGACATCTGCGTCAGATTTTTACTGGATAAACATCTTATAAACGTATTTTCGATATATGGCTAGGTTACCTGCATGTCTAACAACGACAAGTTGAATATTAGACCCGAATGTGGTGACACGGTCGTCAAATCAGCTATTCCAATCAGAGGTGGTTTTGTGATTTGAGTGAGTGAGTTAGGTTTAACGCCGCTTTTAAAAGTATTCCAGTTATATCGCGGCGTGTCAGATATTGTGGGAGGAAAGCCCGAAGTGATGCAGGTCTTAGACGTTTACCACTTCGGTGAAACTCACGAGCACGGGTATGGTGCTGACAAACCTAGAAACATAATTGGGGCGAACCGGGATTCGAACCCACAATCATAGGTTTCTACCGTACCCAAAGGACGCAAATCTGCACAGCGAATCGCGGCGCCTTAAACGACCGGGCCACCCGTGCCCCCTCCCGAAGCAGATCATACAACGCTAACACCACCAACATAACGTACATGAGTCCCGCGAAAACTGCATCATATAGCTAGAATACTGCTGAGTGCGGCGCTAAACAACAAACAAAACAATTGGTATTTACCCGTGAAGGTCCGATTATATTTGTTTGTTTTACGCCACACTCAGCAATATTCCAGACTGAGTTATATGACGGCGGTCTGTAAAAAAATCGAGTCTGGACTAGACAATCCAGTGATTGACATCATGACCATCGACCCACGCAATTGGGATACGATGACTTGCATCAACCAAGTCAGCGAGCCTGACCACCCGATCCGGTTAGTCGCCTCTTACGGCAACATAGTCGCCTGTAACGGCAAGCATGGGTTGCTGAAGATGTATTCTAACCTGGATATTCATGGGTCACATTGCTGAATTGACTGTAAAACTGTCTTAGATATCAATCGTTGATTTGTTTGTGCCGGCAGAAATCGTCTTCGGAAACAGAGAAACGTCAAACACCATGTCAGGAACACTTGTCACCACTTCTTTTGTGGGCTGCGCGGATGTTTCAGATCCACCGGTTCAATTGCCATGTCCTGAGTGTTCCTAACCGGGCCTTTACACAGGATGGCGATCTTTGTGATTTCCGACAAGCACTTAATTTTGAGACCCGGGTAGATCCGGGGTAGAATAGGTCTCCAACAACCCATTCTTGCCGTACATGGCGAATGTGCTGGTTCAGACTTGAATATCTACAGACCGCCGTCATATAGCTGGAATATTGCTCAGTGCGGCGTTGAACAACAAACAAAAAACAAATTTAAAAAGAATAAACGAGTCTGGACCAAACAATCCAGTGATTGACATCATATACACAATTTTTCATATGTTATATAATAGCATATGTCTAGTCGATAACGTACAACCATATAAGCACTCCGATACTGATATTTACTTGGGTAAAGGTTACGTGTTCAATGTGTTCAATTCTTTTTCAAACGGAAGGAATTTCTTTATCCGTTATGTCAAATCTCGAGTTGCAATTAGTTGGTTGGTTGGTTTGTTGTTTAACGCCGCACTCAGCAATATTCCAGCTATATGACGGCGGTCTGTAAATAATCGATTCTGGACCGGACAATCCAGTGATTAATATCACGAGCATCGATCCACGCAATTGAGTGAGTGAGTGAGTGAGTGAATATGGTTTTACGCCGCTTTTAGCAATATTCCAGCAATATCACGGCGGGGGACACCAGAAATGGGCTTCACATATTGTACCCATGTCGGGAATCGAACCCGGGTCTTCGGCGTGACGAGCGAACGCTACCCGGCCGCCCCTCCACGCAATTGGGATCGATGACATGCATCAACCGAGTCAGCGAGCCTGACCACCTGATCCCGTTAGTCGCTTCTTACGACAACCACAGTCACATTTTACGGCATGCATGGGTTGCTGAAGACCTATTCTACAACGGATCTTCACGGGTCAGTTGCAATTAGTACCCAATGTTTGTCATAATTGATATTGAGTTCCTATCTCCAGGGTCTTGGTTGATTACGCTATAAATATTGGTTGGTGATCAATGATCAATTCAAACCAGTCCACTAGATTTCAGAGATCCGGAAATCCGTGTATGAATGTCAGATACGATTAATGGTTTATTTCAAGACTCACGGAAACATGTGTCTAATTCGGCGGCCAAATGATAGGTATAGTTGAAGAGTTTGTAAGGTGAACCTCGCATGGCATGCTCATTTCCTAGCATTAAGAAATTTAGGAAATACTGATCCTCCGTGCTGTGTATACGAGTACGCATAAGTACAAGTTTGAAACAGGTTGTGTTTTGCACTAATATATCGTCCCTCGCCTGTAAACTGCCAATATATTCTCTACTCATATTCTAAGTAAGAGAAAATAAGTAGAATCAAATAAACTAAAACCTCTCCAGCTGAAGTTGTTTATATTTTAAAGTTTTTCGGGAAAATAAATCCAAAGATACCAAATATTAAAAGACATCAACCAACATATTCCATTTGACGGGAATGAGTTAGTGAGTATTGTTTTACGCCGGTTTTAGCAATATTCCAGCAACATCACGCGCGGGGGGGGGGGGGGGGGCGGGGACCCATGTCAGGAATCGAACCCGGGTCTTCGGCGTGACGAGAGAAGGCATTAACCACTAGGCTACCCGACCGCGGGAATGTCAAATATTTAACAATGTGTGGTCTCTAACGATATATCAATGGAAAACCCAGAAGTGATTCTTTGGCATTTGATTTTGTAACCAAGGAATTATTTTTGCGTTCATTTTTCTGAAAAAGGATTAGGTCGCGCCTACTAGCGGACTGCTGTTTCTCTAATTGTTTGAGTGGGCGGGACGATATCACTGTTTTCATGTTGTTTGTGTTAATTTGTTGTTTGTGTTTGTGTTAATGATCAACTAGGCAGTCTGTTAAGTTATTATTGTATTTTGACTTCAATATATTTTTGCGTTTTGGGGAGCGATACGTTTTAAAACTGGTATGCTCGCAAGGTTAACCTGCAAGGCTACGCGGATTTACACGTGTGTACACTGGGGCTTGGACGGGTAACTCGGGTACCCGGGTCGGGTGGGTACTGAGTAGGGCCCGGGTACCCACAGGACTACCCGGACACGGGGTTAGCCACGTGATATATTGTTTAATGACAAAAAGTATCTAGAACTCTATGGTTACACTACAAGTCACAAATGTTCGCATTTCTTTCTGACTATGCACCCATTTCTTCTGACTTTTCATATCTTTGAATAAAGATATAACTTGAGTCAACTTCAGTGTATGCATGACTAGATTAGTAGATTTAGTAGATGTATCTAAATACGTTTTACCAGGGCTATGGTATAAGAATTCCCAGTCGGACATTTTGTACTTATTTCTTGAGACCTACAGTGGGTACCCGGGTAGGGTCGGGTAATAGGGGGGTAGGTACCCGGGTAGTAAATTTGGACTCGTCCAAGCCCTAATATACACCCGTCATTACGTTCACACCCCCATAAACGCAAAATAATACGGAAGTCAATTCTGAGAAATACAGGACTGTATAACATGTATTCGTACATCTTTCCATCCTCATGTGCCCGTGGACCGCCTCCGTGGTCTAATGGTAGAGCGTCCGCCCGGAGAGCGGAAGGTCCGGGGTTCGATCCCCAGCCGCGTCATACCAAAAGACGTTAAAAGATGGTACTTGTTGTTACCCTGTCTGGCGCTCGGCATTAAGGGGCTAAAACAAGGACTGGTCGGCTCGGAGTCAGTATATTGTGTCTGAGTGGGGTATTCATGTTAAACTGCGGCATGGTATCTCAGTGTGCTAGCACTATAAATCGGCATCAGTCCTGACTAGTACAAGCAGTCACACACACACATACACGTGCATACACGTCGCTATATAAGTGCAATAATCTTGGACGCGACGTTAAACCCCATAACACCTCATGTGCCCGTGTTTCTATTTGACAGGTCTCCTTCACCTGGAGATAACCAACCAGTTTCCAGTTTCTGCTCTCAACAGGTGTTATCCATAACGGAAATCCGGTGTGTAGCACGTGGACATCAACTAAAATATTTTATTTGAATGTTGCGTTTGTTTTTTCTATGAGTATCTACCGATAATCTCACCGGTGACCACGAGACCGGCTGTTTTATATTCAGGCGAGGATCGAGTCTGGGATGTCATTCTCAGGTTATCCAGAAGAAATGTGTGTGTGTCTGCTTGTACATGTTTGATTTGCATTTCTTAGATTTGTTTTTGTCTTGTTTAACGCCGCACTCAGCAATATTCCAGCTATATGACGGCGGTCTGTAAATAATCGAGTCTGGACCAGACGATCCATTGATTAATATCATGAGCATCGATATGCGCAATTGGGATACGATGACATGAATCAACCAAGTCAGCGAGCCTGACCATCCGATCCCGTTAGTCGCCTTTTACGACAAGCATAGCCGCCTTTTATGGCAAGCATGGGTTGCTGAAGACCTATTCTTCCCTGGATCTTCACGGGTCGCATTTCTTAGAAGTTGACGGATGACAAAGTGGACACAATTTTTTGGATAACAATTTTGCTTGTACTTGTGCGGACTAATGCCGGTTTCATAGTGCTAGCCCACTGAAATACCATGCCGCAGTTTAACATGGACACCCCGCTCAGACACAATATACGGACTCTGACAAGTCCTTGTTTTAGCCCCTCAATGTCGAGCGCCAGACAGGGTAATTCGAGTAGTGCACAATTGATGTTGGTGCCAGAATCCTACACTACTAAAGAAACTAAAAATCACCGCGGTAGGGCACAACCACGTGCAACGGAAGAATCCATTTTCATTGAACCATTTTCATTGAACCGGGAACTGCAGTGGAGTGTGTGTGGCACGGTTGGTTGTTGGTTGGTTGGTTTGTTGTTTAACGCCGCACTCAGCAATATTCCAGCTATATGACGGCGGTCTGTAAATAATCGAGTCTGGACCAGACAATCCAGTGATTGACATCATGAGCATCGATCCACGCAATTGGGATACAATGACATGCATCAACCCAGTCAGCGAGCCTGACCACCCGATCCGGTTAGTCGCCTCTTACGACAACATGGTCGCCTGTAACGGCAAGCATGGGTTGCTGAAGATATATTCTACCCCAGATCTTCATGGGTCACATTGACTGTAAAACTGTCTTAGATATCAATCGTTGATTTGTTTGTGCCGGTGTCACGAAATATATTCGCCCCCAGAATAAAATCTCCCCCCGGCGAATTTATACCGGTACAGTTCCGCCCCTCTCGAAATAAACTCTCCCCGACCCTACGAAATAAAATCTCCCCCCAGAATATTTCCTCCCCCGGTCGTTTTATAAATACTTGCCATGCAGTTGCCAATAGTTTTAATGTTAATTTGTTTATGTGTTTTTTTATTCATTTTTTTTTTTATGTCCTTTATTTTTTCTGAATTATACATTTAGTTACTTGTGTGGGGTGTGGTGGGGGGTGGGGGGTGTCCCACCTTTCCTTTCGTTTTTCATAATAATATATTTTTAAGTTGTATATAACGTATGAATCCCTTCTCAGATTACTTTATCTCAGTTCTATATGACGTACTATTTTACTTTTCTGTGTCGTTCTTGTTTTCTCTTCAGTGTGAGGTTAAACTGTATCATTTTTACTATTTTGATATTTTGCAATATGTTGTGGTCATCAGTTATGCAAATCAGTTTCGGTGTGTCTTTTTAACAAGATGTTCTTCATTAATATTCACCGCCAGCCCCATTGTAACAATTACATGTACACTTTGCTTTGACGATGCCGGTTGATGTTGTTCAATACAGGTGTTTTTGAATCTATTCTACATGCTAATCATTTCGGGAAGATGATACACATTATCTATATTTTGGGTTACTTTGCTTATAAAGATTATACATGTAAACGTACGCAGTCTTAGTAGATTTTAAAGTAGATTTAATCAGTGCTGAATTAGATAGTTATGATGTTGTATGTTTAACAGAAACCTGGTTGCACCATGATATTCTAGCCCCTGGTATTACACTGATACCATTTTCAAATGGTAGCCTGTATTAAGGAATATATTTCAGATCTTTAATCAGAGTATAACGGCGTGGATATGTTGACAGTTTTTACGTAGTTAGTGTTAAAACCGAATGTTTGCGAGGATTAATAAGATCTCTGAAATCAGTTACCCCCCCCCCCCCCCCCACCCACCCCTCCCGGCGAATTTATACCGGTACAGTTCAGCCCCTCTCGAAATAAACTCTCCCCCACCCTACGAAATAAAATCTCGTAGGGATTTTTATAAATACTTGTGTTTGGCTTGTGTTGGGTCCGAAAGTTTATAGCTAACATTTTGGAATTGAAGACAGTGATAAAGTCTTATATCAATATGTGGACTCATAAATATTGGTTTTATGTTTTAACGGAGATATGATATTTTCTCATGAAATATCGCGTAATAGAGTAATTTGCATGCTTTACCATTCATTGTACCATTCTAAACCATGTGAATGTTGTATGTCAGTCAATCGGATGAGAAAACAGCCCAATCCTCGCTCTGTAAAGGACTATGTCAATCATTTTGCAAGTTGAAATGACCCCTGATACTTTATGAATACTTTATGACAGTTTATGGAGTCAAAATCAATGCTGATTAGTCAAACCGCTATGTTGGGCTTACCATGCGGTTCAAGATAATCGAGCACTGTTCGACTTGTTTTTAGCCGAGCGGCCCTAACAGCGCCAATGGAAATACTACACCATAAATGAACTGTTTCGATTTGCGCGGTTTCACCAACCGTTCAAGATAACTAATACTCTCTGTCAATGTGTTCAACGTGTAAATGCATTTCATACCTGATAAACTGACATGGTCCCAGCTGGCAAACAAGACTTCTAAGAGCTTACTGTTTCGGCATAACTTCATCTATTCATCGGAGGCAACAGATTTTTGCAAACAATTGCGTCATCACTGATTTTCAGTGATCCATTAATATATTTGTACCGCTATTGTCAACGTTCACGCCAAAAGGATTTTTTTCGTTGGAAAATCGAACTTGGTTATTCTCTAGCATTGATGTTTCACATTTCTATGGTTGTTTACGTTATGAGTATTGGTTGATAACAACATCTGGTGTCACATGACACAAAATAATATGTGTATGCCTGAAGTAGATAATATTTTATTCAGGAAATAATAGCTAGAATGGGTTACCCGAACAGACTAAATGGTTATATTTCCCTTTAATATATAACAGTGTTTCAACACACAAAAATGTTAAACAAACACACGTTTGTGTTTACCGTTATGCTTGCCCATGTAGCCGTCGTATACATGTAAATATATAAATGTTGTGTACAGTCATGGGTGGAATTGAATACAATATTGAAATAAGGAACGTGTTCATGAGGCGAGACATTCAAAACAATATACAATCTAAAGTGTTGAATATCTTCTTTGGTTGACTACAAACTACAGTTTTTACACGTGCACATACCTTAGCTACATCATAAATAATATATATTTCATATTTTTTTGTTATCTATAAATACCCACATCTAAAATCAACCAACATCCCAGAAATACAATTTCACGTAGTTAAAATTATAAATCTACTCAATAGAATACAAATGGATCCCAGAACGATGCTTGATTTCAGGACCAAAACTTAGGCAATCTAGACTTGTCAAATCATTCTTTACTTGGAGTCCGTTTCAAATATATTCTCTAGGATCTGGGGACAGATAGAGTAACACATAGTCAATGAAAACATTTCTTTAAAATATATTTTTTTTATTCGGAAGAACCTTTCTCCTTCTGCTGTTATGGAATCAACTAAACTAGACTTGGTTAGTGTGATCTAGACTTGCCTAGGAATTTAGTAAAACAGAATACCTAAAAAATATAAATTCCACAGTCATGGCGCAGGACCAGGCCTAGGAGACAGACTACCGCGTGAATATTGCATTGAGAACTGACGGAATCCCGCTAGGGTCAGCCTGGGCCAAGTGTAATCGGATATGTTGCTAGGTCTCGAGTTTGAACTGTTGGCATAATAGAACAAGCTTGGGCACAGTGGTGCAATAAATGGGTTAGTTTTCTTCCGGGATTGTTAATGTAGAGATTAAAGCATTATCATCGCACAATTTGTCTGTTTTAAAAAGAAAATGTGCTATTGTGATTTCATATTCATAATAATGCTACGCTGTACCAGTACATGGATATTACTTGCTTGTACGCGAGGTACATTGATAACGTATGCTTGTAAAGGCTGGCATGGGACTCGGTGTAGCCGGTGTTGGTTTACTATCAACTATAATCGCCACGCCTATCGTACTTGACATGGAAATAGCGCTGGAGTCTCTGGACTGGCAGGAATAGCGATAAAATTTATTTCTCGTAAGTTGCCAAAGAAAGCATTAAAACATGATAATATTCGGATACTCGCCGAATGAGTGAGTGAGTTGGGTTTAACGCCGCTTTTAACAGTATTCCAGTTACATCACGGCGTGTCAGCTTAATGTGGGAGGAAAGCCCGAAGTGATGCAGGTCTCAGACGTTTAGCACTTCGGTGAAACCTACGAGCACGGGTATGGTGCTGACAAACCTAGAAACATAATCGGGGCGAAGCGGGATTCGAACCCACAATCATAGGTTTCTGGCGTGCCCAAGGGACGCAACTCTGCACAGCGAATCGCGGCGCCTTAGACGACTGGGCCACCCGTGCCCCCGATACTCGCCGAAGCAAAGTTGAACAGCATTGAGGATCATATTTCAACAGCACTGGCTGATTGTAAGATATCCGAGGAGGATTTTCGTTCAGTGTTGTCAGAACTCACCAAATACAACACAATAAAGCAAGAGATTCGATCTTAATATCGTAAGATCAGTGGTATTAGCGAAGACGAGAAAAAAAGTACATGGAACAGGGGACACAAGCGCGTCAATTATTCCGTGCCAAAACCAAAGAACTGGTTGGAGATTAAAAATAGATTGTTTCCTATCATTGGATCGCACCGCATAACAAATCATACATTCATTTAAACGAATGCTTACATAAATATATAATAATGGAGAATTACAAACCAACAAAGGAAGAACTCGAAAAAGCTATCGAAGCATTTATGCTCAGGGACAAAATTATCAAATGGAGAGAATTACCACAAGGTATATATTATATCAATGATGTCAGACCAACCAAATACGGTCATCAATTGTTTCTTTCCAATTACCAAGAAGGGTATATAGTCTGGTCTCCTAGTAAAATGAACGAAGAACTTAGTAAAAATGTTGAATATCACTTTGTCAAAAAATTATGGTATGCGTATGAGTAAAAATAATAGAGAATATTTTCATTACAATTTAGTTTAGTCTCATCATCGTTTTTGTGCTAAAAATTCCCTCTATGGTATCATTGATTGACTCAAGGTAGTGGTGAGCTAGAGTCAATTTAACTTAATCTCATGACGATCGTTGAATCGCATCAGCGTTTACACATAAAAAATTCCCCCTGTAGTAGCAGTATAGGTATATAAATCTGGCTCCAGTGGGGTTGCGGCAGAATCACCATTACCTATACTACTTTCTGTGACGTTCCTTGTAAGAGTTGAACATTTAATATTGGAAAAAGGCTCAGGGTAGATGAAATGGAAATTTGCAATAACATATTGTGTGATGCATAAATTAGGAGCTTATTGCAATTGCAAATATCGTCTTTCTTTTTTGACAATAAATAACAACAAATTCAATCAAACGAGTCACAGCACGACTGCATGTGCTTCTATTTCAACGCAGTCATCACTGTTCGTGTGATGATTAACCGATCATTATTGACTTATCAACACTGACTATTGGGCAATCTTTTTGTTCCAAAGGGAAATAACTCTCCTTTTGAAATGATATAAGCGACGGTCCAAACTGTCACTGCCGGTGTGGTTCCCGTATCAATGCGCGCTGCGACAACTACACTCTCCAACCCAGAGTTCCATGCGGCCGGTGTCATTTATACCGGTACAGTTCCGCCCCTCTCGAAATAAATTCTCCCCCACCCCACGAAATAAAATCTCCCCCCAGAATATTTCCTCCCCCGGTCGTTTTATAAATACTTGCCATGCAGTTCAATAGTTGCCAAACACTTCTGATAGAGACGATGTTTAGAATGTGGAGTGAAAAGGGCTTCACTTTGAGCACTGTGTTTTCTTTACTACTGCAATATGAGACAATAAAGTGGTATATAGGTGGATATAATATTAGTCGTTAGATATAAAAAATGTTTAGTAACTTAAGAAGTTCTAGGACAGTTATTAACACATGTCGTGTCAGCCCTATTACATTCGCGATTGTCCACTTCCAGAAAACATCCTGTGTTGGTTTAACATGAATTAGTAAATGTTAATTAGGGATGCCCATAACGTTAATTAATGAAAGACGAGTAGTCAAAACACTGTCATTTCCTGCCCAGGACATCACACCCCTACACGCTAAGGTCGGTGAGAAACATTCTCATAAAAAAACACATACACAGTCAAGACTGTAGATTCCCGTCGTCTAGCTACAAATCCCTGTGATGTATTAAAGGTTGAAGAATTTTGAACTGAACTGTCCGAAAGTTTATATCTAAAATGTTGGAATTGGATACAGTGATAAAGTCTTATATCAATATGTAGACTCATAAATATTGGTTTTATGTTTCAACGGAGATATGATATTTTCTTATGAAATATCGCGTATTAGTGTAATTTGCATGCTTTATTCATTGTACCATTCTAAACCATGTGAATGTTGTAATATCAGTCAATCGGATGGGAAAACAGCCCAATCCTCGCTCTATAAAGGACCATGTCAATCATTTGTAAGTTGAAATGACCCCTGATACTTTATGAATACTTTATAACAGTTTATTCATAAACTTAATGCTTCGTACTATAGGCCTGTGACCTCTTCAGTGCTGAATAAAGATTGAAAATACATCAGTCAATCAAAGATGAAGGTAACTTTATACATCAGAGTTCTTTAGAATTAGTTCATGTTTTGTTCTTACACTAACATTTCAACCATCGATTGTGTTCACATGTAGACTCAAACTGGTATATTAAAAAATGTATACAGACAACAACAATTGTATTAGAAACAACAAACTCTGTAGAGACTCTTGTCTCCCATCCTTTGTTTGGTATGATTATGTCTTATAATTATTTTAGGATGGAAGGTACAGTTACCAAATAAAATATTCTGAAATATCAATTCATTATGACCATATTTCATAATCTATTTTTTAAAGTAACCCTCCTTACATTAAAGATAACTATTTAAAGAATATAGTACTTAAAGACATTGCAACAAACCGAATAATCGGGGGGAGACTTTATACTGAGGGGGGCGCGAAATATATCCGCCCGGGGATTTTATTTCAGAACAGATTCGCCGGGGGAGAATCTGTACCGGTATAAAATCTCCGAGGGGAGGATTTGTACGGGGGAGAGTTTATACCGGGACACCGGCAGAAATCGTCTTCGAAAACGTCAAACACTATGTCAGGAACACTTCTTTTCACCACTTCTTTTGTGGGCTGCGCGGATGTTTCAGATCCACCGGTTCAATTGCCATGTCCTGAGTGTTCCTAACCGGGCCTTTACACGGGATGGCGACTTTTGTCATTTCCGTGTGCGACCATAACATTTCTCAGGTCGTCGTTGGAGGCTCGACCAGGAGAATGGTTGCCCAGGTCGTTCCAAGGTGTTACACAGGAGGTTCAGAGATCGCCATGGACGCCGTGATTTTTTTAACATGTTGAAAACAGTCGCACAAAGGTCACCGAGGAGGTTGGTTGCTTAAAGGTGGCTCAAAGGTGACAGAAGGGAGGCACAAGCATTGCCGTTGTTGCAGAATGAAGGCACAATGGCCGCCCAATGGTCGCCCAATGGTCGCCAGGTAATAGATGCGTTCTGCGGCAAAATTTTTCCCGTCAATCTGGGCGATGCTTCTGTCTCCTTTGTGCCTTCTTTGGGCGACCAACAGAGTGCATTGAACGATGACTGTGGCGACCGTCGTGCCTCCATTCGGCGACCACGGCAATCCTTGAGACACCATGGCAATGCTTCTGTCTCTTTTCTGCCTCCTTTGCGCTACCTGTAGTGCCTCCTCAGCCTGCCTATAAATAGAGGGCTTGTACCTGCAGTGTTTCATTGTGGTTGCAGACGCTTAACAACTCGACTCAAGAAAGACTCAAGACTCAATAGACACAAGACATCATGCCTGGAGTAGTTACATAGACACATGATTTTCTGGGTTTAGGCGACCGTTGAGCGCCCTGGGCCTCGTTCCACAAAGCGATCTTAGGGCTAAGTTGATTGTAACTCACTAAGTATGCGATCTTAAATTTTTGTTACGATCAGCCGCCCGTTCCACAAAGCAATCTTAACTAAGAGAGTTGTAAGTTAAGATCAAAATGCTAAGTTGCCCCGGACCAACTTAGGATTGCTAAAATCGATCTTAAATATTGTACCATAACAACAAAGATGGCGACTTTTATTATGGTGTGCAAGGAAATGCGTCGTCTGCTAAACATGACCAAGGGAGGCCACTCCAAGGGAAAATTTCGTATCTTATGGCTGAAGATTCCGATCTTTGTTAAGATCGGCTACTTAAGAACTTGTAAAGTTACAATCGCCCTAAGATTGCTTTGTGGAACGGTTGTAAACTTAAGCTAAGACAATTTTAGAATCGCCGTAGGTCTCTAAGATTGATTGTAGTTATGATCACTTTGTGGAACGGGGCCCTGGCCAGGTTTTGATCGCTCAAAGGGGGTGAGGTGAGGTGAGGTGAAATTGGGTTTAACGTCGCGTCCAAGATTATTGCACTTATATAGCGACGTGCATGCACGTGTATGTGTGTGTGTGGCTGCTTGTACTAGTCCGGACTGATGCCGATTTATAGTGCTAGCCCACTGAGATACCATGCCGCAGTTTAACATGAATACCCCACTCAGACACAGTATACTGACTCCGAGCCGACCAGTCCTTGTTTTAGCCCCTTAATGCCGAGCGCCAGACAGGGTAACAACAAGTACAATCTTTTAACGTCTTTTTGTATGACGCGGCCCGGGATCGAACCCTGGACCTTCCGCTCTCCGGGCGGACGCTCTACCACAAGACCACGGAGGCGGTCTGCTCAAATGGGGAACAAACGTCGCAGCCCTGTGTAAAGGGCCCTGATTACTCTGCTGTATTTTGTATTTAAATGGTAATGGTGTTGAGGGAATCGTCTTCCAGATGTGTGAAGCTAGAACATAATCATGGCGATTTCAAGACTCGAACGAACCTCTAAGGTTGTTATTTACTCAACAACGACTGTACTATTACAGAGAGACGTGGCAATCGGTTTGTCTGTACCAGGATCGAGCGAAGATCTGTTGGTCGTCGTAACTTAGTGGAGGTACACTTTACTCTTACAGTCAGTGAATTGGATTTAACGCCGCTTAGATCGGTAATTCGGTTATATGACGGCGGGTAAGCTTGATGTGGGAGGAAAGCCCGAAGTGATGCTCCGCTTTGGAGAAAGCCATGGTCCTGACAAGCGTTTAGAAAAAGATCAGGGATTCGAACCAACTATCCTGGGTTTATGGCGCCTTCTGGTTGTAACGTAACTGCACAGCGAATTAGGCGCTTAGGTATGGTGACCGAGAGGGGACATCGCTTTCTCGTTTTATCACGTTCTCGATCGCGGTATAGCAATATTCCCTCTTGGCCACGATATGGGTCGCATGCGTTTCTATACGATAAAAAGTATGTACGTAAAACAACATTCATGAATTGTTAAACCTGACCGCAGTGGGGGGAGGCTGAGGTGGGTTTTAATCACAAAAGAGACCTGCGATGTTTCCAGTCACATTTCAAATTATACATATGGATGGAATGGTGAAATGTTCTCACTATCTACTTGAACATAATATAACAGTACAGACGTAGGTGCTTTTATAACAATCCACGGATTTCTGCGTAATAAATAATTTGATTGATTTATGGCCCTATTTAGGAGTTTTATTGGATCCCGCCCCCGGGCCAAGTTATCAAAACCAACGGCAAATAACACCGCTCATTAGCGCTGAGTAGAGTACTTCCTAAAAAAACCCAATAGCATCTTCCTAAAAACAACACTTAGGTGACTAGTATATCAATGTTTATCATGATTTCGGAGTAGATGTCTTCAAAGTGGAAGTCCTTACTCAAGCAATGGTAATACAACCGGTTGTCCATCATGTAGTTTCTAGTTTTTGGATGACATATTGTTCTCAGTAACCGTAATGTGGAAATAGATAGTTGATTGGTTTTATATTCAAGTTGGTATTTCCGCTATTCAAAGTGTGCAGTGAGGTCGTCTTATCAACAGTCATTTCTGAGACATAAATTCAAAGTTAAGTAAATTAAGTCTACTCTCATTTTTTTGCATTTATAATTAACTCTAACGTTAATTTCAAGATTTACAGTACATACTATTCAAAAGAAGTTAAAGAACACCCGATTCTTTCATATGACTATGGTTAGTCATAAGAGAAAGTGATAGAGCGAGAAAGCAAGAAAGCAATGTCCCCTCTGGGCGACCATACTTAAGCGACTGCGACACATGGTCTTTTACAGACAATAGTCTTAACAGGGCTGGGACGGGTAACTCAGGTGCTCGGGTGGGGTGGGTACTGAGTAGGACCCAGGTACCCACAGGACGACACGGATCCGTGGTTTGTCACGTGATGTATTGTTTCATGACAAAAATTCGCTATATAACTACATGGTTACACGACGATTTAAAGTCTCTAATGTTCGCATTTCTTTATGACTATGAACACGTTCCTTCTGACTTGACCACATCGTTTTATTCGTGTATCTGAATACATTCTGCCAGGGCTACTAGCTGTCAAACTATTCCCAATCGGACATTTTGTACCTATCTCTTGAGACCTACAGCGGGTACCCGGGTAGGATCGGGTAAAAGGGGTGTGGGTACCCGGGTAATAAATTTGGACACGTTACAGCCCTATTATTCAACAGACTATTAAGTGTTCCCTACCTTCACTCTGATGCAGATGCTTCAATCATACGTGTATTTTACCAGATGGTTTTATTTCATCGTCCAAACTCCACGTACAAGTTGCCAAAACTCAGGAATATAATCAATGTCTACAGTCGTTGCTAATACATGACAGTCAGGTTTTCGAAAACATTCCAGCCCCTTTTTTGGCTGCATTTTAAAATCACTTCTCACGAACGCCCCCTGGTGGTGCCGAACATTGTCCAGACGCGACACGACGGTTCCAGTAAAGTAAACGTCATCAATCCAAATAAAGGGGGATATGAGAGACGCTTTATACAAATTGGGAATAAGGTTTCCGGGGATGAAAACAGCGTACCCTCCACAGTACGTCCACGGGAAATAACGGTAGAATTTGAACACGTCCACATCGACAGCCCACTTCGACTTAATTCGCCAAATCTTCCCGACAGACTCAGTTGCGATGTCGCAGTAAATAAGATCCCGTGCGCGGATGTCCTGTTCAATAACCAGAAGTTGGTGTGTATTAACAAACGTATCATCGTCAATTTTGCCAACCAGTTCCACATTCCGGCAGAACAGTGACACCCACTTCAGCCCCATTGACATTTTCAGAGTCAAATTGCGGTAGTCGTCGATGAAATCCCCCTGAACTAAATCCTTGTGTTCGGCGAACTCCGAAACTATCTTCCTCGCTACAGTGGTGTTAGTTACACGTCCTATCAAGAAAACCGTCTTCACGACGCGAGGCAAGAAGAACAATCCGTTCGCGAATGTCGTCCTGAGTATCTGCCTGTGTTTAAAGTGACCTGGTGCACTGTTCACCACAAACAGCAGCGAGATGTTCGTCGTGTTAGGACAAGCATCCCTGTCATGGAGAAGGAAGTCAGTGTCATATTTCGCTGGATATATAGTGGAGACTCTCGCAGTTGTCTTTATGCCACTTGCATTGGCGTCTAATCTGGAAGAGTGTTGGCGTATCCTCGTATCTGTAAGCACGACCCATAGTCCGATATTTGTTACGACATGGAGAACAGAAAGAGCTATGAGGGATGCCATGCAACCTTTTGTCGAAATTCTCCGTACCATTGTAAAATGATGATATCTATGTAGTTCAATGCTGCAGTTCCGAGAGTAACATATGTCTGCAAGCACGTGCCTCGGTAACGATCTGTTGTCATACGCCAGCAGCTGAATACATGATTAACAGAGGCGCATCCCCGATTTTGTAAACGGTAAACGATCCATGTGTTATATTCGAAAGACCCCAAACCCCTTACCGGGGGAGTGTATGATCTGAAAATTGAATTAAAAGCAAATCCCTATATAAACCTCATAGAACCCTGCAAAGATGCAGATTGGTTAACAACCCAGCGTCAAGTATTCATATACGAATCATCAAATCAAACAGCTGGTGTTGATATTAATGGTATTGACTGAATGGTTCAATAATGAATTGTCTTGTACGTTATGGCAACGTCAATCAATTTGTCAGACAGATTATGATCACTGTGTTGTGAACATGAGTGCTCCCGAGAATCATCTGTAAGTATTTATATATCTTCAAATCAAACAGCTGGTGTTGATATTAATGGTATTGACTGAATGGTTCAATAGTGAATTGTCTGGTACGTTATGGCAATGGCAATCAATTTGTCAGACAGATTATGATCACTGTGTTGTCATCAGGGGAGTCTTTAGCATGGCTGTGTAATGAGTTGGATAAACACAGCACCTTTGATTACGACAGTGATGTATTAACTTCTTTGAGAGGCATTAAGAAGTTTGAGTACTAAGTAAGGATCAGATATATGGATGAACAACGTCTTTACTACAATTAGGAGCGACGTTTCGGTGTAGGTTCTAACAGCCTTATCAAGCGACTTCTTTAGTACAATTAGGAGCGACGTTTCAGTGTAGGTTTTAACACCCTTATCAAGCGACTTCTTTACTAAAATTAGGAGCGATGTTTCGGTGTAGGTTCTAACACCCTTATCAAGCAACTTGATATACCGCTGTCATCGCGGTCCAAGATCCCGACCCCGCATTCAAGGAAAGAGTGTTATACAGCTATTCATTGCTGATGATCAACACATAATGTATTGAGGGTAGTGAATGGAACATAATTATTTCACAGTAGCATGAGACATGAATGTAGATCTATGTAATCTCGATCGTAGACGACGATTTATAATGCATGCATACAAAAAAGAAATTCTGGTGTAAATGAAGCAAAGTACAGTGTATTATTTCATTGCAATAGTTAATGTCAACAAATTCTTCATTGGTCATTCTGAATGTCCTTATTTAAGGACTGACTGTGTATTCTTTTCGGTTCATTGAGGTATGAATCGAAAAACCGATGTGCAAACTGTATGAATCCGCGAAGTTTGCACATCGGTTTTTCGATTCATACCTCAATGAACCGAAAAAATACATAGTCAATGCTTATAATTAAATTGGACAACGAAAACATATAATAGTTTAACCAAAAACAGTTGTTTATATAAAAGCAGACAAAAATGACGAGATTGATAAACATTCCCAGTGTAGGAATACATACTGTGGCGTGACATGAATCAGGGGCATTCGTGACCAACTCGTGTTATTCCTGGACAAGCCGAATAGCGACTCGTGCCCCTCTCGTGGCCATTTTTGCGACCGGGTTCTGTCTTGGCGCAAACGGGTGTACCTAAAACAATTGTCAACTCGTTGTGGAATGGTTCACACATATTTCCCCGTATATTATATTTATTTCAGATGCAATTTAAAGCATATCTGGACATGCGGAATTATACAGTATGTTTGAATACATTTAACTGTGTCTTGGGTATATTTATAGATGCAAGCAATATGTAAAATCAAATATTATTTCTGAGGGGTTCTTTGACGAAGAACTTGAAATCATACGCGCATTCTGATTGGTTTGTCGTATTTTCGCACATAACATTCATCGATAGGGGGACGAGTCTTCTTGCAGGTTACGGAAAGGGGCGAGTAGTGTCGATTTAATTTAAGCACCTAACTTGTCACGTCCACACAGTGAGTAGCCAATCAACGGAGAGTAGGATTAAAACAAAGTACATATAGGACCTGTCAATCAAGGAAAGAGGCGAGAAGAACTGCAACAGTCAGACTGTAACGAGTCGGAACAAATATGTCCGGGAGAAGGCGGCTGTTTCAAATGACATAGTCAGTTACCGCCAGATTCGAACATTAGTTCTCTGAGAACGGGAAGACCCAGTTGGAAAAATGCTAGTTAGAAATGAAACCCGAAGAGATGAAAGTTGTGGCACCGAGGCGAGCGGGACAAAAACAGGCGAGCCAGTCTGCACATATGCTGTTTCATTACTTCTCGGCCTTCGGTCTCAAGGTTTGTATGGACAAGGAATATGCATTAATTTCGCTAAATGCCCACTGCATGGCGATACACGTGAGCAGAAAGGGAATTCCCTCGGCTGAAATATTGGGATTCCCCGACATTCCGAAGTAATAAAAGTAGTGCGTGGCTTAATTTTTTACATTCATTGGGAAATGAATGCAATAACACGTGACCAATTCAGCTAATCAGAATACAGGAATTTCAATGAACACAACGAAAATTTAATTAAAAAAACGTGTGAGGAAACACAACCAAAATGGTTCAGTTCATCCATGCATCCTCTTGTTACAGATCAGAATGGTTACAGAACAAAATGGTTACAGAACAGAACACCATGACCATGAAGACAGCAATAACACATAGCACTTTTTCATGTACAAGTTTATTTGCACATTATTATTCAAGGCATAAAAAATCATGAGAATGAATGTTGTAAATGTACAAGGGTATGTTATTACAGTGTGGATGATGAACAAAGACTAAACCTGCGTGGGTTATCATCACTGAACTTCTTTCGGCAGAATCCCAGCCACTAAACGGCAGGGGACACCAAGAACCCATGTACCCATGAGTGGAACTGAACCTGGGTCTTCAGCTGGGCATGTCAGTGGTGTAGTGAGTGAGTATGGTTTTACGCCGCTTTTAGCAATATTCCAGCAATATCACGGCAGGGGACACCAGAAATGGGCTTCACACATTGTACCATGTCGGGAATCGAACCCGGGTCTTCGGCGTGACGAGTGAACGCTTTAACCACTGGGCTACCCGACCGCCCGTCAGTGGTGTAACCAACATTTACTGGTCTGTTGAAGGTACCCATTCAGGGATGGGCAATAACTCAAAAAAGCAAACAAGCCCACAGGGCTAAGGGGATTTTTTACCTGCAAAAGGTTACTGGTTCTTAAAGATCGTGTGGACTCGGAAATTTACATAATAAATTACGATGCATGTCTCTGGTCTACATTCCAATACAACCATTGTTGATCGGTATTTGCGTATATTAATCATTATGATAAACACTCGAAACGTTGTGCCTAATGTCAAGGGCAGCCATTTGACAGGGAATAGATAATCAACACCATGGGTAAAAAAACGGACATCTACGGGCGAGCAGAGTCATAATTTTATTAGCCCAAAGTAATTTCTAATAGCCTTGTCTAAACACAAGTGTTAGTTTCCACCCCTGCCTGTGGTGATTCCGGGTAAGAGTGAGTGGGTGAGTTGGGTTTAACGCCGCTTTTAACAGTATTCCAGTTATATCACGGCGTGTCAGCTTAATTTCGGAGGAAAGCCCGAAGTGATGCAGGTCTCAGACGTTTACCACTTCAGTGAAACCCACAAGCACGGGTATGGTGCTGACAAACCTAGAAACATAATCGGGGCGAACTGGGATTCGAACCCACAATCATAGGTTTCTGGCGTGTTCAAGGGACGCAACTCTGCACAGCGAATCAAGGCGCCTTAGACGACTGGGCCACCCGTGCCCCCTCCGGGTAAGAAGATAGGTCCCCAGCAACCTGTGCTTGTCATAAGAGGTGATGGATCAGGCGGTCAGTCGATGACGGGTCGACTGCATGTTTTACAAAAATAAACTGTTCCAGGAAAATACTGGGAACATAATCTGTCTGAAACATAATTCAAAAGCCCCGACTAGAATATCAAATGACCGGCCCCTTGGAGACAAGAAAACTCTGTCACAAAACAATTCCTATTGATACTGATTGCACCAGTAGACCCATCCCTCCACCCTGATTCCTATGGTAGAGGGACCTCTTATGATTGATAGAGTTTGTAGGAGAGACTGAGTTCACATCACACAATGATCCTCGTCCACATGAATGCTGATAATGTGATGTCCCGGCACCATCGCCAATCCCAGAATCCTTGGCTCCTCTCGGCTATCATCATCATCTGAAACAAAGTTAGTGAGTGAGTGAGTATGGTTTTACGCCGCTTTTAGCAATATTCCAGCAATATCACAGGGGGGACACCAGAAATGGGCTTCACACATTGTACCCATGTCGGGAATGGAACCCGGGCCTTCAGCGTGACGAGCGAACGCTTTAACCACCAGGCTACCCGACCGCCCCTCTGAAACAAAGAGGGACAATCATTTCAATTATTTTTCTGAAAACATCTTTTGAACTGATTTGTAGGAATTGTAATACACAGGATCATTCGTCAAAGCCCTATAACCCGCAAGAGTGAGTGAGTGAGTGAGTATGGTTTTACGCCGCTTTTAGCAGTATTCCAGCAATATCACGGCAGGGGTCACCAGAAATGGGCTTCACACATTGTACCCATGTCGGGAATCGAACCCGGGTCTTTGGCGTGACGAGCGAACGCTTTAACCACTAGGCTACCCAACCGCCCCTTAACCCGCAAGAAGACTCGTACCCGTCGATGAATGTTATGTGCGAAAATACGACAAACCAATCAGAATGCGGGTGTGACTTCAAAGAATCCCACAGGAATCATTTTTGACTTTACATAGGTCTTGCATTTAAAACTTTTAAACACCGTTAAATATGTATGTATAAAACTGTAAGTCCCGATGTGTTTTCAATAGCATCTGGGATATATATGACATGGGGGATATATACGTAAATCATTGCGCAATGAGTTGACAATTCTTTTAGCTATTTCCGTTTGGGCTTAGACGGAACCTAGTCGCAAAAATAGCCACGAAAGGGGCACGAGTCTCTATTCGGCTTGTTCCGGTATAACACGAGTTGTTCACTACTGACAGCGGTAAACTGCTACTTTGTGTGCTCTCATAAACCTAAAATACTGGTTTCCTTTGTTTATTGAAGATTTACTACATTCTTTTGATGAACTCATGATACAAATAATTCAACTACAAGATATGAGTGAGTGAGTTGGGTTTAACGCCGCTTTTAACAGTATTCCAGTTATATCACAGCGTGTCAGCTTCTGGCGTGCCCAAGGGCCGCAACTTTGCACATTGAATCATGGCGCCTTAGATGACTGGGCCATCCATGCCCCCCCAAACAGATATGAATGAACAGACTTTAAGATATCTCATGAGTTGCCTTGTTCCAAACCTTCTCGTAAGATTATTGTTGTATTCTGTTACCATGGTTACCTGGGGAACGAAGATACTCCTCACATGACCCAAGGATGACATTCCTGTCACGATCAGTGCACAGAAACACGCCTGAAAATATACAAAACTATACTACATGGACAGAATATGAGCTATTACGAGGAGAGGTGAAATGGGGTTTGAGGTAGCGTTGAAGATTATTGCACTTATATATAGCGACGTCGATACTCGTACTTGTCTGGACTAATGCCAATTTAATAATGCCAGCAACTAAGATACCAAGCTGTAGTTTAACATGAATTCCCCACTCAGACACAGTATACTGACTCCGAGCCGACCAGTCCTTGTTTTGGCCCCTTAATGTTGAGTACCAGAGAGGTCAGAACAAGTACCATTTTTTAACGTCTTTCGGCATGATGTGGACGGGGATCGAACCCTGGACCTACCCTATTCCCTGTGACATATATGTCATCACAGTGATTGTATATCAATGATCCCTCAACATCCTCTACATATATTTCCATAACAAATACCTGTGTATATGATTAAGCATAAATGTTAAAGGTGCTTCTTTTTACTCTGAAAGATCTCAGGAAATCCCACCCACAACCACCCCCACCCTCACCCCCACCCTTTGTTTCTGACACTGAGTATTGAGTAGGGCTGTGACTGATAACTCAGGTACTCGGGGATCGAACCCTGGACCTTCCGGAGGCAGTCTGACAGTATTATGAATGAGTGTGTTGGGTTTGAAGCCGTTAGAAGCCATTTGAGGGACATTCGCAAACCACGGAAAGTCAGCTACATTCGTGAGTGAGTGAGTGAGTAAGTTGGGTTTAATGCTGCTTTGAACAGTATTCCAGTCATACCACGGCATGTTAGCTTAATTTGGGAGGAAAGCTCAAAGTCATTCAGGTCTCACATGTGCACTGCTCCGTGTTTACTATCCACTGGATAGGAGAATGTTGTTACAGTGTGAATAGTAGCTGTGTATAAGGTGAGGTGAAATTGGGTTTAACGTCGCGTCCAAGATTATTGCACTTAGATAGCGACGTGCATGCACGTGTGTGTGTGTGTGTGGCTGCTTGTACTAGTCCGGACTGATGCCGATTTAGAGCGCTAGCTCACTGAGATACCATGCCGCAGTTTAACATGAATACCCCACTCAAACACAGTATACTGACTCCGAGCTGATAAGTCCTTGTTTTAGCCCCTTAATGCCGAGCGCCAGACAGGGTAACAACAAGTACCATCTTTTAACGTCTTTTGGTGAGCTGTGTATAACGACTTGTGGATGCTGTAGTTAACCCTACCTATTAGAGTTCTTCCATCTGTCATCTTAATTTTCATGCTTTTATTCAACCATCGCTCAAGTTTCTGCCGACCTTCTGTCTTTGTCACAGACACAATACTCTGAAAGCAAAAAACAATTTCACAATGATCAACAAATTTATCAATATAATTTTGTAATGAGAAGTTTACACAGTATTCATATAACTGTATGAATGACACAATTTGACGTTCATACATATTTCATGAGACTGTTTATTTGAAATGACGTAAACGCTGACGGACTACTTCCACATTTGTGAGGGAACTCCTGGCACGAATACATACAGAAGCGCCGGTAGAAACTAACAGGTTAGTCCACAAGTCCTTAGAATGACGACATACAGCAAAACCCTTAAAAATGGCAACTTTCTACTTGTCCTTTTGTTACGTAAGGCTAAGTATTGGGCAGTTTGGCAAGTTCTATTGGACTAGAGCCTATTTCTGTTACTGCAGAAGCGTTGTTTCTGATCATTTAGACCCTTAATTTTGAACTTTTGAACTTTGAGTAGGGTTTTACATGGCTTTAGGCAGTATCCCAGCAATATCACGGGTGGGGGGGGGGGAACACCAGAAATGGGCTTCACGCAATGTACCCAATGCCATGAATCAACTCGGGTCTTCGGTGTGAAGAGCGGAGGAGGAGGGACGCTCTATTGTCATGATTATGGAGGTTTAGCTATTTTTAGGTCGGATACATGTGCAACATGCACTTTACACCTCATCACCTACATATTTGTAGGGGGCCAGGTGGCCCAGTCGTCTAAGGCGCCGCGATTCGCTGTGCAGAGTTGCGTCCCTTGGGCACGCCAGAAACCTATGATTGTGGGTTCGAATCCCGGTTCGCCCCGATTATGTTTCTAGGTTTGTCAGCACCATACCCGTGCTCGTGGGTTTCACCGAAGTGGTAAACGTCTTAGACCTGCATCACTTCGGGCTTTCCTCCCACATTGAGCTGACACGCCGTGATATAACTGGAATAATGTTAAAAGCGGCGTTAAACCCAACTCACTCACTCACTCACATATTTGTATGTATTTTGTGTGTGTTGAGACCATTACGCTAAGCAATGGTGAAACTGCTTGGTATTATACATTTGTCAGACCATTGTAGTGGTTCTCAAACTTCACACACACCACTAATAACGCATGTATATCAGTCATAATTGGTGTACAAAAACAACCCTAGTTTAATCCTGCATATAGCTTTCCGATAAACAATGAATGAAAACAAAATGAAAACAGACTTTGACATTAAATGACAGCTAACTGACTAGATGATTCACACAACTAAACATATCTTGACTAGAATTTTAAACTAGACACTCACGCCAGCTTTATAGAAATTTTACTAGCCCAATGGAAAAGTCACTGGCGTTTGGCTAGCAGGTATTTCAAGCACTGTTTACATCACTTCCTTTTATGAATTATGCATAATCATTATGCATTCTAAAAAAGTTTCGGTGAACAGAGATCGTCCAAACAAATAGGTACTTTTATCCCCAATTTCGTATGGAGGTAGAGGTAGGCCAATGCAACTTCAAAAACATTCAAGAAACTACAGGCCTAATGAACAAGTTAACAAGTATACTTTCAAGTAGCCGTGACATTCCAAATGCTGTCTTTGATCAAGCGATGAAATATCGTCCGAAGATCTGAATATATAAACAGCAGACATTAGTCGTGGATGACAAGAATTTACGACTTACTTACTTACTTACTTTGGAGATTTAACGTGCGCTTTCCGACTGATGCGTATTTCGCACACGGGCCCGGCCAGGCCATTTAATGTGTTTCCGAAAGGGGCGAAGGTGGTCTGTGCAACCCAAGAGGGGGGTTTTAGGGGTTGCTTATATAGAATTTGGGAATTTTGAGATTTGGAATAGATGCCGATGGGATTGGGGAGGAGAACTAAGGGAGCTGGGTATGGTGGATGTTTGTTTGTTTATGTGATTTTGATTTGGTAGGTTATTGTGTTTTTAGATGTGTTTTATTAGTTCCGTTTTTATTAAGAATACGCCTAAGGCCTTGAAGTTTTCTAGTTTATTTTGTGGGTTTAGTATTGCTTCTAGAGTTAGAGCCTTGTTTAGATTGAGGGTGGTTTGTAATGCGGTTCGATGTGTTAGGTAGTGTGTGCAGTGGATGAGTGCGTGTTCTGGGGTTTCTGGTTGTTTGCAGTGTGGGCAGTTACCTGTAGTGTGTTTTTTAAAAAATTTTAGGTGGTTATTTAGGTTGGTGTGTCCTGTTTGGAGTTTAGTGATTACTCTGTCGATTTTTTTGGATGGATGGAGAATTTTTGGTTTGGTTAGTGGTTTGCTGAGCACTTTTTTGATTTGGCTATTTGAGTTTAGATATAGGTTATGCCATTTTTTTGTGATTTTTTGCTTGTTTACACTTTTAATTTCTGATTTTGAGATGGGTAAGTTTAAGCTTATTTCTGGGATTTTGAGGGATAGTTTAGCTGCTTTATCGGCGTTTTCATTACCGTATATTCCTACGTGGGCGGGTATCCACAAGAAGGTTATTTGTTTGCCTGCCTTAGTTAGGTCGTTGGAGCTTTTAAGTATTTGATTTATTAATTTAGGTCGGTTTTTGGTATTTTTGTTTTGGAGGGCTTGCAGTCCACTTAGGGAGTCGGTAAGTATTAGGATTTTTTTGTGGTTTTTGGATTCTTGATTATGGAGGGCTGAGGCCATGCCCATTAGTTCTGCCGTGAATATTGATTGGTTGTTTGGGAGTCGGAAGGATTGTGTGGTTTTAGTTGGTTGTGTGGTATGGACTCCGAAACCTGTGTGTTTGGAGGTCGGATCTGAGGATCCGTCCGTGTAAATGTGACACCAATTTGGCCAATTTTCGTGTATGTATGCTAGTGTGGTAGTTTTAGCTATGTTTGGGTCGGTTTGTTTATTTATTTGGCTAGCTAGTGTTGTGTCTATTTTGGGTATTTTAAGTTTAGGGGTGAAGATATTTGATTGTTTGCAGTTTTGTTTAAGATTTTTAATTTGGTGTTCATTTAGGTAGTTTGTTATTCTTTGGGATATTGGGGTAAGTAAGGGGTGTTTACGAGCTAGAGCTTGGTTTTTGGGGCTGATGTTTTGGTTTATTAAGTTTTGGATGAGAGGGTTTGATTGGGACGCGGCCCAGAAATTTAAGCTTAGCTGTTCCCTGCGTAGACTTAGTGGCATTTCTCCTGTTAAGGCCTGAAGTGAGGTGTAGGAGGTGCCATGTTGGGTGCGTGTAATTAGTTTGAGAGCCTGATATTGTATTGAGTCAAGTTTTTTGGATAGAGAGTTGTTTAGGGTGTTGTATATGGCGCAGCCGTAGTCTAGTTTTGATCTAATTAGTGATATGTAGAGAGAGAGGAGGGTATCTTTGGATGCTCCCCAGTTAGAGCCAGTTAGGCATCTTAGGGTGTTTAGGTCTTTACTGCATTTAGTTGTTAGGTTTTGGATGTGAGCATCCCAGGTGAGATGTTCATCGAAAATAAGTCCTAAGAATTTGGTTTGTTTTTGAAATTTGATTGTTTGATTGTTTAGCTGGAGGATTGGGGAGGCGGGTTTCATGTTTTTATGTTTGAATACTATTCCTGTTGTTTTTTCTGAGTTAAGGGAGAAGCCCCATTTGTCAGCCCATTGTTGTATTTTATTAAGAGATTTTTGGAGTAAATTTTGGACCATGTTCATGCTTTTAGTGCGGATCCAGATGGCTCCATCATCCGCGAATTTTGATGTGTTTACTTTAGGGGATAGGCCCTCGAATAGATCGTTTATCATTATATTGAAGAGGGTGGGGCTGAGGATACTGCCCTGTGGAGTACCATTTTCTAGGGGACATTGGTCCGATAGAGTTTGGTCTATACCCACGGTTATTTTACGATTGTTTAGGAAGTCCTGGATGTAGTTTATTATCTGACCTTTGAGTCCTATTTTTTTTAAGTTTTTGTATTAGCCCATCGTGCCATACCATGTCGAAGGCTTTAGAGAAGTCTAAGAAGATGCCTGTGGTATATTGTTTATTTAGTTGTCCTGTCTTAATATCTTGTTCTAGTCGGGCGAGGTTATCTAGGGTTGAGCGGCCAGGAGTGAAACCGCTTTGATCTGGGTTTATGATGTTATTTTGGGTTAAGTAATGTTGTAATCTATTTTTAGCCATTGATTCCATTACTTTACATAAGTTTGAAGTTAGGGATATTGGTCTATATGAGTTAGCTTGATTAGCTGGTTTATTAGGTTTAGGGATTGGTATGACTAGGGCCTGTTTCCAGGGAGTAGGAACCTGTCCGTTTAGGTAGATGAGATTGTATAGTTTGAGTAGTGCCTGGAGTAGTTTTAGGGGGAGTTTTTTAATTATTTGGTAAGAAGTTAGGTCTAATCCTGGGGCTGTGCCCTTTTTCCTGTTTTGGATTACGTAGAGGAGCTCCTCCATTGTGTAGGGTTGATTTATTTCTAGATTGTTATTGTTTGGTTCTTTTGTGGGTTTGTTTTCTGTTTTAAGTTTATCTTGGAATTTTTTACTGAAGTTGGTGTTACTGCTAACGGCCGAAAAGTGGTTGGCGAGATTATTTGCTTTTTGGGCGGCGTTGGTTGAGTTGTCAATGTTAGGGTTTTTTTTATGTCGTTTTAAGCCTCTAATGGCGTGGATTTTGCGCCAGACCATTCTGGCATCTGTACGGTTATTTATACCTTCGCAGAATTTTTTCCAGTCTCTACTTTTGGCTATTTGGACTAGTTTTTGAACCTGGTGGTTTAGTTCGTGGGCTATGTTTAAATATTTGTAGTCGCGTTTTGCTTTATTGAAGGCTGATTTACGTTTTCGTCTAGTCTGTTCTATTTCCTCATTCCACCATGGTACCGTCGGTTTGCCTGTCTTAGATGTTTTGAAGGGGATGGAGGTTTTGGCTGCGTTTATTATATAGTCTGTTAGGTTTTTACAATAGGTTTCTGGATCATTATTTTCTATTTCATTTAAGTTAGCTTCGTTGCAGATATCTTGGAATTGGTCCCAGTTAGCTTTATTGTAATGGAATTTTGGTTCTTGGTTTTCTGTTTGGATTGGTACGTTTGTATTTCCTATGGTTATGTTTATGGGGAAGTGGTCACTACCTAGCGGGACGTCGTGCACTTCCCATTGAGTACTTTGGGCTAGATCTGCGGTGCATATGGTTAGGTCGATAGCCGACATTTTTTGGTTTATCTTATCGTACCTCGTGGGTTGGTTGCTATTAAGGAGTACTAGGTCGTTTGTTTCTATCCATTCGGAGATTAATTTGCCATGATTATCTATTTTATCATCTATGCTCCATGTAGGATGGTGAGCGTTAAAGTCTCCTAGGAATATAGTAGATTTATCGCTTATTTGGAGTAGTTTGTTTAGATCCTCAGGTTGGACTTTTTGTTCCGCCCAGTGGTAAATATTTATGATGTTTATGTTTCGGTTATTTAATGTGATTTTAATGCCGTTGGCTTCTAGGTTTGGCGTGTCTATTTTTATTTCTTCGTAATTTATATCTTCCCTGATAAATATGATTAGTCCTCCTGCGGCTCTTCTTGTTTTCGGTTTAGCTCTGTCAGTTCTAACTGAGTTGTAGTTAGGCAGTGTGAATTTGGATTTTTTTGAGAATTTGGTTTCCTGTATACAAGCAATGTGAGGGCCTTTATTTAGTTTAAATTTAGTTTTTAGTTCATGGCCGTGGGAGGTGAGTCCGTTGGCGTTCCACTGAAAAATATTTAGTCCTTCGAATATTGGGTTCGGGTGATTGGTGATTTATTTTTTATTTTTTATTTTATTCGGTGAGTTCTTTTAGATGGAGGTTAAAGAGGAAGAAGGGAAGATCGGTTAATTTTAGATTGAAAGCTACTTTGTAGAAGGATTTCATGCTAGCTTTTGGTGAGTTTTGACTATACATGTATGCTAGGAGTAAGGTGAGGTTATTTAGGTTTTGGGTGTTGGCTGGTTGGGGAGTTTGGTTTGTTTTAGTTGGAGTAGTGTCTATTGTTTCCTCAGTAGTGGAGAAATCTTCGTCATCGGTTAGATTAGGTTTAGCTGATTGAGTTTCCATGGGGGAGGCATGTGATGTGGAGGATTGTGAAGGTGTTTGTGGGATGGGTGTAGCTGATGATTTCTTAGTGTTTGTGTTTTGTTGTTGTGCTTGCTTGTGGGAGAGCGTTGTTACCATATGGGCTGTAGGGTGCTTGGATGAGGGTCGTGTTGTGGTGGTCATTTTGAGGTTTGTTTTGCATGCGGGGGTTGATGTTTTGGCTATGTGAGATGTGGGAGGGTTCGTGGTTGGTTGAGTGGCTGCTTGTATGTGTGAGGTGGGTGCGGTTTCTCGGTAGGGGCCCCAGACAGAGCTGTCGGTTATGGGTGTGGTGTTTGTTTGTGGGATGGTGTTTGGGTGTGGTGTAGGGAGGAGTGGTTTAGATGCAGGTGTAGCAAATTTTCGTGTTTGGATTTTAGCCGTGTCTATGTTTATGTGTTTGTTGGCCTGCTGGGTGAGTGTGTGTCTGTATGGGCATTGGTTTGAGAGTGAAGTGTGTTGGGTGGATTTGCAGTGGATGCACCAGGGTGTGCATGTGCCTGGGCAGTCTGTTTGTGCGCATTTTTTACATTTAGTTTTACGGTATGTGCATTGGGAGGCAGTGTGGTTGTATTTGAGGCACTTTGTACATTGCTTAACCTGCTTTATATAGGGTTTGACTTCTAAGTTGGTGTGGGCTCCGAAGGATATGTGTTTGGGGGCTTCAGGGAATTTAGCGGTCTTTTTGAAGTTGATTATGACAATGGAGGTTGGGACCGTTTTTCCGTTTCTAGTTGAGGTTATTCTACGCGTATTTACGATATCTGGATAACAATATTATAGGGATACACCTGACTCGCCTAAAAATATTTTGACCCAACTCGCCTAAAAAGATTTTGAGCGAACTACGGTCGGTTTTTGTATTTTAGAATAAGTATGTAACAATCAGAAATACATAGTAATGCATTTTATTGTTTTTATATTGCTTTGGGGACATTTCTAGATTGAGTGAACGATGTCATGGCGTTGTTTTGATACAATCGGTGTCACTCTCGGTGACATCACATCACTGATTGATTAGTTTGGGCGATAAAAATAAATACCAATCTATTAACGTTGTTGTTTCAAGTTGAGTGGATTACCTGAGAAAACTCAACAGAGTTCATCACGGGATTACTGTACTATGATAACAAAAAGTTGTCACTTTATCATTATATCTGCGTTGACCAATCAAAGGCGAGAATTCTTCGAAACTCCGGGGAAAAATACAAATGCCAGTTTAGTGAACATGTGGTGGTGCAACTGCAACGTACGTTGTGTTATCTTCAGGATATGAATTATGGATTTATTATTTGATGGATATAACGAACCCATGAGGTATGTAAAGACTTAAGTGATCTTTTAATGTATGTTTCTAGGATGTCAATATGACAGAAGACAAATTCTATGGATGATGCGTTGTTTTTTAAAAATTATTTGAATATGAATATAGGGTACTAGTAATTGTGATCATTAGGCCTAACCTAAGTTATATTTGCCAAACGCATACCCAAATATTATATATATATTTTTAGGCGAGTCGGGTGAGATTTTTTTAGGCGAGTCGGATTTTAGTCGAGTCGGGTGCAACTCATATTATAGTCCGAGTATAAGCAAACATCAGATCTCTGCACCAGTCCACCCTTAAACGATAATCAGCTGCTAGTCGGTGTGTATTCAGCAGGTACGTACCTCTGGTTTTTATTTTCAAAATTTCCGACTTCACGTTGTGCTACTAACAACTTTCCATAAGGACAGCCATCTTGTGGACATTCGCATGGTCCCGGACTGTAGTTTATCGCGGAAATATACCGTTCGGCGGCGTGATCGAAATCAGGACAAATAATATCTCACAAACAAGTTTGAAGATTACACATGATGAATGCGGGACAAGTACATTCTTTTTACATAAAATAACAGGAATTATAAGCGTTGGGTCATGGCGTTTTACGAAATGCTTACAGAATTGTTTATACTGACAAATATGCAGGCAAAACACTCACCGTATCATCACCAGCCATTTTGGCGAGTTCAACATCGAACTTATAACTGAAACGAAACAAAACACGGAAATTGATTTTAATACCGTTTTGTTTGGAATATTTATTTTATATTTGTTTTGTTACATATTGAACATACAACTACCGGTGTCCATTGTCGTTTTAATATATATACTGTGATTGTAATTAAGAAGAAATAAAGAGAATCAAATGGTATTCTATTTTCGTTTCAGGAATCGGTCACCAGGAATCCGAAGCTCCTTCCCAGCGCGTGACACCTTCGTTACACTCTATATAGAGAGCTGCGCGAAGGGGATATCGCTGAGAGGAGCTTGCAGGAATCCATTACACATTTCGTCAACTTCCGCTTCCGACAGCTTTGTTGATATTGGCAACAGGATTCTTATCGTTTTGTCCGAGTTTGAAAGCAATGAATTTGTAGATCATTTATCAAACAAACACCATGCCGAGACCCAAGTATTTCACCTCCAATGAAGTGTCTATTCACAACACGATAGATGATCTCTGGATCTCATTTTTGGGAAAAGTGTATAATTTGACTCCACTATGTGAGGAATACAAAGGTATGAATTAAAAATGAAATATTTTTGTTGGCTTTTGAGTGAATATTGCTCTTATCTTTTACGAAATATGTTTTGACAGTTATGTTTTATCGATAGATGTTGTTTTTGACTTGAAGGCGTACTTTGAGCAGGTCTATTTTGATATGTATTTCAACATTGTTCAATGAAAAATTGCAGCATCTGAAACATGCTCGCAAAACCTTCCCCAAACACTGCCTCAAAATTTAAAAACAATATCTTAACTTCTGGCTAATAGTCTTAATATTTTTAATATGATTAACATGATTAATCCTCAAAATTGAATATCAAAACAATTCATAAACATAGAAACTTGGGCATCAACATAGAATTACAGAATAACTTGAAAATAGAGCCGAAATAGAAGTATTTATACAACACAGAAGTACAATAAATACATACTTTTTTCATTAAAAACGACAGTTACTTATGACAGCATTTGTTTCAAGTTGTTGTTTGGGGGGAAGCGGAACAGCTCAAAATGGCAACGAAAATACTTAGAACCCGTTACTAAGTAAAGAGCTTGTGCACATTCCTTACAAATATGGTTGAAGATATCCTGTACTCTGTATTATAGTCAATCTCAAAAATACATTTATGTAGGGTTAGGTTTCCGTTGCCCTAAGCCAGGCAAAATTTTAAGCAGTGTAGGGCCTATGCGGGCAGAAATCTTTTAAACATGCTAAAGTATGGTGAATATATTATCATTATTAATTGTAGATCAATGTAAATTGTAAATCACAGGCAAGTGTTTTGAGATTGTTTAACTTTATCTATGTCACCTCATTCATATTTGCTCCTGAGAGGCTGTGAATTTTTTTTTTTCATTTTCACAATGTGATTTCAGAATATAGCGTAGGAAACCAATAACAACACAAGGGAAATCATTTTTGCCATTTACTTTAATGTAGTATGTACCTATGATCTACACTAATACATGTTATGTGCATCTATCCTAATATCATCTGGACTGCCTCCATGGTCTAGTGGCAGAGCGTCCGCCCAGAGAGCGGAAGGTCTGGGGTTCGATCCTCGGCTGCATCATACCAAAAGACGTTAAAAAATGGTACTTGTTGTTACCCTGTCTGGCGCTCGGCATTAATGGGCTAAAACAAGGACTGGTTGGCTCGGAGTCAGTATACTGTGTCTGAGTGGGGTATTCATGTTAAACTGCGGCATGGTATCTCAGTGAGCTAGCACTATATATCGGCATCAGTCCTGACTAGTACAAGCAGCCACACACAAACACACACACGTACTTGCACGTCGCTATATAAGTGCAATAATCTTGGACGCGACGTTAAACCCAATTTCACCTCACCTCACCTAATATCATCTGCCAAGCTCTCGATGTATATTAAAATTAATATATCATGTGGCTTAACATATTGTATGACTATGCCATAACATCAAATCTATTTGAACTTAAATATCTGTTACTAATAACTCATGTCATGACAATTGAAGATCATTAATATTTTGCACAGAATGATAATATATTTCAAAAAGTAATATTTTATTTCGCTCCTTGACAACAGGCTACACAGACAAATGATTGAATGCAAATGATAGGTCTTAAAATTATAAATTTATATTGACATGATTTAAGGAATTTGAAATTGAAAAAAGTATCAACAATGCATGATGAGCTGATGATGCTTGACAGTTGGGTTTCAGATCAGTTCATTTTAAAACATACTGACTGATTGTTATCCTGGATGTCCTGAAGATGATTTACAAAATTGCTAATGGTATAAAAGAATGTCCTGTATCTGGACTTTATCTGCTCATTATAACCTAACATGCAATGTATTATGCTTGGTAGTCTGATTGGCTGGTTGGATTGGTTTGTTTTGTATTTTGTTTAACGCCCCACTCAGCAATATTCCAGCAATATGACGGCAGTCTGTAAATAATTGAGTCTGGACCAGACAATCCACTGATTAATATCATGAGCATTGATCCACGCAATTGGGATCGATGACATGCATCAACCAAGTCAGCGAGCCTGACCACCCGATCCCGTTAGTCGCCTTTTACGACAAACATAGTCGCCTTTTACTGCAGGCATGGGTTGCTGAAGACCTATTGTACCCCAGATCTTCATGGACGGGCTGGTTGGATTTTATGTGACATGTACCGACACTGCTGCTTGTGTGACACACCATCAGGATCAGGAGTATTAACAAACATGGCCCCCGTGGATCTGGAATGCTGCAAGCATGCAACCTTTTCACTGTTTTCAGTGTCAGTTCTGTCTCTGGCTTTTTCGGAGCACGGATGGCCCAGTCGTCTCAGGTACCCCGATTCACTGTGCAGAGTTGTGTCCCTTGGGCATGCCAGAAACCTATGATTGTGGGTTCAAATCCCCGTTCGCCCCGATTATGTTTCTAGGTTTGTCAGTACAGTACCCGTGCTCATGGGTTTCATCGAAATGGTAAACGTCAAAGACCTGCATCACTTCGGGCTTTCCTCAAACATTAAGCTGACACACCGTGATATAACTGGAATAATGTTAAAAGCGGCATTAAAGCCAACTCACTCACTCATATCAATACCAGACTTGATTATTTGCAGACCGCCATCATTTAGCTGGAATATTGCTGAGTGCGGCGTTAAACAACAAACAAACAAAACATTAAGCTGACACGCTGTGATATAACTGGAATAATGTTAAAAGCGGTGTTAAACCCAACTCCCTCACTCACTCTGTCTTTTGCCACTAGTCTGAAGCCTGAGACTAGTAAAATTATGTGAAGTCCAGTGATCTCAGCTAAAAATTAGTCCAGAAACCACTGAAAACTAATCTGGGCTGGCAGAATCAAAGGTTTTTGGCACAGAATGTGATAATTCCTCCTCAAAGTACAAATTCACTCAGTGGAGATTCTCCCTAATTCCCTGTTGTCAACCTGAGGCTGCAGTAGAATATAATAAAAGGGAGATAAGAGATAATATTTGACATCAAATTAATTTTTCATATTTCATACTGATTCATTATCGATTTATTTCAGGTGATGTTCTTCTAAAGCCAATTATTCAGTCAGCAGGAAAAGATATTTCACACTGGTTCAATCCAAAACTCAAAGATGTAAGTTGATTTTAATCATATCAGTATTTAAAGTAGGAGTCACACGATACAGCAAGATGATGTTGAGCAAGTGTATTGTCTTGTACCGATACGGAAAATACGTAGTGTGTCGTATTGTTGCATGAAGTCTCACGATGACGCGGTGCACCAATGTATCGTTTCATTCCTAAATGAAAAGATTGTGTTAGCATTGTGATGAACATGATTAAAAGACTACATTTGTTATTGTCAGGGCAAAACTGTTTCTCACTAGTCAAGTCATCATTGTAAACCATGATGGATTTCACACTGACAGAGCCTCACCCCAGTATGCCAGTGTAGGGTAACTCTTAGTCCTTGATCTAGTCTGTCATACAGACCCTGAAACAAATATATCCAATACAGCTCATGCAAGTCTATAATGTTTGGCAAGTCTAGATTACTGCAGCATCAGGAATATCTGAAAATGAAGAAAGTCTCTGGGCTCCTTTTTATTATATTTTATAACTATAAGTTAACAACTGTTTTTTTCTGTTGCGTTCAAGATTATTGAACTTATATAGCGACGTGCATGCACGTTTGTGTGTGGCTGCTTGTACTAGTCCGGACTAATGCCGATTTATAGTGCTAGCTCACTGAGATACCATGCGCAGTTTAACATGAATACCCCACTAAGACCCAGTATACTGACTCCGAGCCGACCAGTCCTTGTTTAAGCCGCTTAATGCCGAGCACCAGGCAGGGTAACAACAAGTACCATCTTTTAACGTCTTTTGGGGATCTGACCCTGGACCTTCCCTATTCCCTGTGACATATATGTCATCACAGTGATTGTATATCAATGATCCCTCAACATCCTCTACATATATTTCCATAACAAATACCTTTGTATATGATTGAGCATAAATGTTAAGGGTGCTTCTTTTTACTCTGATAGATCTAGGTGAACTTAGATGAAATACTGTTGCAGGAAATCCCCCCCACAACCACCCTCACCCTTCGTTTCTGACACTGAGTATTGAGTAGGCCTGGGACGGGTAACTCAGGTACTCGGGTCGGGTGGGTACTGAGTAGTACCCGGGTACCCACATGACTACCCGGACCCGTGGTTAGTCACGTGATATATATATTGTTTAATGGCAAAAATTATCTAGAACTCCATGGTTACACTATAAGTGACAAATGTTCACATTTCTTTCCGACTATGCACACATTCCTTCTGACTTTATATGTTTGCATAAAGATAAAATTTCAGTCAACTTCAGTTATGCATGACCTGATCATTTTATACCTGTATCTAAATACATTTTGTCAGGAGTACGGTCAAACGTTTCCCAAGCGGACATTTTGTACCCATCTCTTGAGACCCACAGCGGGTACCCGGGTAGAGTCAGGTAACGGGAGGTGGGTACCTAGGTGGTAAATTTGGACTCGTCCTAGCCCTAGTATTTAGTATATCAGATTCCCATACATGTATTTTTATGTATGTCGACATACAAGTGACAAACAGGCAGTCTGTGTATGTACATGTCACTGTCTGCAGATCCGCACCCACGTCGACCCTCTGACAGGCTGTGTGATTCCCTACTGCCCTAACGGCAGGTTCGTACACATCCCCCCGCCCTACCCTCACTCGGACTGGGCCAACGACTTCGGCCGACCGTGGTGGAAGGATGATTCCTATTTGGTGGGAATACTCTCCAAGAAGACGAGATTTGTGAAAATCATCAACACTCTCACGTCACAAGAACAAGTTATTGAAGTAAGCGAAGAGTATCGTCTATCTATGTTTTGATTTACATATTCGATGCCATGTTCACAGGGAATGATCAAACATTGCAAATGCACTTCACACATTCTGCCAATCGAAACTGCATCTCACACATTCTGCCAATCGAAACTACATCTCACACATTCTGCCAATCGAAACTGCATCTCACACATTCTGCCAATCGAAACTGCATCTCTCACATTCTGACAATTCAAACTGCATCTCACACATTCTGACAATCCAAACTGCATCTCACACATTCTGACTATTCAAACTGCATCTCACACATTCTGACAATCCAAACTACATCTCACACATTCTGACAATCCAAACTGCAAGTCACACATTCTGACAATCCAAACTGCAAGTCACACATTCTGACAATCCAAACTGCAAGTGACACATTCTGACAATCCAAACTGTAAGTCACACATTCTGACAATCCAAACTGCAAGTCACACATTCTGACAATCCAAACTACATCTCACACATTCTGACAATCCAAACTGCAAGTCACACATTCTGACAATCCAAACTGCAAGTCACACATTCTGACAAACGAAACTACATCTCACACATTCTGACAATCCAGACTGCATGTCACACATTCTGACAAACGAAACTACATCTCACACATTCTGACAAACGAAACTACATCTCACACATTCTGACAATTCAGACTGCATCTCACACATTCTGACAATTCAGACTGCATTTCACACATTCTGACAAACGAAACTACATCTCACACATTCTGACAAACGAAACTACATCTCACACATTCTGACAATCCAAACTACATCTCACACATTCTGACAATCCAAACTGCAAGTCACACATTCTGACAATTCAGACTGCATCTCACACATTCTGACAATCCAAACTACATCTCACACATTCTGACAATTCAAACTGCAAGTCACACATTCTGACAATCCAAACTACATCACACATTCTGACAATCCAAACTACATCTCACACATTCTGACAATTCAGACTGCATCTCACACATTCTGACAATTCAGACTGCATTTCACACATTCTGACAAACGAAACTACATCTCACACATTCTGACAATCCAGACTGCATTTCACACATTCTGACATACGAAACTACATCTCACACATTCTGACAAACGAAACTACATCTCACACATTCTGACAATCCAAACTACATCTCACACATTCTGACAATCCAAACTGTAAGTCACACATTCTGACAAACGAAACTACATCTCACACATTCTGACAAACGAAACTACATCTCACACATTCTGACAATTCAGACTACATCTCACACATTCTGACAAACGAAACTACATCTCACACATTCTGACAATCCAGACTGCATGTCACACATTCTGACAAACGAAACTACATCTCACACATTCTGACAATCGAAACTGCAAGTCACACATTCTGACAAATGAAACTACATCTCACACATTCTGACAAACGAAACTACATCTCACACATTTTGACAATCCAAACTGCATCTCACACATTCTGACAATCCAAACTGCATCTCACACATTCTGACAATTCAAACTCCATCTCACACATTCTGACAATTCAAACTCCATCTCACACATTCTGACTATCCAAACTACATCTCACACATTCTGACAAACGAAACTACATCTCACACATTCTGACAAACAAAACTGCATCTCACACATTCTGACAATCCAAACTGGATCTCAAACGATGAAACTTTCAGAGAGGAATTATAGTTGATCATCCATTGATGTATTTCCTTCTTTAAAACAGGTATGTTCTGAAGAGATTATGACGGAGATCCTGGATCGCTACATGAAGTACAACGGCCATGCTGGCAGCTACACATGGAAGTACGACGGCAGAAACCTGGACATGATGAAGACCCTGGAACAAAACAGCATCCCCGACGAGGATGAAGAGTTCTACAAGCTGAGCATGAACGATGACACATTTCTTCAGGCAATCCATCTGTACTTCAATGATGACCTGACGGAGGCCTAGACAGAGAATCTTTGTACATCTGTTGTTCAACATCCTCGTTGATGAGAGCTGAGATTTCACATCTTAGTGTTCCAGAACCTCATGGATACATTGTGGATGTAGAGCCAAGTTAGGGTCTACTCAACATCTTCTCATCAAAACATTGACATATATATCACAGAATACCACTCCTTTCTGTGAGGAAATCCAAAATTTTAAACATTCCTTTTGTGGAATTGCAGCTTTTAAATCTTTTTGTGTATTAATCTTAATCAATGATTTCATTGTATGTTACTTTATTTGTTATTAATGATTTTATTGTTGAATACAACTATTAAGTAGATTGATCCTGGAGATGAGGTTGGTTTGTGTACATACTACTTGAACTTTTGCTGAAAATATCTTAAATTGAAAACTGAAGTTCATCATTGGAATAAAAACTTCAATAATATATCAGATATATATGTTGATCTTTGTTGCTGAGCAGGACATGAGCTGGAGTCATCAGTGTGAAGAAACTGATGAATTCTATGGTTAATTCAAACATGGAACCTACATCCTGCTATAAAGTTTTGTCTGCTGTTACACCTGCAAAATCAGAGGTTATATTGTTGTCTCGGCCGTTGTGCTTTTGCTTCTGTTACACCTGGTTGACTGTTTCCCCTAGTCCATAACTCAGAGAGTAGTACAAATGTGGAGGGTTTGGTGTTTTTTTTAACCAGTTCTAGTTATTGTATATCAACAGCCAATCCGAAGCAAGAAGTGGACTAGTTGGAGTATGAACAAGGGTGTCTATCTTGTACACACTCACATCTTTATAGATGGATTGACTGGTCCAGACTGAATTATTTACAGACTGCTGTCATACAGTTGGAATATTGCTGAGTGCGGCGTTCAACATTAAACAAACAAACAAAACCTTTTTGCTGTGTACTAACCTACCTGACTCCAGCTGAATATGTGTCCTATATCCCAGGTGCCCCTCCATGATAAGCAGGGGATGTTTCCCCAAGCAACACAGGTACACTTGCATTGTACTGTCCCATCAATGTCTTGACGTCACTCCGGATAACTGGTAGCCACCATTGCAAAGACGGCCATCTGGAACGTCACTTCGGATAAGTAGTAGCTGTACCATTGCAAAGACGGCCATCTGGAACGCCACTTCTGATAAGTAGTAGCTGTACCATTGCAAAGATGGCCATCTGGAACGTCACTTCGGATAAGTAGTAGCTGTACCATTGCAAAGACGGCCATCTGGAACGTCACTTCGGATAAGTAGTAGCTGTACCATTGCAAAGACGGCCATTTGGAACGTCACTTCGGATAAGCAGTAGCTGTACCATTGCAAAGACGGTCATCTGGAACGTCACTTCGGATAAGTAGTAGCTGTACCATTGCAAAGACGGCCATCTGGAATGTCACTTCCGATAAGTAGTAGGTGTACCATTGCCAAGACGGCCATCTGGAACGTCACTTCGGATAAGTAGTAGGTGTACCATTGCAAAGACGGCCATCTGGAACGTCACTTCAGATAAGTAGTAGCTGTACCATTGCAAAGACGGACATTTGGAACGTCACTTCGGATAAGTAGTAGCTGTACCATTGCAAAGGCGGCCATCTGGAACATCACTTCGGATAAGTAGTAGCTGTACCATTGCAAAGACGGCCATCTGGAACGTCACTTCAGATAAGTAGTAGCTGTACCATTGCAAAGACGGACATTTGGAACGTCACTTCGGATAAGTAGTAGCTGTACCATTGCAAAGACGGCCATCTGGAACGTCACTTCGGATAAGTAGTAGCTGTACCATTGCAAAGACGGCCATCTGGAACGTCACTTCAGATAAGTAGTAGCTGTACCATTGCAAAGACGGACATTTGGAACGTCACTTCGGATAAGTAGTAGCTGTACCATTGCAAAGACGGCCATCTGGAACGTCACTTCGGATAAGAAGTAGCTGTACCATTGCAAAGACGGCCATCTGGAACATCACTTCGGATAAGTAGTAGCTGCACCATTGCAAAGACGGCCATTTGGAACGTCGCTTCGGATAAGTAGTAGCTGTACCATTGCAAAGACGGACATTTGGAACGTCACTTCGGATAAGTAGTAGCTGTACCATTGCAAAGACGGCCATCTGGAACGTCACTTCGGATAAGTAGTAGCTGTACCATTGCAAAGACGGCCATTTGAAACGTCACTTCCGATAAGTAGTAGCTGTACCATTGCAAAGACGGCCATCTGGAACGTAACTTCAGATAAGTAGTAGCTGTACCATTGCAAAGACGGCCATTTGGAACGTCACTTCAGATAAGTAGTAGCTGTACCATTGCAAAGACGGCCATCTGGAACGTCACTTCGGATAAGTAGTAGCTGTACCATTGCAAAGACGGCCATTTGGAACGTCACTTCGGATAAGCAGTAGCTGTACCATTGCAAAGACGGTCATCTGGAACGTCACTCCGGATAAGTAGTAGCTGTACCATTGCAAAGACGGCCATCTGGAACGTCACTTCGGATAAGTAGTAGCTGTACCATTGCAAAGACGGCCATCTGGAACGTCACTTCGGATAAGTAGTAGCTGTACCATTGCAAAGACGGCCATCTGGAACGTCACTTCAGATAAGTAGTAGCTGTACCACTGCAAAGACTGCCATCTGGAACGTCTCTCCGAATAAGTAGTAGCTGTACTATTGCAAAGCGGCTTGCAACATATCTGAACAAAAGATCAACGTAGCTATAGCATTTCAAGATGCCATACCATTGGTCCTCACAAAATATCAACGTAGCTGTGACATAGTAAGAAGACTTGCCTTTGTTATATACAAAATTAATTACAAACGTAACTGGGGTACAGTAAGATGACCTAACATTGGTTATAAAGATATTGATCAACTGAGCTGTGATATTGTAACTTGACTTACCATTGGTTATGGTACAGAATATTAGCGTAGCTGTAAGCTTTAAGATCACATAACCATACACTATTATACATTGGTCATACACTATTTATCAACTAACCAAAGATTACCACTGGTTATGACTATTCGCTATGCAGAGTTGATTCCCCTTGACGTGCCATGATCTTATAATCGTGGGTTCGAATCCCAGATTCACCCTGATCATGATCATCAGTTTATCAGTTTGTCAGTACCATACCCGTGCTCGTTGATTTCACCAAAATGTTAAACGTCTAATTACACATCACAGTTCCTCCCACATGACGCTGACAGGCAGTGATGCAACTGGAATATTGTTCAAAGAGGAGTTAATGCTAATTCCATCACTTTCAGTCATATAATAAAACATCAATTTCACGAGTGACATATTTTCCGTAATCGCTCGTACCGAATGGGTGATTCTATTTATTACCCATATTCATATTAAAGACATGTTTCAAGAAAAAAACAATCAACTGTCGCCGATCAAGAATCAGCTGTTTTGTATCAATCCGAGTGTGAAAAAACACTGTCCATTCATTCCAACCGCATTACTCAATTAACGTGTTGTTACGCGTGAAAAATATACTTCTGTTAAAAAATTGTAAAGATCACATTATTGCAGTTATATTTCATATGTTTTGCAAATAAGCAGATGCTGCTGTCCGTCGTTTTCGTCCTTGTAAACTTATTTTATTGTGTCTATGTCTTGCTGAATAAAGGTCAATAGACACAGGCAGGAAAGTGACACGCAGATTCTAAATAAAATGAAATCGTACGTTACTCACCGATCGTAAGTAAATACATCGATCAATGCGTATACGTGTCAATACGTCACGCATCCTTCCCCCTGTGTGTCATGAAGCGGAAACAGTAAAAATATACCCCTTAATTTATGAGGTGAGGTGAAATGGGGTTTAACGTCGCGTCCAAGATTATTGCACTTATATAGCGACGTGCATTTACGTGTGTGTGTGGTTGCTTGTGCTAGTCCGGACTGATGCCGATTTATAGTGCTAGCTCACTGAGATGCCATGCCGCAGTTTCACATGACTACCCCACTCAGACACAGTATTCTGACTCCGAGCCGACCAGTCCTTGTTTTAGCCCCTTAATGCCGAGCGCCAGACAGGGTAACAACAAGTACCATCTTTTAACGTCTCTTAATTTATGAATCGCGTCTCAAAGGATTATGACCAGGCACACTTAAATTTGATACTGATAAACACATGTGACATACATACTGCCATACAAAATAATGTTTGTAATGCTGTAAATTATGCATGCTTTTAAATGTTATTTATTATTTCACATATGTAACATTCTCACGAGAAATATTGTATATATAATTCCCATGTAATTCCCCAGAGAGGCTTGGCAATACTTCCTCTGATGGTACAGCCCTCATTCTGTTCATGAAGAACAGACGAATCACCTCGAGTTTCCCCCCATCAAGATGGCAGATCTAATGACGTCACGCATGACGCCAGAGAGTGTCTGCATCCAACTACTGTTTCACGTGCACTCATGGGTTTTTGTACGTATATACATGTATGTGTATTGCCGATGTCTACTATGATCTTCATCAATGACTGTATTTTAAGAAACTAAAACCAATCCAGCCAGTCAGCCACGTGAGGTGAGGTGAGGTGAAATTGGGTTTAACGTCGCGTCCAAGATTATTGCACTTATATAGCCTCGTGCATGTACGTGTATGTGTTTGTGTGGCTGCTTGTACTAGTCCGGACTGATGCCGATTTATAGTGCTAGCTCACTGAGATGCCATGCCGCAGTTTAACATGCCTACCCCACTCAGACACAGTACACTGACTCCGAGGCGACCAGTCCTTGTTTTAGCCCCTTAATGCCGAGCGCCAGACAGGGTAACAAGAAGTACCATCTTTAAACGTCTTTTGGTATGACGCGGTCGAGGATCGAGCCCCGGACCTTTCGCTCTCCGGGCGGACGCTCTACCACTAGACCACGGAGGCGGGGAAATCAGCATCAGAATTAACACACATCTTAGGGGAGAGAAATGTATTGTGTTACAAAAGATTCCACAGAGTCTATGTTAGTCTATGACAATTTTAGTCAACGAGCCAAACGTATCTGAATATCCGGAATTCCTAACAATCCATTCGGTTTCCAATCTTTTCTTTTCCCAAAATATTTAACATGATCGATAAACAGAGATAATTAGGAGAATACAAACAAAAATGATTCATGCTTTTTTACTTCAGGTAGACTGGAGGCATTCCCTGTATCATAAACTCATGATAATTCCCCTCTTACCGTTTGTGTTCCGAATGCATAAAACATCAAAGTAATACCGCTTGTTCTCTTTAATGTGTATTTTCTGACTAATCTACAAAATTTTAATGCATATTGTAGTTGAGGAAAACTTCATGTCGATCCGGCACCCAATGTTTCCCTCAAGTGAATTACCTATTTTATGTTTATTTATTTCAAATTCATAGTATTTCATAAGTACACATGCATAGTGGAAACGCCTGCAGAAACGGACTATGGACTCGGACGTCTTGAGTGTTGGACACCACCGCGGCTCTCGGTTGGAAGTCTTTGTTTTCAGACAGGTATCACGCCCGAACTTCGCAGGGAGAGAAGACGCAGGTCATATTAATAAAGGCATTGAATCGCCCTCACCTCGATCTTAGAGGTACACAGGTACATCTAGCCTTCCAGAGACTGACATCTCACGAAACTTCACGAACGATGTAGTATGCCGCGAAGTTTGGTTATAAACGACAACTAAGGGAGGTTTTCTAATTTACAAGCTGCCCTGGGATTGTCGTTAAATGAGAAACTAAGCCGCGACAGACCCCCCCCCCCCCCCCCCCCCGAAGTTAGTTGAAGCGTTCAGAGTAACTGTGTGGCAAACAGGTTCCCCGTTAAAGAAACCAACAATACCTCGGTTCTCAGGCTATGACAATATAAAACTGTTAACTATTTCAAGTTACAAGTACGAATCTCAAGATTAGCATTGCTAAGTATGTGGGTTGATACAAGATATATATGACTCAGTGGCACATTTGGGAGACCCGACGCACGTACCAGTTGAAAGTAGTTGGGACATGCCATAGAGCAGGCGTTGTGCAGAATTGGACTGAGTACTACCTCTATCCTAAGTTGCTTTATAGCTGCAGTTAAACACTACGGCATTTTGGATGACATGAGCCATGGTGTTTCGGGGAGTGGATTTTATAGCATGCACGAAACAAGGATGTGTCGTCTTATCATATCTCAGACCATACTCTCTTGCTGTCAGACTTAAACCTACGTCTGTCACTTGGGCTGTTATGTACATGCACTAAGTATTATTTTATTTGTACAATTGCTTAGTTCTGTAGTCATTCTAACATCCATATAGAAGAGAATGAATAATACACACAGTAGCATAATTGTCAGATCGATGTTTTAATTCTTTGAGGCAATGATGATACACGAATCACAATCAATACAATAGGTTATCGACTACACAGTGGATTCCCAGCATCCAGATTCTCATGTGACTGTGTACTTAGGATATCAATCCCCAACGTCTCGGCAGCTTCATCCGTGGTGACCGTGTCCTCCGTGGCCATGACCTCCGTGACCATGACCTCCGTGACCATGACCATGTCCTCCATGACCGTGACCACCATGTCCATGTCCATGACCTCCATGTCCGTGACCACCATGTCCATGACCACCATGTCCGTGGCCACCATGACCGTGAGCACTAGCCAAACCCAAAACGGCTGCCAGAGCTGGAAAATAAACAAAGACACGCCCATGTATAAAGCATTACACTTTATATAGTAGATGTTGAGGAGGGTGTTGCTTGAAACTTGAAGCAACACACTTCCCTGTGAAATTATTACTTTTACGCTGTTGGAATGTAGCATTTGGAGTTACAATACTGTCATATCACACACAAACAACTCCATTTTAAAGATTGCATGGGACATGTTACTTTCCAGCGTTTTATTTCGGACAGCTAATACCATTTAAACTGACATAGCATGACAACAGAATGATAATACTCACCAAGGCCAAGAAGTGCGGCGAAGTTAGAGAACTGCATATTGTATCGTAATGTCCTTCTTTGGTAAGCGAAAGGAAAAAACTGACGGCTGCCAGTTTTTTACGAACTTATATACCTCGCGATCGCGGAAATGGTAGAAAAATTATATCATAATGATATTATTGCATAAACTGCTTTGTAACGCTTGTGGTGATGTCACAGTGGTTTTAGCTGCACACCAAGCACACCGCAGAGCTCCAAGGAAGCCTATTAATATCCCGCAAGCGATGCATGTGGTGATTTGCTGTCGGCTAAATGTTTTCGTTTTACACATACATGTAGTTCAACCCCCTTTATCAATTACCATTAGACTGGCTTTCACCATACCCTCTTACCTTTTGTCGGTACAAGAACTATTTCAGTTGTCTCTGTGGCATGTATTCGATAACAATAACAAACTTAAATAGAACAAAGGGCACAAAGCAATTTCTCCTTAACAGACAACACCTTAAAGCTTGGCCATATCTATATTAGGACATGCGGAGATCGTGGCGGGAGATTAATGCAAAAGTTAAAACGCTTGAGAAAAAGTAAAATTGAAAAAAATGCAGTTGATGTAGAAATTAAACATCTGGTTAATTAATCTGATTTGGAAAGGTGCGCCGCATCCCCATGCATGCACAGAACATGCTGTTACACCTCTATAAAAGAGAACGTGCAGAAGCTAACTTTACGTTTTCTGAGGTTTGCATTCATCAGAATCATCAAATACGCATTTTCTTAAAGTCACAGTGCTCCTTGTAGCAGGTGAGCATACCTCGTTGGTGCCTAAATGTAAATCTACACTAGTCACGCTGTATAATCGCCTGGCTGAAAGTTCAGATCATTTGTGAGAAAAGTTACTTGACAGTCACTGTCAATCTATATAGGAAACCTAAATATGATATGCCATCTACTCCAACTGTCAACATTTTATTAACGCGATGTGACTGTGTTTACGTCTTAATAATTGCTTTTAACTAGCCTGAACAGTACACATTATCAGCGTCGCAAATAATGTATTGTGTTTTCTCTTTCTGACAGTTCTTGCTGCAGTGTTCGGAACCAGCATGGCCAAGGGTCATGGTGGTGGTCATGGTCATGGTCATGGAGGTGGTCATGGAGGTGGAAAGGGTCATGGCGGCAAAGGTCATGGTGGTGGCCATGGGGGCAAGGGACACGGAGGCCATGGTGTCGGACACGGGGGCAAAGGACATGGAGGCGGCCATGGAGGAAAGGGGCACCATGGATAAACATAGCAGCTGGTAGGTAGACGGTTAGATCTCACAATGGTTGTGTTGCAAACGTTCTTAACTGTGTTTTCCAAAGAACAATTAACGCCTGACGGGATGAACTCTTTCCTCGGGAATACTCGTTTCTGTAAACATAAAGTATATATCTCGGAGGCAATGTCCTCTGCAAATTTCAGTAGAAATTACATGCCTGATAACTTTGGCCTATTCTTCATTTCAGTGAGTGAGTGAGTGAGTGAGTGAGTGAGTGAGTTTGCTTTTACGCCGCTTTTAGCATTATTCCAGCAATATCACGGCGGGGGACACCAGAAATGGGCTTCACACATTGTACCCATGTCGGGAATCGAACCCGGGTCTTCAGCGTGACGAGCGAACGCTTCAACCACCAGGCTACCCGACCGCCCTCTTCATTTTAGAAAGATGTGTGACGAGAAAGCCCTTGTTTTTTATTCCACTGCTGCTGGACAACGGGGAAACAACAGCTCATGTAAAGGTGCGCTGCGTCCCCATGCTATTCAGAACGTGCTGTTACACCTCTGGTAACGAAATGTAAATCTCCACTAGTCAGTTTGTATTATCGCACGCACGTACTAAGAGTGAAAAATGTTTTAGAATGCGTGTAACTTCCATTCTGCCTCATCCCGTATGACAAAGATTCCTAATGCTCAAAATATTTCAAAATCAAATAATCAAGTACACACGTCCCAAATAGTACAGTTTGACAAGTATTTACAAGGTACAAGGATGATGGTTTTATGGCCTGTGGTATTACCTAACGGTTACATCCCTTTAGTAAGACATCCCATTAGTAAGACATCCCATTAGTGAGACATCCCATTAGTGAGACACCCATTGTAAGACAGTGGAGTAGGTGGGATTAATTACACAAACACAGCCAGTCTACCCACTTAACAATGGTCACAGCCCATGATTAGCGGATTAATTCATAAGAGTAGGCCAGTAATTCTGTTTGAATATTCTCAGGAAATAAATGAGTTAGGAGCTAGTAGGAGCTTACTCAAAAAGTTGAGATGCATGTTTTGGTAAAACTTACTTATTACACATATAAATTCCCCCTAATCTGTGAACGACGGTGAAGAAGACAAGATGCTGGTAAGTGCATTCTACATGGATGGTACTTTCTCCGCCTGCCCAGATCTTTGGAATCAGCTTTACATACTGCATGCACGGAAAGGAAGCATTACCTATCCCCTAGTCTACGCATTGATGCCTGATCGTCGGACTACAACTTGCCAACACCTCTTTGCTCAGTTGAAGGTCCACATCAACATCAACAACTACCGAACCAACCATTCAACCCAGAGACATTCCAGGTGGACTTTGAAGTTGCTGCCATTAGAGCCCTCCGGACAGAGTTTCAAGGTTCAGACATCAAGGGGTGTTTCTTCCACTTTACCCAGGCGATTTGGCGGAAAACACAGGAGCTTGGTCTTGCTGTTGGATACAGAGATAACCCCCTTGTGGAACAGTGGATCCGACGGGCTGCTGCCTTGCCTCTGCTGCCTCTTCAACACTATAAAACACACAATTATATACCAGACAAAGGGTACAAGTTAGCTTGTACGTGGGGTTATGACATTAAGCTATATACCCCTCAAATTGGTACGGCATGAAGTAGGCAAAACGTAGGTTAAACACATTATATTATATACCCGACAACAGATACAGCATAAACTATCCAATACGAAGGTTAGACACATATTATACTATATACCCGACAAATGTGTGCACCATGAACTATCCAATACGAAGGTTAGACACATTATACTATACCAGACAAATGGGTGCACCATGAACTATCCAATACGAAGGGTAAACACGTTATACTATATACCCGACAAATGGGTACGGCATGAACTATCCAATACGAAGGTGAGACACATTATACTATATACCCGACAAGTGGGTGCACCACGAACTATCCAATACGAATTTTAGACACATTATACTATATACCCGACAAGTGGGTGCACCACGAACTATCCAATACGAAGGTTAGACACATTATACTATATACCCGACAAATGGGTGCACCATTAACTATTCAATACGAAGGTTAGACACATCATACTATATACCCGACAAATGTGTGCAGCATGAACTATCCAATACGAAGGTTAGACACATTATACTATATACCCGACAAGTGGGTACAGCATGAACTATCCAATACGAAGGTGAGACACATTATACTATATACCCGACAAGTGGGTGCACCATGAACTATCCAATACGAAGGTTAAACACATTATACTACATACCCGACAAATGGGTACAACATGAACCAGTAGAGATCACCATAAAATCGGCAATAGTCCAGGCTACTACAAGCAGCCACACACACACCTGTGGACGTGCATGCACGTCGCTATTTTACCTCACCTTATACATATGATATTATACTATATACCAGACAACAGGTAAGACATGAATTAGCCAGTACGTAGCTTAATGACATTACACTATAGAGTAGACAACAGGTAAGACATGAATTAGCCAGTACGTAGCTTAATGTCATTACACTACAAAGTAGACAACAGGTAAGACATGAATTAGCCAGTACGTAGCTTAATGACATTACACTATAAAGTAGACAACGGGTAAGACATGAATTAGCCAGTACGTAGCTTAATAACATTACACTATAAAGTAGACAACATGTAAGACATGAATTAGCCAGTACGTGCGGTTTATGACATTATACTATAAAGTAGACAACAGGTACAGCATGAATTAGCCAGTACGTAGCTTAATGACATTACACTATAAAGTAGACAACAGGTAAGACATGAATTAGCCAGTACGTAGCTTAATGACATTACACTTTAAAGTAGACAAAAGGTAAGACATGAATTAGCCAGTACGTAGCTTAATGACATCACACTTTAAAGTAGACAACAGGTAAGACATGAATTAGCCAGTACGTAGCTTAATGGCATTACACTATAAAGTAGACAACAGGTACAGCATGAATTACCCAGTACGTAGCTTAATGACATTACACTATAAAGTAGACAACAGGTACAGCATGGTTTAGCCAGTACGTAACTTAATGACATCACGCTATAAAGTAGACAACAGGTAAGACATGAATTAGCCAGTACGTAGCTTAATGACATTACACTATAAAGTAGACAACATGTAAGACATGAATTAGCCAGTACGTAGCTTAATGACATCACACTATAAAGTAGACAACAGGTAAGACATGAATTAGCCAGTACGTAGCTTAATGACATCACACTATAAAGTAGACAAAAGGTACAGCATGAATTAGCCAGTACGTAGCTTAATGACATCACACTATAAAGTATACAACAGGTAAGACATGAATTAGCCAGTACGTAGCTTAATGCCATTACACTATAAAGTAGACAGCAGGTAAGACATGAATTAGCCAGTACGTAGCTTAATGACATTACACTATAAAGTAGACAACATGTAAGACATGAATTAGCCAGTACGTAGCTTAATGACATCACACTTTAAAGTAGACAAAAGGTAAGACATGAATTAGCCAGTACGTAGCTTAATGACATCACACTATAAAGTAGACAACAGGTAAGACATGAATTAGCCAGTACGTAGCTTAATGACATTACACTATAAAGTAGACAACATGTAAGACATGAATTAGCCAGTACATGCGGTTTATGACATTATACAATAAAGTAGACAACAGGTACAGCATGAATTAGCCAGTACGTAGCTTAATGACATTACACTATAAAGTAGACAACAGGTAAGACATGAATTAGCCAGTACGTAGCTTAATGACATTACACTATAAAGTAGACAACAGGTACAGCATGAATTAGGCAGTACGTAGCTTAATGACATTACACCATAAAGTAGACAACAGGTAAGACATGAATTAGCCAGTACGTAGCTTAATGACATCACACTATAAAGTAGACAACATGTAATACATGAATAAGCCAGTACGTAGCTTAATGACATTACACTATAAAGTAGACAACAGGTAAGACATGAATTAGCCAGTACGTAGCTTAATGACATTAAACTATAAAGTAGACAACAGGTAAGACATGAATTAGCCAGTACGTAGCTTAATGACATTACACTACAAAGTAGACAACAGGTAAGACATGAATTAGCCAGTACGTAGCTTAATGACATCACACTTTAAAGTAGACAAAAGGTAAGACATGAATTAGCCAGTACGTAGCTTAATGACATTACACTATAAAGTAGACAACATGTAAGACATGAATTAGCCAGTACGTAGCTTAATGACATTACACTATAAAGTAGACAACAGGTAAGACATGAATTAGCCAGTACGTAGCTTAATGACATCACACTTTAAAGTAGACAAAAGGTAAGACATGAATTAGCCAGTACGTAGCTTAATGACATTACACTATAAAGTAGACAACATGTAAGACATGAATTAGCCAGTACGTAGCTTAATGACATTACACTATAAAGTAGACAACAGGTAAGACATGAATTAGCCAGTACGTAGCTTAATGACATCACACTTTAAAGTAGACAAAAGGTAAGACATGAATTAGCCAGTACGTAGCTTAATGACATTAAACTATAAAGTAGACAACAGGTAAGACATGAATTAGCCAGTACGTAGCTTAATGACATCACACTTTAAAGTAGACAAAAGGTAAGACATGAATTAGCCAGTACGTAGCTTAATGACATTACACTATAAAGTAGACAACAGGTACAGCATGAATTAGCCAGTACGTAGCTTAATGACATTACACTATAAAGTAGACAACAGGTAAGACATGAATTAGCCAGTACGTAGCTTAATGACATCACACTTTAAAGTAGACAAAAGGTAAGACATGAATTAGCCAGTACGTAGCTTAATGACATCACACTATAAAGTAGACAACATGTAAGACATGAATTAGCCAGTACGTAGCTTAATGACATTACACTATAAAGTAGACAACAGGTACAGCATGGTTTAGCCAGTACGTACCTTAATGACATTACACTATAAAGTAGACAACAGGTAAGACATGAATTAGCCAGTACGTGCGGTTTATGACATTATACTATATACCAGACATCTCATACAAGAGGACGTAGCTAGCGAATGAGTTAAGCTGAGACATGGTGACTTTGCAGGACCACCAATGGTGTTCTGTTATTCACTTAATCGGCGACGAAACACTTAATCAGTGTAGGCCAGGCCGAGCGCAGGTCAATGTATCAGCCAAGCGATCATCTGCGATTTGTCAAGTCCTCCTGTCTGGTCCTAACAGGTAGGTTGACAACATAGGTAAAGTCAGTTGGGTCATATTTGTGTTGATGGTGCGGGATATTAGGTTACATGAAATGTGCCGAGTTGGCTGAAAATGTCTCATCTCATATGCTTTTGTAAATATATAAGCAATGTTTTAAAGGGTGGGGTGTGACAAGGTAGTTTTTGACCAACTAGAATTGACAAGTAATAGAAAACGAATCAGAAATGATTTGACTTTGAAATAGCTTTTTGTACAACATTCGCGAAATTTTGAAATAAAACAACGAACACAGAGGCAGGGACAAATACAGGCTGGAAAAACAATGGTCGGTATATAGGAAGGCTATCAAGTTTCTTTCGTCGTCATATAGGCTTTATAACAGATAGTCGTTAGCCGTTTAATAAGCTGGATAACAGATAGTCGCTAGCCGTTATATAGACTGGATAACAAATGTCTGTCCTATAATTTTCAGCACTCTTTTGCTTTGCCCTTGCTGCCCATTTGGATCTGTTTTGACAGACAACCGGGACTAAATATTGTCTGGCGACGGCGTTATATATTCAGTCGTTATATAGGCTAGATAACAAATGTAGTTAAACGTTATACAGGTTGGATAACAGGGGGTCATTGGTCGATATACATTGGGTAATATATGTCGTTAATCCTTATACAAGCTAGCTATACATAAGGGAGGGTCGTTAGACGTTATCCGGGCAGCGTCGGCAGTAGTCGTTAGTCGTTAGTATTGGCAGGGTAACATATGTAGTTAGTCGCTATACAAGCTAGATAAGGGAGGGTAAATAAGCCAGAATATAGCTTGTGTAACAGAATCTGATGCCGTTTGTCGTATATATATAGGGTTGAAGGGATTTTAGTAAGCGACAGGATGTTTTCGGTCGCCGCTTCAAGACAAAGAGGAGGCGAACAATTATTGTTAATTTTCGCAACACATCATGCACCCCGTGAAGATCCTGGGTGGAATAGGTCTTCAGCAATCCATGCTTGCCGTAAAAGGTGACTATGTTGTTAGAGGCGACCAACGGGATCGGGGGGTCAGGCTTGCTGACTTGGTTGATTCATGTCATCGATCCCAATTGCGTGGATCGATGCTCATGATGTCAATCACTGCATTGTCTGGTCCAGACTCAATTTTTTACAGACCGCCGTCATATAGCTGGAATATTGCTGAGTTAGGCGTTAAACAACAAACAAACATATCACAACATAACCTCTTTGATAGGCATTTAGAAGTTGGAGTAGTACGGATAAGAATTTATGGATGAACAACTTCTTTATTACAATTAAGAGCGACGTTTCGGTGTAGGTTCTAACACCTGCTTGATAACGGTGTTAGAACCTACACCGAAACGTCGCTCTTAATTGTAATAAAGAAGTTGTTCATCCATAAATTCTTATCCTTACATATCACAACATGCAGAATGTCAAGCAAACAATAATTATTATTAATGTTTAAAAACTGAGGCAGAGTTATTCTTGTTCATCATTTAATAACAAATTTGTTTTTAAATACCAGGGGCGCGGTCGGGTAGCCTAGTGGTTCAAGCGTTTGCTCGTCACGCCGAAGACCCGGGTTCGATTCCCGACATGGGTACAATGTGTGAAGCCCATTTCTGGTGTTCCCTGCCGTGATATTGCTGGAATATTGCTAAAAGCGGCGTAAAACCATACTCACTCACTCACTTTAAATACCAGGTCCCCACAGAAAATGAAATGGTCAGTCCTAATGGGGACTTATTCGGGGGAAATGGAGGTATGGGTCCAGATTCTGTTTAATTGAAAATTATGTGGTTTGATCCCTGGATTTCAGTATTTGCAGCACTATATGGATCGGAAGCCAAGGTCAAGCGAGAAAGATGTCGGACATCCCAAGATCAGCTGTTTGCAAGCACCAGGGGGAACAAAAGTCACAAGGATTCAAGGATACAGATGAAGAACAAGAATGAACACAGAACTGTAGATAACCATTAAATGTTAAATTCTAGCGTCAGATGTTCGGGTTTCATGGTACCATGTGTCATGTTCTTTATGACTGTCTGCTACATTTGTTTGTTTGTTTTATTGTTGTTTAACGCCACACTCAGCAAATATTCCAGCTATATGACGGCGGTCTGTAAATAATCGAGTCTGGACCAGACAATCCAGTGATTAATATCATGAGCATCGATCCACGCAATTGGGATCGATGCCATGCATCAACCAAGTCAGCGAGCCTGACCACCCGATCCCGTTAGTCGCCTTTTACGACAAGCATAGTCACCTCTTAACGGCAAGCATGGGTTGCTCAAGACCTATTCTACCCCGGAATCTTCACGGGTCTTGTCTGCTACTGTTTTATGTGTGAGAGGAGGTTAGTTGAGGTGAAATTGGGTTTAACGTCGCGTCCAAGATTATTGCATTTATATAGCGACGTGCATGCACGTGTGTGTGTGGCTGCTTGTACTAGTCCGGACTGATGCCGATTTATAGTGCTAACACACGGAGATACCATGCCGCAGTTTAACATGAATACCCCACTCAGATACAGTATACTGACTCCGAGCCGACCAGTCCTTGTTTTAGCCCCTTAATGCCACCTACTCAGATAATACAAATCAGTGGCCATAGAAATGTGCAGAGTGTCAATAACTATTCACAAATTTCTGAAGAGCAGCACACACACATCAGTAAATTGATTGACAGGCCTAGTGATTCTTGCACTTCACAATCACTGCTGTGTGTTCCGACTGGCCAACCGTCGATCGTCTCTGCTCGTTATACCCAATTTCACCTCACCCTCACAAATCAGGCGAAGTAAGGTAACTTTAGTGGACGAATCGGTGACGTACTCTACAGCTTGATACCTGTGACTGTAAACCTTCCAGCGCCTCCAATGGCAGCATGGATTGTATTCTCCCCGGGGAGCTGAGCATGAACTATCAGTGCACACTGATCAAATGATCGGAGTGATTATAATGTATTATATTCAAGCCAAACGTCTATTTTTTCATTACATGAAACATTCATTTAGATGAAGAAGGGATGCGTAATTTGAAGAATAGAACATGTGTGGTGTGCATTTAGCATGACAACGGCTTTCGTTTCAATAAGACTTTATTGATTAACTAAAGGAACATCCATGTGTCGAGATTCACGTTTTACGGTCCTATCGCCACATGATTTCCACTCAATTAAGAGAAGTTATTTCAATATATTTTAATTGAGAACCTGTCACATAGAAAAACTCCAGGTCGTACATCTGCGTATTAACTGTATTGCTAACATCATACTTTGACAATACCATCATATGTACTAGAAACGTCAAACTGTAAAATACCGATTAAATCCAATTTAAAACATTCGAGTTTAGTTTAGTTTTCAATCACTCCTTCAAATCCTTTGTTAACTTACAAATATGCATACAGTAAACTACGGTTATAACGAACACGCTTATAACGAACTGACGGATATAACGAACTTACTTTGCTGGTCCCGACTATTTGCTGTAGCTATGCTGTATAAATGCTTATAACGAACTACGGTTATAACGAACTAAAATTAGTAGTCCCTTTGAGTTCGTTATAACCGTACCTTACTGTATTTCACAAATATGAGCTATTACTTCCATTTGAAGACAAACCGCTTGGGTCACTCAAAGAAACGAACTAGAACAATGACATGAGCAACCAAACTTCTTTCTTTGAAAATTGTTTAAATAAGGAGTTGTACCAGTTTAACCTCACTATTCTCCATAACATCTGAATCATCCCACTCTGACTGGTCATTCTCACTTCCATAAACCATTTGTTCCATTTGACCTTGGGTCTATTAAAGGCAAGCGTTTATTCATTTCGCCATTAAAACAGCCACTGCCTGTTTGTATCTGTGGCGGGCGTCTATTCAAAGATTTACGGTGGACAAAATAAGTGTTTCTACTGGATCAAAAACCTAACCCTAGTCAGGGGGCAGTCACCAATATTGGAGACTTGAGCATAGTCTCATTATCAATAATATCGTATGTAAATGGTGCATCAATTAAACAACGTTAAAAAAGCAATAAAACAAAATTTAAGCAGAAACAAAGAGAAACATGGTTCCAGTGGTTATATCATGTATTCGGAACATCTGGGAAGAGGACAAAAATATTACCTATTTTTCAAAATAAATTTTGTTTAAATCATACACGAAACGCCTCCACTCTACACGACGGCCTGTAAATATCAAGTCTGGGCGAGACAAACCAGTATTTGTATCTTATCATGGGCACTTAATTCGATATAAGGCCCATGATGGTATATATAAACTCCCTGATATAACGTCCAGCTCGATCGGGTACCATGACGCAATCCACGACACCCTTCTAATTTAGCCGGCTCTAACACTCAACAGAGTAATGGGGAATTATATATTTTGGGTCACAGATTTGCGCCTATATATATATATATATATATATATATATATATATATATATGTGGCCGAGCTATTATTATCATTATGATTATATCATTATTATCTCGGAGCAAATCAAGCTGCTGGGGAAGTCAATGAGACAATGGGACAATTCTGTATTTCTTGAGGAAGGCTTTATAGCTTCTAAAGACACATCTAACGCACTTCCACTTTTCACTCCTATATCCGTTCGTCCTGTCAAGGTGATGTCTAATTTTTCATACGAGGCACTGAATATATGACAAAAGAATAGTCTAGACCTAAATAAAACGGACCAATTTTTAGAAAACAAAAGTGGAAATGTTTTGTTTTTTTAAATGCCACCCTTTATGGGCCCCAGATCCCGTGGAAGTGAAACATCCACACTCCGGCGCAGTGGTGACTTAGCATAACACAGGGTACTACATCTATATGCAGGTCGCATGGAACTCTGGGTAGGAGAGTGGGAAAGTTCCAGACGCATAATCAAAAAATCAATTTGTTATCAGCAAGAAATATAGATCTACATACAACCATAACGCAGAAATAATAAAAGTGACTACTTTCTATACAATATATATATACGCCCTGCCGATATGGCCTCGTAACAGGTCTTTCCAAACCCTGAAACAAACAGCGTCAACATATAAAATTATGAAAGTTGGGTTCCGTCGCAAAAGCAAGGGAGGTCACTCTAGACAACTGTGTCATTGTCTTCGACATGTTATAAGAGGCTCAACAGTAATTTCGCATACGACGTTAACAAACATCAACAGAGAGTTTATTATTTTGAATGTGCGAAATGGTTTCATAGCATTATTTCTATTTTGTGTGTATCATACACTGGGTATGTATTAGCTAGAGATGTAAGTATTGAATTCATGCAGTTGCTGTGTAATTTTGGACGGGCTATCGTTTATGTCGTTTCCTTGCAGATGTCTTGAACTTGAGGCGCGAAGTTCAATCGAAGAAATTGAACGAAATCGAAAGTTGTATTTTATTTCTGGGACGCTATTTAGCAAAAATTCCCTTTATTTGTTTCAACGGTTGTCCATGCTGTATATCTACGTGTGGTAGGTAAAACAATTCAAGTGTGAATAAAAACGCATCAATAATTTACATTCATATGTACTCACTATATATGTGTGGTCAAATTTGGTCGATTTACCAGTCTGTTTCTCATTCGACATAGTCCTGAATCATGACCGTGGAATATATTTATTTATGAAAAAAAATAATCTAGAAATGCATACAAAAGCAAGTCTAGCCAGCTCAAGCTAGCTCTATTCCACAATCAGCATAGGGATTTTCTTTTATTTTTAGTGTCAAGAAGGATATTGTGTAATATAATATTTCAGAGACTAAATGTTAGTCTAATTCGGACACTGTGTGTATCAGTATGCAAGATTACGGCCATAATATGAATCCTCCATTGGGGTTCTTATTTTGAAGGTTCTTTATGAAGAAAACAAATGCAAGTTTGGGATCGTTAATCGTTTGTTGTTATGATAATATGATAAACAATGGTAAATATAAAACCTATCATGCTTACCCCTTTGGTGACTTTTCTTTGGGTTTCATTTCAATGAATCTATGTGCGTAAGAAATATGGATCTACAGCGTTAGAAATTGGCACTAGTCCTGTAGTCCTTACCAAACTGCCCAATAGTAAAGGTATCCTAAGGACTAGTAGAAATTGGACCATTTTAAGGGTTTTGCTATATGTTATGGATCTAAGTATCATCCCATTTATACCTTTCTCAACACCTACTGAATATCCGTCCACTTTTGTTATCGTATAACTTTTGTTGTTTTTACCCCTGTCCGCATCCCAGCATTCATTCAACTGACCCTATCCTGTAAGTAGCCTCTTGCGACTAGCATAGTCACCTTTTACGGCAAACATGGGTTGCTGAAGACCTATTCGGATCTTCACGGGTCCAAAATTGCTTTGACATATCAAGATATTGTGTTGATGGTTTGCAAAACAGTTGTAAATGTCTATTGGCTTGCATCACTCTTAGCGTTCACTGAAACACAAGTTGACGTATATCTCTAACCCAACACACTGTTATTCTTCAGATTGTTCGAGACGTGAGGATGCCCCCCAAGTTACAGCTTGACAAGGCTGCCTGGCAGTGGGCGGACACAACAGACCCACACGATGTCACACAGGAACACGTGAACATGGCGTACAGGCTCAATCTGAAGCCATGCTCACAGGGAACATGCAAGTAGGTCGCCGTCGCCAATGTTTTCCCTTTGGTTTTGCTCGCCACCGTGCAGTGTGCCCGCTGGCTTGTGGACTGGCAACTCTAAAAATTACCAGTCCCCCCTTATTTTTGCCTGTCCCAACTTTCAACAAATAAACAAACGTTTGAAAATTATTTGGTTTTAATTCTTTCAACTTCATGTTCAGTGCAAAGATGTCATCTCTGAAGTAACTTAGTTAAATCTATACGTCATTTACACAAACTTCAGTCACAATTTACTCTCCTTTTTTTTAATATTTCGAGACGAAGTCGCTAGAAATGGGTATTTAACCTAGAAACAGACAGGGGGAAACCCTGATGGCAACAGACAAGCTGACTTTGTTCGAGTGAGTGAGTGAGTTAAAGTTAAATGTCACATTGGCAATATTTCAGCCATATCGTGACGATGACTTTGTTCGAATAATGTACTTTTATGAATATCCCTGATGTTTTGTTCAACAACAAAGATTTATAAGGTGCTTTATTTGCTGGTCCACAGGGACTGGCAGTCACATGAATTACCGGTCCAAGCCTATTTTTACAGGTCCAAAGCCTGAGTCTTGTAAAATGCTGTTTGTTCCTGTAAACTCCATATGGTGACACAGATAATGCCTGTTTGTCCCAGACTGATGTGGAAAGATAAGCAACTATGAATAGAGAAAAAGTAATATACAATCTGTTACAATAATTATATGATTCTTGAAACATTTCAGCACTCACTGACAAACCTACTGAACTATTAAACTATTGCCATTATCAGATTATAGGAAATATGTACACGTTTTATTGAGATTTGACTTCAACTTATTTTGGACCCGTGACAATCTGGGGTAGAATAGGGCTTCAGCGCCCATGCTTGCCGTAAAAGGCGACTATGCTTGTTTTAAGAGGCGACTAACTAATATTGCTGAGTGCGGCTTTAACAACAAACAAACCAAATAAACCCAACCAACCGGTTTTGCGTTTATGGAAACTCCAATGTACACACTTGGATTTGTTTGTTCTGTTTTGTTTGTTTATTAATTAATTAATTATTGTTTGCTTGACATTCTGCATGTTGTGATATGTTTGTTGTTTGTTGTTTAACACTGCACTCAGCAATATTCCAGCTATATGACAGCGGTCTGGAAATAATTGAGTCTGGACCAGACAATCCAGTGATTGACATCATGAGCATAGATCTACGCAATTGGGATATGATGACATGCATCAACCAAGTCAGCGAGCCTGCCCACCCGATCCCATAAGTCGCCTATATGACAAGCATAGTAATCTTTTACGGCAAGCATGGGTTGCTGAAGACCTATTCTTTACCCGGATCTTCACGTTTCACACACTTTGTAAATCGGTGTAGGTGATTTATGAAAAGTCTGCACTCTGTTTTTGTGTGGTTTTAACTCCAATTATTGCAAAAAATATATTGAAATCAATTCCTATAAATAAATACAGTAAACTATGGTTAAAAGTAACTCAAAGGGCTTACAAACTCTAGTTTCTTATATCCGTAGTTTGTTATAAGCATTTTGACTGTCAGACATCTTGGATCAAGTCATTTTCCTGATAAATAAAAAAAGGTGTGCACAAAACATGTACTCTGTTTAATGACATACAGACACAAGTGTCACTTGCCTTCATTCAGGAAAACTGTGATTTTGCTTTGAGCCTTCGTTTAACCCGGGTCATCTTTCGAGGCAAGTGAGTTAACTGACTATAGATGTCCAGTTTCCACCCTTGCCGAATTAGGCTGGTATTATGGAGTTACATTTTGGCTGGACTAACGAGTTTATGCATAGTCCAATCAAAATTGCGCACCAAAATCGAAATCCGGTTCGTAAAGTGTCATGCAGATTTCGGTCGACTGCAGGATTTGCAAAGCATGTGCACCGCTAACTCGTTTATAAATCTTTTCCTGTTTTTAATCAAGGTGCTCACGTGATTTGATGCACTTCGCGATGTAAGACTCATTTTATCACAATATAGATCTTGAATATCGATCATATCGTCTTGACTGGGCGCCACCGTTTTGTTTGAAGCAAATGGAAGTGATACGAGAGGTTGAATCTGATTGGTCAATAGGAGAGGCATAGAAAGGACATACCTCGTAATAGCCACTGGGGGCGCTACGATCGAGCCCAGTAATTCCAGCCTAGTTCGGCAAGGGTGGAAACTGGACTTTTAAAGTCAGTTCACTCTCTTGCCTCGAGAAGATGACCCGGGTGGGCGGGGCAGTTGTCTATCAGTGGCAGCCTAGTCACTGTGTTACTATTGTTAATTGAGGGTGTAATTTGAGGACACAATGTCAGTACTTAAGAGAAAATCAATTGCCTTCAATTGTTTATTGCTGCTGTGAACAGCCGTGCAAGGCCGCAGATGTTTTGAGACAGACTGGTGACACGTGAGCAGTCTGTTATAAACTTAAACATTGTCGTTGACCGCGTACACCCGGGACCTCAAAGTGAGTTCGCTATGTCCGTTATTTCGTCATAAGCGTGGTCGCTATATCCATCATTTTTATATGACAAAACATACAGCAAATGGCCGTCAGTTCGTAATAAGTGTTCGTTATCAACATAGTTTACTGCATGTAAAAAATGCTAACCTTGCAGACTGGTTCTTTAATCACTAACACAAGAAATCAGTAGAAAACCTCTTGAACCTGATAGTCATGGCATCAACTGATTAGTTGGTTGTTGGTTTGTTGTTGAACTCCGCACTCGGCAATATTCCAGCAGCCTGTAAATAATCGAGTCTTGACCAGAAAATCCACTGATTAATATCATGAGCATTGATCTATGCATTTGGGATCGATGACATGCCTCAACCAAGTCAGCGAGCCTGACCACTAGGACCACCCAATCCCATTAGTCGCCTCTTACGACAAGCATGGGTTGCTGAAGACCTATTCTACCCCGGATCTTAATGGGTTCAACTGGTTAATATGTACAACATATTGTAAAACCAAACTGAATTGAAATTTTCACCTGGATAGATTTCTGAAGACATTGAAGTTTAAAAACTTGACCATGGCCATAGGAATTGCACCTCAGCTTTTTGTTTCAGGAGGAACTGTAGGGGAAACCCATTTTGTTTGAATGCATTAGGAGAAAAGTCTTGGTTTGCAAAGCTGGATGAGAGACGATGGCATGACTTCGACCCCCAGACAGAGAGGAGGGACAAGGTATGAGGCACATTGCATTAAGACATTTCCATGATTTTACCACTATTTGATAGAACATTCCTCTGTATGCATGGTATGATTACCGATTGAATGGCAATCGGTCAATATCCAAGAGGGGCACAGGTTACCCAGTCGTCTAAGGCGCCGCAATTCGCTGTGACGAGTTGCGACCTTCGGCACACCAGAAACCTATGATCATGGTTTCAAATTCCGGTTCGCCCCGATTATGTTTCTAGGTTTGTCAGCACCATACCCGTACTCATGGGTTTCACCGAAGTGGTAAGCGTCTGAGACCTGCATTACTTCGGGCTTTCCTCCCACATTAAGCTGACATGCCGTGATATAACTGGAATACTGTTAAAAGCGGCGTTAAAGCCAACTCACTCACTCACTAGTGAAGAAGCTGAGATTCAGATACGAGAAGCATTCTCTTATGTGTGTCATGAATGTTGGTTCTGTTTCATGGCTTGATAGCATAACACATGTTTTCTGTTTGACAGGGTTCTTATGTGGGTCTGAAGAATCTTGGCGCCACCTGCTATGTGAACACCTTCCTGCAGCTGTGGTTCCACAACCTCCCCGTGAGGAGAGCTCTGTACCAGTGGCGGGAGACCCACATGCCCGATGTCCTGAGTATGTATGGCCAGGGGAACCTCCAAGCCATCAAATTGCCTGGATTTGGGTTGTATGGTTCAAGCTGTCTAGGTGTTGGATGTGTGGATCTGGGAAGTATTGGATATGTGGGTGTCTAGTTCAAGTTGTCTAGGTGTTGGATGTGTGGGTGTCTAGTTCAAGTTGTCTAGGTGTTGGATGTGTGGGTGTGTAGTTTAAGCTGTCCAGGTGTTGGATGTGTGGGTGTGTAGTTTAAGCTGTCCAGGTGTTGGATGTGTGGGTGTCTAGTTCAAGTTGTCTTGGTGTAGGATGTGTGGGTGTCTAGTTCAAGTTGTATAGGTGTTGGATGTGTGGGTGTCTAGTTCAAGTTGTCTAGGTGTTGGATGTGTGGGTGTCTAGTTCAAGTTGTCTAGGTGTTGGATGTGTGGGTGTCTAGTTCAAGTTGTCCAGGTGTTGGATGTGTGGGTGTGTAGTTCAAGTTGTCTAGGTGTTGGATGTGTGGGTGTCTAGTTCAAGTTGTCAAGGTGTTGGATGTGTGGGTGTCTAGTTCAAGTTGTCTAGGTGTTGGATATGTGGGTGTCTAGTTCAAGTTGTCTAGGTGTTGGATGTGTGGGTGTCTAGTTCAAGTTGTCATGGTGTTGGATGTGTGGGTGTCTAGTTCAAGTTGTCCAGGTGTTGGATGTGTGGGTGTCTAGTTCAAGTTGTCCAGGTGTTGGATGTGTGGGTGTGTAGTTTAAGCTGTCCAGGTGTATGATGTGTGGGTGTCTAGTTCAAGTTGTCTAGGTGTATGATGTGTGGGTGTCTAGTTCAAGTTGTCTTGGTGTTGGATGTGTGGGTGTCTAGTTCAAGTTGTCTTGGTGTTGGATGTGTGGGTGTGTAGTTTAAGCTGTCCAGGTGTTGGATGTGTGGGTGTCTAGTTCAAGTTGTCTAGGTGTTGGATGTGTGGGTGTCTAGTTCAAGTTGTCCAGGTGTTGGATGTGTGGGTGTGTAGTTTAAGCTGTCCAGGTGTTGGATGTGTGGGTGTCTAGTTCAAGTTGTCTTGGTGTTGGATGTGTGGGTGTCTAGTTCAAGTTGTATAGGTGTTGGATGTGTGGGTGTCTAGTTCAAGTTGTCTAGGTGTTGGATGTGTGGGTGTCTAGTTCAAGTTGTCTAGGTGTAGGATGTGTGGGTGTCTAGTTCAAGTTGTCCAGGTGTTGGATGTGTGGGTGTCTAGTTCAAGTTGTCCAGGTGTAGGATGTGTGGGTGTCTAGTTCAAGTTGTCCAGGTGTAGGATGTGTGGGTGTCTAGTTCAAGTTGTCCAGGTGTAGGATGTGTGGGTGTCTAGTTCAAGTTGTCCAGGTGTATGATGTGTGGGTGTCTAGTTCAAGTTGTCCAGGTGTAGGATGTGTGGGTGTCTAGTTCAAGTTGTCCAGGTGTAGGATGTGTGGGTGTCTAGTTCAAGTTGTCTAGGTGTATGATGTGTGGGTGTCTAGTTCAAGTTGTCCAGGTGTAGGATGTGTGGGTGTCTAGTTCAAGTTGTCTTGGTGTTGGATGTGTGGGTGTCTAGTTCAAGTTGTCATGGTGTTGGATGTGTGGGTGTGTAGTTCAAGCTGTCTAGGTGTTGGATGTGTGGGTGTGTAGTTTAAGCTGTCCAGGTGTTGGATGTGTGGGTGTCTAGTTCAAGTTGTCTAGGTGTAGGATGTGTGGGTGTCTAGTTCAAGTTGTCTAGGTGTATGATGTGTGGGTGTGTAGTTTAAGCTGTCCAGGTGTTGGATGTGTGGGTGTCTAGTTCAAGTTGTCTTGGTGTTGGATGTGTGGGTGTCTAGTTCAAGTTGTCTAGGTGTTGGATGTGTGGGTGTGTAGTTTAAGCTGTCCAGGTGTTGGATGTGTGGGTGTCTAGTTCAAGTTGTCTTGGTGTTGGATGTGTGGGTGTCTAGTTCAAGTTGTCCAGGTGTTGGATGTGTGGGTGTGTAGTTTAAGCTGTCCAGGTGCTGGATGTGTGGGTGTCTAGTTCAAGTTGTCTTGGTGTTGGATGTGTGGGTGTCTAGTTCAAGTTGTCTAGGTGTTGGATGTGTGGGTGTCTAGTTCAAGTTGTCTAGGTGTTGGATGTGTGGGTGTCTAGTTCAAGTTGTCATGGTGTTGGATGTGTGGGTGTCTAGTTCAAGTTGTCCAGGTGTTGGATGTGTGGGTGTCTAGTTCAAGTTGTCGAGGTGTAGGATGTGTGGGTGTCTAGTTCAAGTTGTCCATGGTGTTGGATGTGTGGGTGTCCAGTTCAAGTTTTTCATGTTTTGCATGTTTGCAGCTGTGTATCAGAAATCTTTATTTTTACATTAGATGTTAACCTAGACTTGAGACAGAGGTAGGTCTAAGATTTTGATACAGACTTAAGACAGTACTGCATGCACTAGAACTAGGAAAATTGTGTTGTGTTTACAATCATAAATGTCATTGCAGTAGCAGACACAGGTCTAAAAGCCGAGTCAGTTGTCCATGTGTCACTGTTTGTTTTTTATCGATCTTCATCCTGTTTCTTTATCTGAAGGTGATGACTGGACTCCTTCAACAATCTGTGGGCATCTTCAGGTCATCTTTGCCCTGCTTCAGTACAGTATTAGAAGGTGGGTGTGTCACTGCAGGTAGATCTTAGTAATAGATGAACATGGGTGTGTCATTACAGGTAGATCTTAGTAATAGATGAACATGGGTGTGTCATTATAGGTAGATCTTAGTAATAGATGAAGGTGGGTGTGTCATTACAGGTAGATCTTAGTAATAGATGAAAGTGGGTGTGTCATTATAGGTAGATCTTAGAAATAGATGAAAGTTGGCGTGTCATTACAGGTAGATCTTAGTAATAGATGAAAGTGGGTTTGTCACTACAGGTAGACCTTAGTAATAGATGAAAGGGGGCGTGTCATATACAGGTATAACAGCAACATGTTTGTTTTCCATAAGGAAGATATAATAGCTTGCAATCATGTTTTCTCCAGATACATTGATCCCAGTTCGTTCATCAACCACCTGGGCCTGGACGCTGGTCAACAACAGGTAATGACCAGCCATGTGTCAGGTATCTCACGCGTGGGAAGGTCTGGCACCTCTATACTCCACTGGGGTAGAACGATGTGATAGAAGGGACCTATAGTAGCCACACTTGGCTGTGTGGCAGTCTTTACAAACATGAAGTAATAACAGGGCTCGATTTAGCTATCTATGCACCAGTCATACCTATTATTGAAAAATTGCAACCTAATATTTATGTCTACATGCATCAAGTTCAAGTAAACAAAAATCAAATTTGGTCTGACTAACCCTTACTTGTCCACATGACATTGATCTGTGAGCACACTCAACACCTAAGCTTCAGACCTACAGATAAGCTGCGTATGTGCGTAAAATACCCCCTAATAATATTCAAAACCCAATTATTTTCAATATACTTGTGTACGGAAACGCATACATTAAAAATTTCCGAAACACAATTACGAGCTAAGTTATTTTCTGAGTCAAGCCTATATTTAGAACCGTTATACATCTAAAACACATTATTTATCATTTTTTTAAATCTCATTTGGGGGGAAACCCACTAGAGTGATGAATAGATGAGTGAAAAAATATTGGTTACCTAATGAAAAATGTAATAATTAAAATAGAAACCTTCGAGTAAAAACTCAATTGCTCAAAAAGTTATCTGGAGCTCTGAAGCATTGTGTACCATACTACATCACTAGTCCCTGTGTTGTGTGTAATTCAGGACACAGGACACATGACACAGTCATCAGAGCTCTAGGATTGTACTTGTTCAGACACGTTTATGGATCTGTGTTTCAACTGATACATTGATGGGACCAGGGTGCAGCCTGGTTTTGTCTGGTGCTGCTAGCTTTTCATATGAACCATCTTCCTGAGGCAAGGGCGTTAACTGACTATAAAAGTCCAGTTTCCATCCCTGCCGAATTAGGCTGGAATTTCCAGGCTCGATTGTAGCGCCACCAGTGGCTATTTTGAGTTATGTCCCTTCTATATCCCTCCTATTGACCAATCAGATTCCATCTCTCATATATCACTTGCCCAGTCAAGACGAGCTGATCGATAATCAAAATCTTTTTTGTAATGAAATGGGTCTTATGCCGCGAGGTGCCTCAAATCACTTTAGCACCTTGATTAAAAATATTAAAAAGATTGGCAAAATATCTCTCTACGCCCAGATGACAGTACACATGCTTTGCAAATACTGCAGTCGACCGAAATCTGCATTTTAAAATCCATGTTGTTTACAAACCGGACATCTAGTTTGTTACGCAATTTTTATTGGACTATGCATAGACTCGTTTGTAACTCCAGAATTCCTGCCTAGTTTTGCAAGGGTGGAAACTGGACTTTTATAGTCAGTTAACTCCCTTGCCTCAAGAAGATGCATGTGACTATGCACCTGCATCTTACTTGTGCATTTGTATCTTTGATAATCTTGACAGGGTGTCGCAAAACCTTCCAGACACAGTTGGGGTTAGCATGGTTAGTGTTAGACACTAGCAGTAATTTCATGGCACAAAACTTTCGAGATACATTGAGGAGGATGTCGGGATGTTGCAGGATGCCCAGGAGTTCTCCAAGTTGTTCCTGTCCCTGCTGGAGGATGCTATGTCTGCCCAGGCGCCGCACGGCAGCTCCAACATCGTGCAGGAACAGTTCCGCGGGGAGTACTGCTATGTCACAAGGTGAACCTCCCACAGTAGCTAGTGTCTTAGCCCTGTACAGTGGTAAATGCTTCTTTGGCGTTTGAATGCATATGGGTTGCTCTACGTACTTTGAATCTGCTTGATTGAAAATCTCAGTATGTGCATACTGATATTTATATGGGCTTTCTTAGATTCCAATGGTCGACCCCCAGGTCTGCTACAATGTCAGTGAAAATTCCAGCATGGGAATCAAAAGTATTCCAACTCAGGTTATTATTTAGGAGTCATGTTTATGTTTCGCAAATGTGATTTGTATCTGTGCAAATCTCTGATAACAAGACTAATACAGTCAACTTGTATTAAGTTTGAATGTTATAATAGAGCTGAATTATGAGAATAAGAACTTCAAAAATGTCCCAGGAATGTCCCAGGAATGTCCCAGGTAAGTCCCACGTAAGTCCCAGGTAACTCCCTGGTCCCGGGTAGGTTCCAGATAAGACCTGTCCAGGTACGTCCCAGGTATGTCTCAGGTAAGACCCAGAAATGTCTCAGGTGAGACCCAGGTATGTCTCAGGTGAAACCCAGGTATGTCTCAGGTAAGACCCAGGTATGTCTCAGGTAAGACCCAGAAATGTCTCAGGTGAGACCCAGGTATGTCTCAGGTGAGACCCAGGTATGTCTCGGGTAAGACTCAGGTATGTCCCTGGTGTCTCAGGTATGTCCTCGGTATGTCTTAGTTTAGTCCCTTGTGTAGCGTGTATAGTTCCCATGCAGTCAGACCTTCTGATGTTAGAGGTTTTCTGGTTGAGTGTTCTGTTCTGTACTGACTTCTTCAAGTGTTGACATATAATCTGGCTTCTCTGGTCAGATGCAAGAACTGTGGCAATGAGTCAAGAACGGGGTCAATGTTCTATGAGCTGGATTTGAATATCAAGGGACACAAGTTACTGAAAGAGTGCATTGAAGATTTTCTCAAGGTCAGTTGAACACGTTGTACACATGTATGTATTGTTTACAATATGTACCGGAAAAAACCTCACTCAATCCATGGTGTATGTGAGTAGGAATTATGGTATTTCCTGAGGCGGTTAGGCATTGTTCACTGTCAGATGTTAACATAATAAAGTTTAAAATCTTTAAAAAAGTTCAAATCCAGCACATGAAGATTTATGTTTTTTTTAACATGTTATTAATCTTTTGTACAAGAGATACAAAGGTACATTCATCATTCTGCAGACAGATGTAGTGCATGTTCAAGTGTTGCATTCCTCTGTGCTATTTGTTGAAGTATATATGAGGGGATTTATTGTTGTGTGTCTGATGTGTTCTATTCTTATGTAAGCTGATGTGTTGTGTGTCTGATGTATTCTACTGTTATGTGTCCGATGTATTCTACACTTGTGTGTCTGATGTGTTCTGTTGTGTGTCTGATGTGTTCTGTTGTGTGTCTGATGTGTTCTGTTGTGTGTCTGATGTATTCTACTGTTGTGTGTCTGATGTGTTCTGTTGTGTGTCTGATGTGTTCTGTCGTGTGTCTGATGTATTCTACTGTTGTGTGTCTGATGTGTTCTGTTGTGTGTCTGATGTGGTCTGTTGTGTGTCGATGTGTGTCTGTTGAGTCTGATGGGTTCCGTTGTGTTTCTGATGTGTTCTGTTGTGGGTCTGATGTATTCTACACTTGTGTGTCTGATGTGTTCTGTTGTGTGTCTGATGTATTCTACACTTGTGTGTCTGATGTGTTCTGTTGTGGCTCTGATGTATTCTACACTTGTGTGTCTGATGTGTTCTGTTGTGTGTCTGATGTATTCTACACTTGTTTGTCTAATGTGTTCTGTTGTGTGTCTGATGTGTTCTGTTGTGTGTCTGATGTATTCTACACTTGTGTGTCTTATGTGTTCTGTTGTGTGTCTGATGTGTTCTACTGATGTGTTCTACTGTTGTGTGTCTGATGTGTTCTGTTGTGTGTCTGATGTGGTCTTTTGTGTGTCTGTTGTGTGTCTGATGTATTCTACACTTGTGTGTCTGATGTGTTCTGTTGTGTGTCTGATGTGTTCTACTGTTGTATGTCTGATGTGTTCTTCCAGTGTGTCTGATGTGTTCTGTTGTGTGTCTGACGTGTTCTTCCAGTGTGTCTGATGTGTTCTGTTGTGTGTCTGATGTGTTCTACACTTGTGTGTCTGATGTGTTCTGTTGTGTGTCTGTTGTGTGTCTAATGTGTTCTGTTGTGTGTCTGATGTGTTCTACACTTGTGTGTCTGCAGGAGGAGAAACTGGAGGGGGAGAACCAGTACATGTGCGAGTCGTGTGAGAGCAAGCAGAACGCCACCAGGGCCATCCATCTACAGTCCCTGCCGCCTGTCCTCAACATTCAGCTGCTCAGATTTGTGTTTGACAAGTGAGCTGACACTCTTCATCTTCAGGGACATCATGTACTTCAGTTGACTTTGCTGTTCCTACATTGGTAGTCCTTTCTGTAAATGTACTGCCCTACAAACAAGATGGCCAGCACAAAGTACAGTAGGATTGGTATTAGTATTATCACATTGAGGGATATTACAGGACAGAATAGAACCCCCTTAGACCAATTGGGGGCCCATGTTCGAATAGGTCTCCAGCTCTTCACTGATAGCAAGCATCCACCCTGAGAGCGGAAGGTCCGGGTTCGATCCCCGGCCGCGTCATACCAGAAGACATTAAAAGATGGTACTTGTTGTTACCCTGTCTGGCGCTCGGCATTAAGGGGCTAATACAAGGACTGGTCGGCTTGGAGTCAGTAAACTGTGTCTGAGTGGGGTATTCATGTTGAACTGCGGCATGGTATCTCAGTGGGCTAGCACTATAAATCGGCATCAGTCCGGACTAGTACAAGCAGCCACACGCACGCACACGGGCACGCACGCAAGTGTGTACGTCGCTATATAAGTGCAATAATCTTGGACGCGACGTTAACCCCAATTTCACCTCACCTCACCTTCACTGATAACTGTATACTAATGACAATCTTTCAGTGCTTGGTTGATTGCACGTCATTATGCACGCTTCGTGCCTTGGGCTCCCATGCTCTAAAATGCATGAGGAGGGTGTACAAGCCCCTTAGGCTCCCTACACAGCTCATAAGGCCTTGTATCCATCCTTGTCATTACAAATCTAATCCACTTATTGCAAAATAAGTCCCACGGTAGATAGATAGTGTTTGACCGGCAACATTTACATGCATGCATCATCAATAAATAAATACATGATAAACTGCATTTTTGTGAATAATAATGTTTCTTTATTTGTTTGTTGGTTGATTTGTTGTTTTACGCTGCACTCCGCATTATTCCAGCTATATGACGGCTGTCTGTAAATAATCGAGTTTGGACCAGACAATCCAGTGATTGATATGAGCATCGATCCATGCAATTGGGATCAATGACATGCATCAACCAAGTCAGCGTGCCTGACCACCTGATCCCATTAGTTGCCTCTTACGACAAGCATAGACGCCTTTTACAGAAGCATGGGTTGCTGAAGACCTATATTCTACCCCGGATCTACTTGAGCCGTGAATAATAATAAAAACTAACAAATTGAAAAATTCGAATATGCACATATGTTAATCCATTTATCTGCATGAAACCGGAAAAATATATGTATTGAAAATCCAAATGCTTTCATAAACTGGCGCTTGCTATAAAATATGCCACCACAAATACTGAAAACTCTCAACATCGCTGGGCTTATTCAGTGACATCGCATATAGAGATGATAGATCAATGACTGTTGTTGATGGGGATGAAGTAGATGCTGAAGACCCCCAGTAAATATGACGTAGACACAAATCTTGGCATCCCTGTTACATCTTTGTAAGAGTTTCAGCATGACCAACACTATTCAATGTTGTGTCGTTTCAAAATTCTCAAACATGAATCAAAAATGGCCCCCATTCAAGCAGCATCACTTTGGTTCCCCGGAGAGAACATTGGCTTCAAGGCCTGCTCGTTGTGTTTGTAAAGTGTTTGTGAATGTTTGTTGACGGTTTGCCTCCCTCATGTTTGTCAGACACACAGGACACAAGAAGAAGATCAACAGTTTTGTCCAGTTCCCTGAAGTCCTGGACATGAGCAGGTATCTTCGTAAACCAGGTAGGCGGCCATTTTGCTTCTGTGGTGGATTTATACAATTACCTTTTGACAAAAAGAACAAAATTAAGAAAATATAGAAATATTACAGATTAAAGTTCAGGCAACAAAATATTTCCCAATTTTATGTGTGATAATCATATTTGTTGACTCCATTGCCAAATAATCACTGTAACTCTCTGGGTTACCATGGTTACATACAAAACTTCATAGCAAACACACACTTCCCTCTGTGGGAAATACAGGTTAGAACTGGTCCTATGCAACCTATTCTGGTCATAAAAGGTGACCAAATTGATCGGGTGGTCAGACTCAGTGGCTTGGACCTCCTCCCTGGTCTGGTGGATAGGGCATCTGTCCGGAGAGGGGAAGGTCGGGGGTTCGAGCCTCGGACACGTCATAGCTAAGGATGTTAAAAGATGGTACTTGTTGTTACTCTGCCTGGCGTTCGGCATCAAGGGACTAAAACAAAGACTGGTCGGATCGGAGTCAGTATACTGTGTCTAGTGGGTATTCATGTTGAACTGTGGCATGGCATCTCAGTGGGATAGCACGATAGAAATCAGCATTAGTCCGGACTAGTACAAGCAGACACACACACGCTTATCCATGTACGTCGCTATGTAAGTGCAACAATCTTGGATGCGACATTAAACCCCATTTCACCTCACCTCACCTCACCTCACCTCACCTCAGTGACTTGGTTGATAGTGTGTCATTATACCTCACCTCACCTCAGTGACTTGGTTGATAGCGCGTCATTATACCTCACCTCACCTCACCTCACCTCAGTGACTTGGTTGATAGCGCGTCATTATACCTCACCTCACCTCACCTCACCTCAGTGACTTGGTTGATAGCGCGTCATTATACCTCACCTCACCTCACCTCAGTGACTTGGTTGATAGCACGTCATTATACCTCACCTCACCTCACCTCACCTCAGTGACTTGGTTGATAGTGTGTCATTATACCTCACCTCACCTCAGTGACTTGGTTGATAGCGTGTCATTATACCTCACCTCACCTCACCTCACCTCAGTGACTTGGTTGATAGCGTGCCATTGTACCCTGATGGCCTGGATATTGTTCACGATATCTGTCACTGTATTGTCTGTTCCAGACTCTGTTATTTTCAGACTGTCATCATATAGCTGGAATATTGCTTAGTGCAACACAACAAACAAACAAATAAACAAACAAACAATTCCTTTATTAGCCATTCCCTTTTATTTCATCAGTATGCAATGTAGTGTTATGGCCATTTCTTATGCCAGGATCTGCTTCTTGTGTGTTTGAATCCCAGAATCGTCTTTCTTTTCATCCTTGGTTTGTCAGCACCATGCAATTTGGTTCAACAAAGTGTTAAATATTGACATATTATATTTCTTCCCAACTGCTGGCTCACTATGATATGACTGAAATACTGTTCAGAGTGTTCTTAACTCTACTCACTCATGTCTTCATCAGGATATGGGGGGCACGGGTGGCCCAGTCGTCTAAGGCGCCGCGATTCGCTGTGCGATTCTCTTAAGTACGCCAGAAAACTATGATTGTGGGTTCGAATCCCAGTTCGCCCCGATTATGTTGCTTGGTTTGTCAGCACCATACCCATGCTCGTGGGTTTCACCGAAGTGGTAAACGTCTGAGACCTGCATCATTTCGGGCTTTCCTCCCACATTAAGCTGACATGCCGTGATATAACTGGAATACTGTTAAAAGGGGCGTTAAACACAACTCACTCACTCACTCCCTCATCAGGATATGGATTCGTGAGTCTGCTCTGATTGCAGAGAACACCGCGGTGTACGACCTGACGGCCGTGTTGATACACCGCGGCCCCAGCGCCTACAGTGGTCACTATGTCGCCCACATCAGGAAGGGTCAGCAGCATCCGTGGTACAAGTTTAATGATGAGGACATCGAGGAGATGAAGGGACGGAACCTTCACCTGGGGTCCGAGGAAGAGATTCAGGGTGAGCCTCAGTCGAACCCCATTGTCTCAATATCAGATTTGTGGAATCCTCGGTTGTGTCAAACTCACAGCCAGGTCCTGGCAAACTCTTTCTATATTCACTATATTTTCTTGGATGTGTCAAATTTCCAGTTTTCTCGAACTCAGTTTATAATCCCAAGAGTTAAAAATATGAAAACTTACCCTGACACATCAAACTCAAAATACAGTAAAACAACACTATGAATCACCCATTTGGTGGTATATTTTCAAGCTCTAATTGTCATGATTGTGTGTCAAGGTCTGTGTGTCAAGCTCTGATTGTGGGTCAAAGTCTGTGTGTCAAGTTCTGATTGTGTGTCAAGGCCTGTGTGTCAAGTTCTGATTGTGTGTCAAGGTCTGTGTGTCAAGTTCTGATTGTGTTTCAAGGTCTGTGTGTCAAGCTCTGATTGTGGGTCAAAGTCTGTGTGTCAAGCTCTGATTGTGTGTCAAGGTCTGTGTGTCAAGCTCTAAATGTGTGTCAAGGTCTGTGTCAAGCTCTGATTGTGTGTCAAGGTCTGTGTGTCAAGCTCTGATTGTGTGTCAAGGTCTGTGTGTCAAGCTCTGATTGTGTGTCAAGGTCTGTGTGTCAAGCTCTGATTGTGTGTCAAGGTTTGTGTGTCAAGCTCTGATTGTGTGTCAAGCTCTGATTGTGTGTCAAGGTTTGTGTGTCAAGCTCTGATTGTGTGTCAAGGTCTGTGTGTCAAGCTCTGATTGTGTGTCAAGGCCAGTGTGTCAAGTTCTAATTGTGTGTCAAGGTCTGTGTGTCAAGCTCTGACTGTGTGTCAAAGTCTGTGTGTCAAGCTCTGATGTGTGTCAAGGTCTGTGTGTCAAGCTCTGATTGTGTGTCAAGGTCTGTGTGTCAAGCTCTGATTGTGTGTCAAGGTCTGTGTGTCAAGCTCTGATTGTGTGTCAAAGTCTGTGTGTCGAATTCTGATTGTGTGTCAAGGTCTGTGTGTCAAGCTCTGATTGTGTGTCAAGGTTTGTGTGTCAAGCTCTGGTTGTGTGTCAAGTTCTGATTGTGTGTCAAGGCCAGTGTGTCAAATTCTAATTGTGTGTCAAGGTCTGTGTGTCAAGCTCTGATTGTGTGTCAAGGCCAGTGTGTCAAATTTTTATTGTGTGTCAAAGTCTGTGTGTCAAGCTCTGATTGTGTGTCAAAGTCTGTGTGTCAAGCTCTGATTGTGTGTCAAGGTCTGTGTGTCAAGGTCTGTGTGTGTGTCAAGGTCTGTGTGTCAAGCTCTGATTGTGTGTCAAAGTCTGTGTGTCAAGCTCTGATTGTGTGTCAAGGTCTGTGTGTCAAGCTCTGATTGTGTGTCAAGGTCTGTGTGTCAAGCTCTGATTGTGTGTCAAAGTCTGTGTGTCAAGCTCTGAGTGTGTGTCAAGGTCTGTGTGTCAAGCTCTGATTGTGTGTCAAAGTCTGTGTGTCAAGCTCTAAATGCGTGTCAAGGTCTGTGTGTCAAGCTCTGATTGTGTGTCATAAATATCCTATCTGTTATCAGAGAACTCAAAGGAAAAGAAGGGCAGGGTAGCTAAAGGCTGCCACTCTTCCAAGAATGCCTACATGTTGGTCTACACGAGGCAAGGCACATTGACGGAAGGTGGGTTTCTACTTCTTGTATCTGAATGTCGGAGCTCCAGATAAGCTGCGTATCTGCGTAAAAAACGCATCAGAAATGCAGAAATACGCAGTAAAATAAAATCCAAACTATCAAATACGCAACGAACATTACAGATACGCTACAAAAATAAAACTTGTGCGTATCATCAAAATATTGTGAAGTAACCCTGCGTATTCGATTAGCAAATCAGCAACTTATTTCAAAATTATAAACGGGCATTCCGTCAACCTTGCCAAACTCCACGATGACAGTTACATCATGATCATTTGCCATCACACTTTCTTGTGGAAGTATCGTGGTATTCTTGAGTCCTATAAAGCTCTCGAACCCACATGACACCAGTTTGCAGGGACTAGATGAACAGTGTTTTTAAATATTTAACTTAAATACCCACATGTGTAAAAACTAGTGGGTAACAGAAATTTGAATACCCAGATATAATTACTGATACCCAATGATTTTAAAATGCATGGGTAAAATACCCACAACACCAAAAGCTTATCTGGAGCTCTGGAATGTGTAAAGAAATTAAGCATGGTGTGGACACTAATTCCACAAACACAGGTGTTGTAATGACCAACCTTGGATCTTAGTCTGAGCAAATAGGGATTCAAACTGAAAATCATGTAAATATTTGAAACTGATGATTGCACAGAACAGGAGAAAAATACTGATAATAATAACCTACATGGTGGTGTCTTGACCTTTACTGTCAGTGAGCCCTGACTGGAAGACAGTTAGTGTGATTGAAGGTGGTCGGCTCATGCTCAGTGGTTTGTGTGTTTCCTTGTCCTGTGCAATAGTATGAAGGAGATACAGGTTCGAGACCCCCAGCCTTTCCTCTGCGCCCCCTGCAGTGAACACCTACAGCTCTGCTTACATACTGCAGAGATAGACACAGGAGATACCTTGGAGGTACAAGATGCTTAGCCTTTCCTCTGCGCCCCCTGCAGTGAACACCTGCAGCTCTACTTACATACTGCAGAGACAAACACAGTCAATATTCCCTCAGTCACAGACAGACACACTCACTATTCCCTCAGTCATAGACCGACACACTCACTATTCCCTCAGTCACAGACAGACACACTCACTATTCCCTCAGTCAGAGACAGACACATTCACTATTCCCTCAGTCGGAGACAGACACTCACTATTCCCCTAGTCATAGACCGACACACTCACTATTCCCTCAGTCATAGACAGACACATTCACTATTCCCCCAGTCATAGACAGACACACTCACTATTCCCTCAATCAGAGACAGACACACTCACTATTCCCTCAATCATAGACAGACACACTCACTATTCCCTCAATCAGAGACAGACACATTCACTATTCCCTCAATCATAGACAGACACTCACTATTCCCCCAGTCATAGACCGACACACTCACTATTCCCTCAGTCATAGACTGACACACTCACTATTCCCTCAGTCAGAGACAGACACTCACTATTCCCTCAGTCAGAGACAGACACTCACTATTCCCTCAGTCAGAGACAGACACTCACTATTCCCTCAGTCAAAGACAGACACATTCACTATTCCCCCAGTCATAGACCGACACACTCACTATTCCCTCAGTCATAGACAGACACACTCACTATTCCCTCAATCATAGACAGACACACTCACTATTCCCTCAATCATAGACAGACACACTCACTATTCCCTCAATCAGAGACAGACACACTCACTATTCCCTCAAGCATAGACCGACACACTCACTATTCCCTCAGTCATAGACAGACACACTCACTATTCCCTCAATCAGAGACAGACACACTCACTATTCCCTCAGTCATAGACAGACACACTCACTATTGCCTCAATCAGAGACAGACACACTCACTATTCCCCCAGTCATAGACAGACACACTCACTATTCCCTCAATCAGAGACAGACACACTCACTATTCCCTCAATCATAGACAGACACACTCACTATTCCCTCAATCAGAGACAGACACATTCACTATTCCCTCAGTCATAGACAGACACTCACTATTCCCCCAGTCATAGACCGACACACTCACTATTCCCTCAGTCATAGACCGACACACTCACTATTCCCTCAGTCAGAGACAGACACTCACTATTCCCTCAGTCAGAGACAGACACTCACTATTCCCTCAGTCAGAGATAGACACTCACTATTCCCTCAGTCAAAGACAGACACATTCACTATTCCCCCAGTCATAGACCGACACACTCACTATTCCCTCAGTCATAGACAGACACACTCACTATTCCCCCAGTCATAGACCGACACACTCACTATTCCCTCAGTCATAGACCGACACACTCACTATTCCCTCAGTCATAGACCGACACACTCACAATTCCCTCAGTCATAGACAGACACACTCACTATTCCCTCAGTCATAGACCGACACACTCACTATTCCCTCAGTCATAGACCGACACAGTCACTATTCCCTCAGTCATAGACAGACACACTCACTATTCCCTCAGTCATAGACCGACACACTCACTATTCCCTCAGTCATAGACCGACACAGTCACTATTCCCTCAGTCATAGACCGACACACTCACTATTCCCTCAGTCATAGACCGACACACTCACTATTCCCTCAGTCATAGACAGACACTCACTATTCCCTCAGTCATAGACAGACACAGTCACTATTCCCCCAGTCATAGACAGACACACTCACTATTCCCTCATTCAGAGACAGACACACTCACTATTCCCTCATTCAGAGACAGACACAGTCAGTATTCCCTCAGTCAGAGACAGACACAGTCAGTATTCCCTCAGTCATAGACAGACACAGTCACTATTCCCTCAGTCACAGACAGACACACTCACTATTCCCTCAGTTATAGACCGACACATTCACTATTCCCTCAGTCAAAGACAGACACATTCACTATTCCCCCAGTCATAGACCGACACACTCACTATTCCCTCAGTCATAGACAGACACTCACTATTCCCCAAGTCATAGACAGACACACTCACTATTCCCTCAATCATAGACAGACACACTCACTATTCCCTCAATCAGAGACAGACACATTCACTATTCCCTCAATCAGAGACAGACACAGTCAGTTTTCCCTCAGTCAGAGACAGACACAGTCAGTATTCCCTCAGTCATAGACAGACACAGTCAGTATTCCCCCAGTCAAAGACAGACACACTCACTATTCCCTCAGGGAGGCATGGGGGTCCCAGTCATCTGAGGCGCCACGGTTCGCTGTGCAGAGTTGCGTCCCCTTGGCACGCCAGAAAACTATTATTATGGGTTGGAATCCCGGTTCGCCCCAATTATGTTTCTAGGTTTGTCAGCACCATACCCGTGCTCATGTGTTTCATCAAAGTGGTAAACGTCTGAGACCTGCATCACTTCGGGGCTTTCCTCCCACATTAAGCTGACACGCCGTGATATAACTGGAATACTGTTAAAAGCGGCGTAAAACCCAACTCACTCACTCACTATTCCCTCAGCGATAGACAGACACACTCACTATTCCCTCAGTCAAAGACAGACACATTCACTATTCCCTCAGTCATAGACCGACACACTCACTATACCCTCAGTCAGAGACGAGTGAAAGTCTAGCGGGAATAGTAATTTTCTCCCCTTAGGTAGTTATTTGAGACAAACCACATGTCCGAAATATGTTTGGACTAGTTGGACATGACCACTGATGTCCACCCCTGTGGCAGTCAAGAGCACTGACAAGATGCAAGCTTGTGAAAATGCAACCAGTTGAAAGTCAAATTATTAGTGAAATGTAAACTGGTGAGAAAATATTGAAACCAAGACATAGAGGATATGTCATGTGTCGAGGGGAAAAGGAGATACGTTCACTCGTAGCTACGCCACTCGTGAAACCAAGACATAGAGGATATGTCATGTGTCGAGGGGAAAAGGAGAAATGTTCACTCGTAGCCACGCCACTTGTGAAACCAAGACATAGAGGATATGTCATGTGTCGCGGGGAAAAGGAGACATGTTCACTCGTAGCTACGCCACTTGTGAAACCAAGACATAGAGGATATTTCATGTGTGGAGGGGAAAAGGAGATATGTTCACCCGTAGCCATGCCACTTGTGAAACCAAGACATAGAGGATATTTCATGTTTCGCGGGGAAAAGGAGACATGTTCACTCGTAGTTACGCCACTCGTGAAAATATCTCCTTTCCCTCAGTCACTCGATGAGAGAATCATGATTTTTCACGAGACATATGGAATATCCTATTTATTATATACTTTTTGAGTAGGTGTCTACAGGAAAATTTATTTATTCTCCCTACCTAGCAAACAGCGACGGTTCACCACCCCTTGTGTTTTTTACTTAAAAAGTAGTTTCGTGTTTGCAAAATCTTGAACAATATAAACCAAAGAATCAAAACATATTTAGGGTCACGAAAATTCTTTATCGCACATTTAGATATGATTATATCCAGAATCAACTTTAATAAAAAATATTCTTGAAAACTAAGAGACCGCTGTTGGAAGCGAAAGTTACAAAAGTGGCGCTATTTGAAACGAACAGTCTCAATCTACGAGTTAAATGCAAAATTTACAGTTTATAAGGGATATTTTCTCCATAAATGACCATCTGTCATTATTTTGCCTTGTCAATGTGGAACTAACGTAAAAAGGACATCAACGGTTTGTGTACGGGCCAGACACTTACGATAAAGGGTGACAATTTAAGGGGAGGTTACTCTTGTATGATAATAGTTCCGTCAAAGTGTTATGTTCACAGCATTGAAATATCAAGTGTTATGTTCACTGCAATGAAATTATCACTTTTCTCAACTTCAGAAAACTCGGTCTTCCACACTGAAGTACCATGTATATAATAAATGACACCAACACACATTACCTGCAGAAGACACTTATTCTCTTGTTTCACTAATTTTGACATTAATGTTGATAACCTCACAATATAACAGCTCCTGGTACAAGCGCATGTACTTCCACAGATTTATCTTATAATCATGACTCATGTTATTACTTACCAGACCGCCTCCGTGGTCTAGTGGTAGTGCGTCCGCCCAGAGAGCAGAAGGTCCAGGGTCAGATCCCCAGCCGCATCATACCAAAAGACGTTAAAAGATGGTACTTGTTGTTACCCTGTCTGGCGCTCGACATTAAGGGGCTAAAACAAGGACTGGTCGGCTCGGAGTCTGTATACTGTGTCTGAGTGGGGTATTCATGTTTAACTGCGGCATGGTATCTCTGAAGTCAGTGTTAAAGTACATTGAGGGATACCGTTTTGCTGTGAGGATTTTGAAAGTACAGAGATCGGACAGAGATCATCAAAAACTTGGTTGCCATGACGGCGGGGTATATTTTTGTTTGGCTGTACACAGCTGTAGTGGTTTCGTGAAAATTGACCAATAAATCTAAGGTAGCTTAGATGAAAGTAAGGTAAAGCATTTGGAATAGGAGGAGTGTGTGTTGCAATCACAAGTTAACCTACAAATGCTAAATATTCGAAATTGTAGTCATATTATTTTTGTAATAAAGCATCTCAAAATGAGTTCGTCATAGTGATGTAATATGTCTCCACTTATATAATCACCTATAATTCTTTACACTGCGTGTGGTGGCACGGGTGGCCCAGTCATCTAAGCGCCGTCATGATTGTGGGTTCGCATCTTGGTTTGCCCAATCATGTTTTTAGGTTTGTCAGCACTATACCCAAGCTCATGGGTGGCACTAAAGTGGTAAACGTCTGAGGCCTGCATCACTTCGGGTTTTCCTCCCACATTAAGCTGACATTCTGTGCTACTGAAATACTGTTAAAAGCAGTGTTAAACCCAACTCACTTACACACTCAGAATGTATGTTTGCTATGCATAGTCATGATGATAAAGAGACCGCCTCCGTGGTCTAGTGGTAGAACGTCCGCCCAGAGAATGGAAGGTCCGGGGTTCGATCCCCGACCGCGTCATACCAAAAGATGTTAAAAGATGGTACTTGTTGTTACCCTGTCTGGCGCTTGGCATTAAGGGGCTAAAACAAGGACTGGTCGGCTCGGAGTCAGTATACTGTGTCTGAGTGAGGTATTCATGTTAAACTGCAGCATGGTATCTCAGTGAGCTAGCACTATAAATCGGCATCAGTCCGGACTAGTACAAGCAGCCACACAAACACACACACGTACACCCCTTTTCACCTCACCTCACCATGATGATAAAGGGGTCTTTGCACCTACAACATGGGACCCATGAAGATCCAGGGTAGAATAGGTCTTCAGCAACCCATTCTTGCCGTAAAAGGCGACTATGCTTGTCGTAAGAGGCGACTAACAGGATCGGGTGGTCAAGCTCGTAGACTTGGTTGAAGCTTTCATCGATCCCAATTGCGTGGATTGATGCTCATGATATCAGTCACTGGATCCAGACTCGATTATTTACAGATCGCAGTCATATAGCTGGAATATTGCTGAGTGCGGCGTAAAACAACAAACCAACCTACAACATGAGTGTCTGCAAGGACGGATCCAGCACTTTTAAAAGGGAGTGGTCCAAAGTATCAAAATCCTATCTGAGATAATTTTAGTGCCTACAACATACTACATTAGGTTTTCAAAAGGGGGTGTCCGGACCCCCTGGACCCAATTCTGGATCCGTCTATGGTCTGTGAGGGTGTTGTGTGAGAGAATCACACGTGTGACACATGTTTCAGCTCCCCAGGAGGTGTGCAGCAGTCTGGAGGGCCTCCTTCCCCCGGGGGTGCAGCAATATGTCCTCCGAGATAATGACAAGTTTGAAGACTGGATCACGGACCTGATCGCAGCCCGGGTAAGATGCTATGTGAAGGGAGCTGAAAATGAAATGGTTACCAGTGCTTACAAATACATATGAATTAGGCAAGTTCAGTGATGTACAAATAAGAAAGAAAACATTTATTATACCCCCGACCTGAAAGGGCGGTACAGCGTTAGAAATTGGCACTAGTCCTGTAGTCCTTACCAAACTGCCCAATAGTAGAGGTATCCTAAGGACTAGTAGAAATTGGCCCATTTTAGGGTTTTGCTCTATGTTATCATTATAAGGACTAGTGGACAAAAACTGTTAGTTTCTAACCCTGCGGTGGTATATAGTTATACCAAGGAACTCCGTCCATCTGTCTCCTCGTCTTTCCGAGGAAAACAACAACATAGATTCTTTTCAAACTTGGTGAACACTAATTATACCTATAAGAGAGGTGCAGTGTGAAGACTGATTTCAGTATTTGAATTTTCTAAATAAAATTCAGCTGTTTTTTTTTTCATTTTTTTGACTTAAGAATGATTTTACTTAAACATTTGTGTGTGCTATAACTCGCAAGCTACTACCGTTTTTTTACTCCAAATTTAGGGAACAGTTTCTGTACTAAAAGAAGAGGTGCGGTGCAAAGTTTGATTGTGATATGTGTATTTTCTGAAAAAATATCATGTTTTTCATGTTTTGAACGTAGAATATTTTTCTTACTTCAACATTTGTGTGACCTATAATTTGAAAACTACTTCGTGGATTCTTTTCCAATAGGGGTTACAGTGTCTATACCAATAGAAGAGGTGCAGTGCAAAGTTTGGTTTCAATAAGTTGATTTTCTGAGAAAATATTGCTTTTTTCATGTTTTGAACTAAGAAGTCGAAGTCGTTGGTATTAGTGAGCCCCGCTCACTTTTTGTCTTGTTTTATTTAACAACACTAACATACATATGCTACATTTGTCAATTTAGTACTTTTTAGTACAATTTAAGCACCATTCTGAGAGATGTTGCATTTGGCCTCCAAGGTGTGATCAAATATGTCAGCATAAACTACGTTTCATTTCTCACACTGAGCATGCTGAGAAATTCATGATAACAATTTATTTGTGATTTGATTTCTAAGGCTTAACATCATAGATACAAGAGCTGACCATATTTGGATTGGTCACACAATGTGCATCTTCCCGAGGCAAGAGAGTTAACTGACTTTAAAAGTCCAGTTTCCACCCTTGCCGAACTAGGCTGGAATTACTGGGCTCGATCGTTGCGGCACCAGTGGCTATTACCAATTATGTCCCTTCTAAGCCTCTACTATGGACCAATCAGATTCCATCTCTCGTATACTTGCGTTTGGTTCACACAAAATGGTGGCGCTCAGTCAGGACGATCTGATCGATAATCAAGATCTATATTGTGATAAAACGGGTCTTACATCGCGAAATGCATCAAATCACGTGAGCACCTTGATTAAAAACATGAAAAGATTTGGAAAATATCTGTTGACAACGAATTAGCGGTGCACATGCTTTGCAAATCCTGCAATCGATTGAAATCTGCACGACAGTTTACATGGTTTACGAACCGGATTTTGATTTCGGTGCGCGATTTTGATTGGACTATGCATAGACTCGTTAGTCCAGACAAAATGTAACTCCATAATACCAGCCTAGTTCGGCAAGGGTGGAAACAGGACTTTTATAGTCAGTTAACTCCCTTGCCTCGGGAAGATGCACAATGTGCTGGTCACAGTATCCTATGTTTCCTATTTTACTGCATGAATAACCTTTTTAATTTGGTGGATGTTTGTTTTCGAGAGACGGAATGCAATCTGTTGTGGTTTTTCAGGAAACTATTTATAACTTCATCTCATTGTGTGAATGCATCTATTTTTAATAGGAAAACAAAATTCTGAGTGGGAAGTTTGAACAAGAAGAAGTCAAAGAGAAATACTTGTCTCTGTTTTATGAATCAGGTAAGTTGGGAGTATTTCTGTCCCATGTCTAGTGAGTGCTCTGTGGCCACAGGGGGTCATCAAAATCCGGTTCGTAAAAACTAAAGGGCAGGAAAAGTGGGAATTACAATTTGAAAACTTAAATTGGAACAATATTTATAATAAGATTTTCAGTACAACACAGGATGTCAAACTGCGATGGTTTCAATACAAAATTACCCTCAGAATTCTCACCACTAATACTTTTCTGTATTTACTCAATTTTGCTCAGAATGATTTGTGCTCCTTCTGTCACAATGAAAAGGAAACAATTACTCACTTGTTTTGGGAATGTGATGTAATAAAACAATTTTGGGATGAAGTGTCATTGTGGATCGACCAGTGCTTTCATGTTTATAATATGACATTTTGTGCAGAATTGATACTTTTTGGAGTTAAAGAGAACATAAAAACAGATAAAGTGTTTGATTTACTTTTACTAATTGCAAAATACTATATTTATAGATGCAAATTCCAAAATACAAAACCTTATTTTCATGTTTATAAAAAGGAAGCTTTTTCACAATACAACATTGAAAAAGATATTGCTTTCAAGACAGGTAATCAACAGAAATTCTATGGTGCTGGGATGCTGTATCATCAACTTTTCGAAAATGAGGAGCAGCTTTCAATTTAATTTTAGTTTTGTACTTAAGATTTTAATGTTTGAGACCATGTACTTTCCTAAACTGCAATATGATATATAAACAAGAGTGAATGTGTGAGTGAGAAGTATGTTATTTTCTGTAAAAAAAACCAACAAAGTAAGATGTACTGATAAGTTGTGCTTTATGTCATGGGCTTTCTGCTACCCTGGGCGGAAGCCCATTTATGTAACAGGTGGGTCTTTCTAAAAACAATAAAAGGAAAAAAAAAAAAAATTATAAAAAAATATTTAGGGTCTCGAAAATTCTTTATCATACATTTAGATCTGATTATATACAAAATCAACTTTGACAAAATTATTCTTGAAAACTAGAAGACCGCTGTTGGAAGCGAAAGAATATGCTATTATCAAGTAACAAAGATGGCGCTTTGAGAAACCAACAGTCTCTAAATTTACAGTTTATAACGAAGTGATATTAACTCCATCAATGACCATATGTCAATATTTTGTCTTGCCAATGTTAAACTAGTGTGAAAAAAAAGTCAACAGTTTGTGTACCGGCTTGACACTTGCAATAAAGGGAGACAATTTAAGGGGAGGTTACTCTTGTATGACAATAGTTCCGTCAGTGTTATGTTCACTGCAGTGAAAATATCACTTTTCTCAACTTCAGAAAACTGAGTCTTCCACACTGAAGTATATAATAAATTTATATATTTCATCAAATCTAGGAAATCTTTACCTGAATTAAGAACATTAGCTAGTAGCATATCGTTCACTGAGCGTAAAACATGTTCAGCTTTCTACATCATACAAGTTTGAACCACAGTTTCCTGGGCCCACTTGCACAAAGCGATCTTAGCGCTACGGCTAACGTAAGTCTTATGTTAACGCATGGGAGTTAGGATGGTCTTAGCGCTAAGATCGCTTTGTGCAAGAGGATCCAAGAGTGTGACATCTTGGAAGACCAGGGTGCTGTTGTACAAAGCGATCTTAGCGCTACGGCTAACGTAAGTCTCGGTTAGCTCATGGGAGTTACCATGGTCTTGGCGCTAAGACTGCTTGTGCAAGAGGATCCAGGAGTGTGACATCTTGGAAGACCAGGGTGCCATTGTACAAAGCGATCTTAGCGCTAAGGTGATCGTAACTCCCCAACCTTAACATAGACTTACGACAGTCGTAGCGCTAAGGTTGTTTTGAATAAGGTTACCCTGGGCCTCGGCAAGTGACGCTGACAGTTGAGCATCTGTCCTCTGCTGTGATCATGTTTCAAGTATATTGGACAATACAATACATGGTTTTAGATCGGTGCATTTTCTTGGACATTCACTGATTGTCCTTCAAGATGTCCTTCAGAAGTTTTATTAATTTGATAATGATATGGAACAATATTGTGAAAATGTCCCATTGCCTTTGACTCTTGTAAACTCACGATATAAGTACATTGTTTCAGGCTGTGATTATGAGTGGCTGAGCATAGACTGGATCAGCAAATGGCTGGCTGATCCAGCAAAAGTTCCTAAAGTCAAGAACCAGCAATATTTGTGTCAGCACCAAAAGTAGGTCATTTTTGACTCACCATAGTTAACTACACGTAAGTGGTAAGAGTCAGAGCTCCAGATAAGCTGCGTATCTGCGTAAAATACGCATCAAAAATGAAGAAATACGCAGTAAAATAAAATCCAAGAGTATCAAATACGCAACGAACATTACAGATATGCTACAAAAATAAATACTTGTGCGTATCATCAAAATATTGTGAAGTAACCCTGCGTATTCAATTAGCAAATCAGCAACTTATTTTGAAATTATAAACGGACATTCCGTCAACCTTGCCAAACTCCACGATGACAGTTACATCATGATCATTTGCCATCACACTTTCTTGTGGAAGTATCGTGGTATTTTTGAGTCCTATAAAGCTCTCGAACCCACATGACACCTGTTTGCAGGGACTAGATGAACAGTGTTTTTAAATATTTAACTTAAATACCCACATGTGTAAAAACTAGTGGGTAACAGAAATTTGAATACCCAGATAGAATTACTGATACCCAATGATTTTAAAATGCATGGGTAAAATACCCACAACACCAAAAGCTTATCTGGAGCTCTGAGTGTTGTAAGTTAGAGATAATCCATTTGACTTATTTCATCATTGCAATGACAGCACTGTGTTTGTGTTGATTCTAACTCCGATGACGCCATGCTTTGTATTCTAGAGAACATGTGGAAATTCCAAGTTGTTTGGTAAGAAGTGCATAGTTTCCAAAGGTACTTCATCACATGCAGGGGGCACGGGTGGCACAGTCGTCTAAGGCGCCGCGATTCGCTGTGCAGAGTTGTGTCCCTTGGGCACGCCAGAAACCTATGATTGTGGGTTCGAATCCCTGTTCGCCCGATTATGTTTCTAGTTTTGTCAGCACCATACCTGTGCTCGTGGGTTTCACCGAAGTGGTAACCGTCTGAGACCTGCATCACTTCGGGCTTTCCTCCCACATTAAGCTGACACGCCGTGATATAACTGGAATAATGTTAAAAGCGGCGTTAAACCCAACTCACTCACTCACTCACTCATCACATGCATCATATCACAGCGCCTGGATGTATGTAGATGCAGTGTCTGAAAACTGAGAGCCTTTTGGGCCAGCACACTTAAAAAACTGTAGGCCTAGTGGAGAATCTGTTGGCCAAAACATTTTAGCTGAAGCAGGGAGACTACTCTTGCAATATAAACGACAAAACACAACCAGAATCTTTTGCAGCCATCTGACCGAGTTGCCAGAGACTTGGCGGTGATAGATGAGGCCTACATTTATCAGGAAATTATCATCTTGTAAAACATACACATTTTTGAATGCTCTTATCCTACTGTTTATAGATATGAAATTTATGTTAATCACATTACTTAAAAAATGCTTAATAAATAATTACTTGAAGAAACTGCTAACTATCAGCCCGAGAACAAATCTGTCGGCCTCAGGCCTACGAGCCAATGTCTACTTTGAACACTGTGTAGATGCCCTCAATATGTCAGGGCGGTCGGGTAGCCTAGTGGTTAAAGCGTTCTCTCTTCACGCCGAAGACCCGGGTTCGATTCCCGACATGGGTACAATGTGTGAAGCCCATTTCTGGTGTCCCCCGCCGTGATATTGCTGGAATATTGCTAAAAGCGGTGTAAAACCAAACTCACTCACTCACTCCCTCAATATGTCAACTGTATGTTGTAGACTAGATCCTGATGTGGTGCCCAAGTTGAAGTGTGTCAGGTCTCAAGGGGTGAGTTGACCACGGCAGTCGAAGGCTGTACACTTAGAGCATTGAAATTCTGTAGATTATTTCAGTCTCTACTTATAAAACATACTCTGCAGAACAAGATAAAAAGGGCAGTTTTTGGCCCACAGGATATGCATGATTTAGCAAAATATGTAGAAATTGTCTTGAAAATGTCCAGAAGTGTTCAACTAAAAGAGACCAAGATTTGTTCATTTGAGTAATTTGACTTGTAACGACACTACTTGCTCATACTTTGATTGTCTCCTGGGCCCACTTGCACAAAGCGATCTTAGCGCTAAGACTATTGTAAGCCTATGCTAAAGTATGGGAGTTACGATCATCTTAGCGCTAAGATCGCTTTGTGCAAGTGGGCCCTGAAATTCATCAAATCAGCATTTTCACTAATTTTAGCTTTGGTAAAAGACATTGTCATATTCAAATATTTAAAACATGCTTCCTGAAAACCTCTACAATCAGCATATTTCACATTAGCCTTACAGATACATATAGCTTAATCCAACACTTGCAAATTTAGTCCTCATTTATGTGAACAAATTTAGTAACTTTCATTACAATTTGACTGCCTCCGTGGTCTAGCAGGAGAGCATCTGCCCGGCGAGCAGAAGGTCCGGGGTTTGATCCCTGTTACCCTGCCTGGCGCTCGGCATTAAGGATCTTAAGCAAGGACTGGTCGGCTCGGAGTCAGTATACTGTGTCTGAGTGGAGTATTCATGTTAATCTGCGGCATGGTATCTCAGTGAGCTAGCACTTCAAAATCGGCATTAGTCCAGACTAGTACAAGCTGCCTCACACACACGTGCCTGCATGTTGCTATGTAAGTGCAATAATCTTGGACGCAACGTTAAACCCCAATTCACCTCACCTCATTACCATATCTTAACATTTTGCACATTTCTTGAATTATACATGTTCCGGGACCTTAACTACCATCACGGTACCTTGTCCTTTCCTTAGACCAGTGTATGGGAAAAACTTGTTTTTTAGTCCTGGGATCGCGATTTTTTACTTTTCTATACAAGTATTGATCACAGTCGCACACTAAGTAAAAAATATCGATTCATACCTTAAATGTTTACTTTAATGGCTGTTACACCAAACGCTTATTAGTTGTGAAAATTAGTAGTAAAAAAGTAAATATTTTCATCCACTGCGCCATACTTGACACTGCCAACTGTAAATCGTCAGTGTGCCAGGTATTTGACTATCCTGTCTATGAAAAAGATGGCTTACACACCACAGATAAGAGAACATAGTATCGTGATATGTATCAGATCGTGAACAAGGTATCGTGATGAGTATTGGATCGCATAGCTGGTGTATCATCCCAGCCCTATTGTTTTTGTTGTTGTGTATTAAGTGTTACTTTTGTGTTGTAGGCAGCCAGAGTGATAGAGAAACACAAGCCTGACGTGAGGCTACAGGGGTAAGATGACCTTCAATCTCATTAAAATCAGACCTTAGTTCTCGCTACGGCTAAACAAAGATCTGAGGACATCCCAGTAGAGGTCACGTCAGAACGACCTTTCATCCGACCAATCAGAGCATCACTTACCAGATCATGAAAGTGACAGTTGGAATGTGATTTCTAATCATGCATCCTCGAAAACTTTAACACGGGGTGTTCCAAACGATAATTACGGGTTTAACGACTGAATCCATACAATCTAGACCATCTATTAGCGATATCAGAATGTTCTTTCGTTCAGGTTTCAAATTTTTAATAGAGAATTTGTCAAAATATGTTTCGAAGCGTTGTCGCCAATTTGAAAATAGTGCCGTAAAGCATGAGAAAGCCGGAGGTTTGTCTAAGGTGCCCAGTCCTCTAAGGTGCCCAGTTGTCTAAGGTGCCCTGACCTCTAAGGTGCCCTGTCCTCTAAGGTGCCCAGTCCTCTAAGGTGCCCAGTCCTCTAAGGTGCCCAGTTGTCTAAGGTGCCCAGTCCTCTAAGGTGCCCAGTTGTCTAAGGTGCCCTGTCTTCTAAGGTGCCCAGTTGTCTAAGGTGCCCAGTCATCTAAGGTGCCCTGTCATCTGTGCCCAGTTGTCTAAGGTGCCCAGTCCTCTAAGGTGTCCAGATGTCGAAGGTGCCCATATCTATAAGGTGCCCAGTCCTCTAAGGTGCCCAGTTGTCTAAGGCTCCTGAATTCACTGTGCAGAGTCGAGTCAGCCAGAAAAGAGTTGTGCCAGAAGAAACCTTTGATGGTGTGTTTGAATCTCTGTTCTGCCTGATACTTTTTTAGGTCTAAGACGTCTAAGGCCTGCATCAATTCGGGCTTTCCTCCCAGATCAAGCTGAAACAGGGCTATTTGACTTAAATTTTGTTCAAAGTTCCATTAAACCCATCTCACTCATACCTTGTCATGTGTACAAGTGTGTGAATTGTGGCGTTATGTTGTTTAGCAAACATGTGAACTGTCTTTGGAATTTGGCCAGTACATCTACATCGACTCTGCTGTTTGTACCTGTAGGGAGGGGACATTGTGCTGGAAGTGTGTGCGGAACCGATGTCGGGTGACGAGGATGAAGCAGCAGATGGTCAGTGATGAGAAAGCTGTGAACGTTGTCTCCAAGTTTACGTATGATAGGTATGTAGCCACACGTTTCTGGTATTGTTACATTGAAAGGATCAACTGGTCGGGGAACAAGTAAAACCGCGTTTGAGCAGATACTGGGTCACTACACCCCCCTGCCATGTCTGTATGTTACAGTGAGCTGTGCTACTGGGTGGGGAGGTCACTACACCCCCCTGCCATGTCTGTATGTTACAGTGAGCTGTGCTACTGGGTGGGGCGGTCACTACACCCCCCTGTCATGTCTGTATATTACAGCAAGCTGTGCTAATGGGTGGGGAGGTCACTACACCCCCCTGTCATGTCTGTATGTTACAGCAAGCTGTGCTAATGGGTGGGGAGGTCACTACACCCCCCTGTCATGTCTGTATGTTACAGCAAGCTGTGCTACTGGGTGGGGAGGTCACTACACCCCCTGTCATGTCTGTATGTTACAGCAAGCTGTGCTACTGGGGAGGGAGGTCACTACACCCCCCTGCCATGTCTGTATGTTACAGTGAGCTGTGCTACTGGGTGGGGCGGTCACTACACCCCCCTGTCATGTCTGTATATTACAGCAAGCTGTGCTAATGGGTGGGGCGGTCACTACACCCCCCTGTCATGTCTGTATGTTACAGCAAGCTGTGCTAATGGGTGGGGAGGTCACTACACCCCCCTGTCATGTCTGTATGTTACAGCAAGCTGTGCTACTGGGTGGGGAGGTCACTACACCCCCTGTCATGTCTGTATGTTACAGCAAGCTGTGCTACTGGGGAGGGAGGTCACTACACCCCCCTGTCATGTCTGTATGTTACAGTGAGCTGTGCTACTAGGGAGGGAGGTCACTACACCCCCCTGTCATGTCTGTATGTTACAGTGAGCTGTGCTACTAGGGAGGGAGGTCACTACACCCCCCTGTCATGTCTGTATGTTACAGCAAGCTGTGCTACTGGGGAGGGAGGTCACTACACCCCCCTGTCATGTCTGTATGTTACAGCTAGCTGTTCTACTGGGGAGGGAGGTCACTACACCCCGCTGTCATGTCTGTATGTTACAGCAAGCTGTGCTACTGGGTGGGGAGGTCACTACACCCCCTGTCATGTCTGTATGTTACAGCAAGCTGTGCTACTGGGGAGGGAGGTCACTACACCCCCCTGTCATGTCTGTATGTTACAGCTAGCTGTTCTACTGGGGAGGGAGGTCACTACACCGCGCTGTCATGTCTGTATGTTACAGCAAGCTGTGGTACTGGGTGGGGAGGTCACTACACCCCCGTGTCATGTCTGTATGTTACAGCAAGCTGTGCTACTGGGGAGGGAGGTCACTACACCCCCCTGTCATGTCTGTATGTTACAGCTAGCTGTTCTACTGGGGAGGGAGGTCACTACACCCCGCTGTCATGTCTGTATGTTACAGCAAGCTGTGCTACTGGGTGGGGAGGTCACTACACCCCGCTGTCATGTCTGTATGTTACAGCAAGCTGTGCTACTGGGTGGGGAGGTCACTACACCCCGCTGTCATGTCTGTATGTGACAGGAAGCTGTGCTACTGGGGAGGGAGGTCACTACACCCCCTGTCATGTCTGGATGTTACAGTGACCTGTGCTACTGGGGAGGGAGGTCACTACACCCCCCTGTCATGTCTGTATGTTACAGCAAGCTGTTCTACTGGGGAGGGAGGTCACTACACCCCCCTGTCATGTCTGTATGTTACAGCTAGCTGTTCTACTGGGGAGGGAGGTCACTACACCCCACTGTCATGTCTGTATGTTACAGCAAGCTGTGCTACTGGGGAGGGAGGTCACTACACCCCCCTTTCATGTCTGTATGTTACAGTAAGCTGTGCTACTGGGTGGGGAGGTCACTACACCCCCCTGTCATGTCTGTATGTTACAGCTAGCTGTTCTACTGGGGAGGGAGGTCACTACACCCCACTGTCATGTCTGTATGTTACAGAGAGCTGTGCTACTGGGGAGGGAGGTCACTACACCCCCCTTTCATGTCTGTATGTTACAGTAAGCTGTGCTACTGGGTGGGGAGGTCACTACACCCCCCTGTCATGTCTGTATGTTACAGAGAGCTGTGCTACTGGGGAGGGAGGTCACTACACCCCCCTTTCATGTCTGTATGTTACAGTAAGCTGTGCTACTGGGTGGGGAGGTCACTGCACCCCCCTGTCATGTCTGTATGTTACAGCAAGCTGTGCTACTGGGGAGGGAGGTCACTACACCCCCTGTCATGTCTGTATGTTACAGCAAGCTGTGCTACTGGGTGGGGAGGTCACTACACCCCCTTTCATGTCTGTATGTTACAGTGAGCTGTGCTACTGGGGAGGGAGGTCACTACACCCCCTGTCATGTCTGTATGTTACAGCTAGGTGTGCTACTGGGTAGGGATGTCACTGCACCCCCTGTCATGTCTGTATGTTACAGTGAGCTGTGCTACTGGGGAGGGAGGTCACTACACCCCCTGTCATGTCTGTATGTTACAGCTAGGTGTGCTACTGGGGAGGGAGGTCACTACACCCCCTGTCATGTCTGTATGTTACAGTGAGCTGTGCTACTGGGTAGGGATGTCACTTCCCTCGCCCCTGTCATGTCTGTATGTTACAGTGAGCTGTGCTTCACCCCCTGTCATGTCTGTATGTTACAGTGAGCTGTGCTACTGGGTAGGGATGTCACTTCCCTCGCCCCTGTCATGTCTGTATGTTACAGTGAGCTGTGCTTCACCCCCTGTCATGTCTGTATGTTACAGTGAGCTGTGCTACTGGGTAGGGATGTCACTTCCCTGGCCCCTGTCATGTCTGTATGTTACAGTGAGCTGTGCTACTCGGTAGGGATGTCACTTCCCTCGCCCCTGCCATGTCTGTATGTTACAGTGAGCTGTGCTTCACCCCCTGTCATGTCTGTATGTTACAGTGAGCTGTGCTACTGGGTGGGGAGGTCGTCACTGAGGAGCTGGAAGAAACTGGCTCTCTCCACCTTCCATCAAGACTCACAGCAGGTCACGCACCAAGTCACAGACGAGGGGGAGGAGGAGGATGGTGGGTACAAACTTTCATTTCATGTTAATAACACTTGAAAACAAATAGATTCTTTCAATGAATCTCAGGTCTGTGAACCATGTCGTACAAAGGCAACTAATGACAAGAGTACTGACATGTTGATTCTAACAGTTATCGAACCAGTAACAATATCCTTGGTTACATGTTCGACTTCTATCATGCCACTCAGAGATCTTCTTCCCGATGCAAGGGAGTTAACTGATTGCAAAAGTCCAGTTGCCCCCCTTGCCGAACTAGATTGGAATTTCTGAGCTCAATCATAGCGCTACCAGTGACTATCATGAGTTATGTCCCTTCTATGTCCCTTCTGTTGACCAATCAAGATTCCACCTCTCATATCACTTGCATTTGCTTTCGTTACACAATTTTGATTGGACTATGTATATCCTCGTTAGTCCAGCTAAAATAATACTCCATTTTTCAAGCGTAGTTCGGCAAGAGTGGAAACTGTTCTTATATTGTCAGTTAACTCACTTGCCTTGGGAAGATGCTCAGAGATCTAATATAAAGGCCTTGCTATACTTGCCATTCTGGTACAGCTGTGATGTCTTTGCTTCTTTAGGGGATGAGCAAAGTGATGAGGCAAAAGAGAAGCCAGTTGATGAGGCCAAAGACAAGCCGGGTGATGAGGGTGGGGACAAGCCAGGTGATGAGGCCAAAGACAAGCCAGGTGATGAGCAACAGAAGCCATCCCCAGACAAGGAAGACAGTGGGGAACAAGATGACGATGATGATCAGAAGTGCGAACTACAGTTTAACACAGACCTGCTCTGTGATCACGGTGAGGCTCCCACGGCAATAAACTAGCCTTTATTGTAATTCCTTTTTGCATCTTCAAACTTGATGAAGGTCTATGTGAAGTGGTAGAGCATCCGCCCGGAGAGTGGAAGGTCCGGGGTTCGATCCCCAGCCGCATCATACCTAGAGATCTTAAAAAGATGGTACTTGTTGTTACCTTGCCTTGCGCTTGGCATCTAGAGGCTAAAACAAGGACTGGTCTGCTCAGAGTTAATATACTGTGTCTGAGTGGGGTATTCATGTTAAACTACATCATGGCATCTCAGTGGGCTAGCACTAACAAATCGGCATTAGTCCAGACTAGTACAAGCAGCCACATACACACATGTGCATGCATGTCGCTGTAAAAGGGCAATAATCTTGGACATGACATTAAACCCTATTTCACCTCACCACCTCTAACTTGATGGTAAAAAGGACAGTTGTTACTTTCAAGGCAAAGTATTGATCAATTTACAGTGCGTAAAACATGGATTGATTAGTTTTAGAGTTTATTTGCATGTATGTAGTTGTCTCCCATATGTCTCCTGACAACATTATGGAGAGCGGAAGGTCCGGGGTTCGATCCCCAGACGCGTCATACCAAAAGACGTTGGTACCCTGTCTGGCACTCGGCATAAAGGGGCTAAAACAAGGACTGGTCGGCTCGGGGTCAGTATACTGTGTCTGAGTGGGGTATTCATGTTAAACTGCGACATGGTATCTCAGTGGGCTAGCACTATAAATCGGCATCAGTCCAGACTAGTACTAGCAGTCACACAAACACAACACGTACATGCACATCGCTATATAAGTGCAATAATCTTGGGTGCGACATTAAACCCCATTTCACCTCACCTGACAACATTAGTATCAAATTTTAGTATACGTTTGAAGATTTTGAGTTAATGTTAACACCGCTTTTAACAGTATTCCAGTTATATCACAGCGTGTCAGCTTAATGTGGGAGGAAAGCCCCAAGTGATGCAGGTCTCAGATGTTTATCACTTCGGTGAAACCCACGAGCACAGGTATGGTGCTGACAAACCTAGAAACATCCTCGGCACGAACCGGGATTCAAATGCACAATCATTGGTTTCTGGCGTGCCCAAGAGACGCAACTCTGCACAGCGAATTGTGGCGCCTTAGACGACTGGGCCACCTGTGCCCCCGTTAATGTTAATGGCAAGCTGTCATCTGTTATGTGAAGAAAAGGTCATTTGATAGTCATCTCTGCTGATAAGCAAACATAAGAAACACCATGACGTCATATCTGAACCGGAGGATCTGCATTACATGTGATCTGATAACAACAGCTAGGGTGGAGGGTTTCCCTGGTTTGGGTTTGAGGTTTCAGGGTTTGACATGTCTACAACTTCCGAGGACGATTACTGTTAGACAGCAAACCTTTTCATTTCACCAATTTGAACAGCTAGAGAGCCATCTTCCTGTGGCAAGAGAGTTAACTGACTATGAAAGTCCAGTTTCCACCCTTGCCGAACTAGGCTGGTATTATGGAGTTACATTTTGGCTGGACTACCGAGTCTATGCATAGTCCAATCAAAATTGCGCACCAAAATCTAAATCCGGTTCGTAAACTGTCGTGCAGATTTCTGTTGATTGCAGGATTTGCAAAGCATGGGCACCGCCAACTCGTTGTCAGCAGCTTTTTTCCAAATCTTTTCATGTTTTTAAACAAGGTGCTCACGTGATTTGATGCATTTCGTGATGTAAGACCCGTTTTATCACAATATAGATCTTGATTATCGATCAGATCGTCCTGACCATTTTGTGTGAAGCAAACGCAAGTGATACGAGAAGTGGCATCTGATTGGTCCATATGAGAGACTTAGAAGGGACATAACTGGTAATAGCCACTGGTGGCGCTACAACCGAGCCCAGTAATTCCAGCCTAGTTTGCCAAGGGTGGAAACTGGACTTTTAAAGTCAGTTAACTCTCTTGCCTCGGGAAGATGCTAGAGAGCAGGTGTTGAGTTGATGTGGCGTGTTGACGAAAACATGACCTCCAGCATGACCTCCAGCATGACCTCCAGCATGACCCACATGGGCAGTCCACCAGTTCCCAGTTCAATGAATGCCTCCTCCAGAGCTACAGATAAGCTGCGTATTTGCAAAAACATACCCCCTAAAACTAGTCAAAACCCAATTACGTTCCATTAACTTGTGTACAGAAACGCATGAACTAAATGAAAAACTCAATTGTTTGAAACAGCACGCTTAAATACCCAATCAAACCTTTTCAGCATGAGTACAAAGGAGCTAATTTCCCAAACACAATTACGAGCTAATTTACTTCCCGAGTCAAGTCTATATCTAAAACATTATTTCATATTTTTTTTAAATCTCAAAACGTTTACTCATTTTGTGAAAAACCTAATAGAGTGACGAATAGATGAGTGAAAAAACATTGGTTACCCAATGAAAAATGAAATAACCCAATTAAAATAGAAACCTTCGAGTAAAAACTCAATTGCAGAAAAAGTCTCGAAATGCTTTTTCTAAAGTTTGTTCAGCAGTAGATTTTGATTGCCTTCTAATCACCCAATTCAAAATAAGCATTCTTCCTTAATCCCATACATTGAGACCGCCTCCCTGGGTCCCATTTCACGAAGAGATTGTAGCAGGGACACGATTGTAACTCCAAAACTTCACCATACGCTTACGACAGTGATAGAGGTATGATCACTATGTGTAACGGGGCTCAGGTCAAGTGGATAGAGTGTTTGTCTAGAAACCTGAAAGGGATGACCATGTTAACGTGTGTCATGGTATCTCAGTGGGCTAGAACTATAAATCTGGTATAATTTTTTACTAGTACAGTGTACAAGCAGCCACACAAACAAGGTGCATGCATGTTGCTATGTAAGTGCAATTGCCTTGAAGGTGTTGTTGAACCCCATTTCACCTACCGTATATGACCGCGGATAAGCCGACCCCGTAGATAAGCCGAGGTATTAACTTGACCATTGAAATACGAAAGAAAATGATATGACCCCCAGATAAGCCGAACCAGGAAGTGAAAGTAAAAAAACACTGCGAAGTCAGTAGCCTGTACAGTGAGCACACAAGTGACAGATTAGAGGCTTTGTTCACATTGCAGGTGAAGACGGCTGGAGGAAGTGTTGATGGTTGCGTCTCGGTTTGTGTGATGCATGAAAACAAAATTGCAGATTTTGTCTGACATTTCTATACCATACCCCTTGTGTCATACCCCTTGTGTCATACCCCTTGTGTTTTCAGGTTGTCTCAATCCTGACAAAAGCTGTCGTCGTCTCATCCCTGAAGAAATATGGCAGCGGTTAAAGACATATTTTCCAACGTGTCCCCAGTACAGGAGAGACGATGCTGTGTGTGAGAAATGCCTGGTAATATTGATCATCATTAGCCCTTGTTCCAGCTGCACCTTTTCAATCATATACTTCCTATCTATATGTATATGTGAAACGACTTTGAGGTCAGACTCTGTGATTTTTAGGACTGACTGAGTTGGGTTTAACTCCGCTTTTAACAGTATTCCAGTTATATCACGGCGTGTCAGCTTAATTGTGTGAGGAAAGCCCTAAGTGATGCAGGCCTCAGACATTTGCCACTTCGGTGAAACCAACGAGCACGGGTATGGTGCTGACAAAACATGAAACAAAATCGGGGTGAACCGGGATTCGAACCCACAATCATAGGATTCTGGCGTGCCCAAGGGACGCAACTCTGCCATCGAATCGTGGCACCTTAGACGACTGGGCAACCCGTGCCCCCGACTTTTATGATGCATGATTGTCACCATATCTCAATTGTATAGATCGATGCTCATGATGTCAGTCATGTGATAATTTGCAGACAGCAGATAGCTGGAATATTGCTGTGTGCAGTGTTAAACAACAAACAAATTGAACCTTTTTTGTTGCAGCAACTAACAGCGGAGGAAGAGCACACCAAGGGACTGTACCGACAGAGTGCTCTCACACAGAAGTCTGTGCTGGCTGACCTATTCGCGGGGAGGAACCGTCCCAAGTTAGATGTGAGCATGCAGGCGAACGTGGTCAGTGCAGCGTTCATGGAGGAGTGGAGGAAGTTCATCAAGTGAGTGCCGGGAGCAGGAGCTTAATCTTAATCACTGTGTTGGGGTACACTCACCTCTTGCCTTGATTCCAGGTTAGAATAGAGCCCCAGCAACATACACTGGTCTCACTGTGGGGTTCCTGGTTAGAATAGGACCCCTGCAACCTACACTGGTCTCACTGTGGAGTTCCTGGTTAGAATAGGACCCCAGCAACCTACACTGGTCTCACTGTGGGGTTCTGGGTTAGAATAGGTCCCCAGCAACCTACACTGGTCTCACTGTGGGGTTCCTGGTTAGAATAGGACCCCAGCAACCTACACTGGTCTCACTGCGGTTCTGGGTTAGAATAGGTCCCAGCAATCTATGCTGGTCTCACTCTGGGGTTCCGAGTTAGAATAGGTCCCCAGCAACCTACACTGGGCTCACTGTGGGGTTCTGGGTTAGAATAGGGCCCAGCAATCTATGCTGGTCTCACTCTGGGGTTCCGAGTTAGAATAGGTCCCCAGCAACCTACACTGGTCTTATTGTGGGGTTCTGGGTTAGAATAGGGCCCCAGCACACTACACTGGTCTCACTGTGGGGTTCCTGGTTAGAATAGGGCCTCAGCAACCTACACTGGTCTCACTGTGGGGTTCCGGGTTAGAATAGGGCCCCAGCACACTACACTGGTCTCACTGTGGGGTTCTGGGTTAGAATAGGACCCCAGCAACCTACACTGGTCTCCCCATGGGGTTCCAAGTTGGAATAAGTTCTTGCAATCTATGCTGGTTGAAAGAGTTTACCAGATGGATATCGGGCGGTCAACAACTTCTTGATATCCAAACTTTATTATTATCCTTCATTAAAGAATATGTCTTCTCTTTTGAACCAATGGCATCTGTATTACATCAATAATAGTCTACATTTAGGCAGCAATGCTGAAGGGGTGTGGAATTATTCTAACTTTGTGTGAATCACTTGCCATGTGTGTTATATGTTGTGTCCAGAGACAACGGTAGACGAGAGCCAGTCACATCCATCACTAACTCTGTTCTGCTGTGCGAGCATGGAGGTCTCCTCTACCCCCCAACATGCAACGGCCACGGTGAACTGCAAGATTGGTTAGTGAGCATCACTTGTCATTAGAGAGCCATGCCCATGTTTTTATTACCAATGGCGACAAATGTAAGCTTGTGTCATGCTACCTGTAGAGTATTGACGATGCTGAAGTATAGCTTATGCCCTGTGGTTATATCTCCAGTCTGTTCTTCTTTAAATGCCACCTGTGAAGATCCGGGGTAGAATAGGTCTTCAGCAACCCATGCTTTCTGTAAAAAGTGACTATGCTTGTCGTAAGAGGCGACTAACGGGACTGGGTGGTCAGGCTCCCTGACTTGGTTGATGCATGCCATCGTATCCCAATTGCGTGGATCGATGCTCATGATGCCAATCACTGGATTGTGTGGTCCAGACTCGATAATTTACAAATCGCCGTCATACATCTGAAATATTGCTTAGTGTGGCGTTAAACAAAAAAACAAAAAACATTAAATGCACAAACAAAGAGAACATGTGTTTATGACTTAGCAGTAAGATCAGCTGCAGTATAAGCCTTGGTCATATACAGATTGTCACACAAGAGCTCTGACATTCTTAAAGACCCTGAGTGATGTCAAACTCAGGTAGCAGTATTGGCCGTCATGAAACCATGTAGTCCTTGCTGATTCACTTGAAAACACATTTGTGGTCTTGCTTGCTAGTGGTGGACATCGCACTGAATAGTACATCTTCCCGAGGCAAGGAAGTTAACTGACTTTAAAAGTCCAGTTTCCACCCTTGCCGAACTAGGCTGGTATTATGAAGTTACATTTTGGCTGGACTAACGAGTCTATGCATAGTCCAATCTAAATCGTGCACCGATATCGAAATCCGGTTCGTAAAATGTCGTGCAGATTTCTGTTGATTGCAGGATTTGCAAAGCATGGGCATGCCAACTCGTCAACAGATATTTTCCAAGTCTTTTCATGTTTTTAATCAATGTGCTCACTTGATTTGATGCACTTCGCTGTGTAAGACCCGTTTCATCACAATATACCGTATATCGCTGTGTATAAGGCGACCCCACGTATAAGACGACCCCCCTGTACAGGCCTTCGAAATCAACCCAGAATCCTATACTCCGTGTATAAGGCGACCTGGAATGAAACACATCACAAGTGCGTGCACAAACCTTATATGCAATTAAAATATGTTTATCTTGCGTTGTCTTTTTCTACGATCTTAATTATCGATCAGATCGTCTTGACTGGGTGCTGCCATTTTGTTTGAAACAAATGCAAGTGATACGAGAGGTGGAATCTGATTGGTCCATATGAGAGGCTTAGAAGGGACATAACTCGTAGTAACCACTGGTGGCGCTACGGTCGAGCCCAGGAATTCAAGCCTAGTTCGGCAAGGGTGGAAACTGGACTTTTATAGTCTGTTAACACACTTGCCTCGGGAAGATGTGAATAGTCAATGAAAATCAGAGATCTCGCATCTGTTGTCTGTTATTGTTCAGTTGTCATCCTTCAGGGTCTTTAAGAACGTCAGTGCTCCTTTGTGACCATCTGTCTGTACATGACCAAGGATCATACTGCAGCTGATCTTTCTGCTAAGTCATAAACACATGTCCTCTTTGTTTAAAGGGGCACTAATCTCTGGCTTCTGCTTGGCTGTCTGACACTGGCCGCTGGGGCTCACTAGCTGCCGTGAGTCGATTTGCTCGCTAACGCATCTGAGCATGACAAAGTTGCTACTAAAACGGTCGCCAATGTGACCTAAGTTTCAATTTGTCTACTGTCTAAAATTCAGAGGTAGCCAAATGACTACCTTGAAAAATATCTTGTGGCGACTAAATTCTATTGCCACACATAGTTGGACACAAAAATAAATAACAGCTGATCTTGGAAGACACTGTTGATAATTGTACTCGCAAATAATTCCTCCTTAAGTAGTCAATGAACAGAAATACAGATACATGTATATTAAAGTTATTAGGATTTTATTTCAGTTGACAATGCTCATTGGATAAGCAAGGATATACCTATATAATCTTGAAGCATAAATTGCATCATTGTTCGAGTTACAAGTAACAAAAATCATGTACAGTTTCCACTAATATACAATTCCAAGACTAGTGCAATGACTTGTACATATTAAAGTTATTTGACAAAAGATAATTTCAAACGCATTGGGCTACCTACAACACTGACTTGACTTCTTGATTTTACCACTGGCTACCTGGAAAACAATACTTGTAGCCATATGGCTACTTGGTAAAAATTTGAACTTTGAGGCCTGTCCTTATATTTTTCATCATGAAATATTTCATCATCGTATATATCGGTGTCTATAATATGACATTCAGCAACTGAAATCAGAGAGGTTTGACATCTTCTTATGACTGAGAATAAAACAGAAGCAATGGAAACTTGTGTATATCTGTTGAAGCTAGGGCTGGGATTGGTAACTCGGGTACCCGGATCGGGTGGGTACTGAGTAGGACCCGGGTACCCACAGGACTACACGGACCCATGGTTAGTCACGTGATATATTTTTTAATGACAAAAATTATCTAGAACTCTATGGTTACACTACAAGTCATTTATGTTCACATTTCTTTCTGACTATGCACCCATTCCTTCTGACTTTTCATATGGTTGAATAAAGATATAACTTAATTCAACTTCAGTGTGTGCATGACCAGATCGTTTAATACATGTATCTAAATACGTTTTGCAAGTGCTGTGGTAGAAAGAAATTCCAACAGACATTTTGTATCTCTTGAGACCTACAGTTGGTATCCGGGTAGGGTCGGGTAATAGGGGGGCGGATACCCGGGTAGTAAATTTGGACTTGTCCCAGCCCAAGTTGAAGCATTGTGTTGGTGATGTGCTGTATAAATATCTGGTTCACACTGGCATGTCCAGGGTTAACTAAACTCAAAACCTTTACTAGCCTGGGTAAAGGTAAAATGCCCTTGTAATGTTAAAACAATGGCGAAATTGTACTAGCCCGCAGGAGTTTGTACTAGCCCCGAGCTAGCAGGCTAGTGGTAAATTCTAACCCTGCTTTGTTCGTGTCTTGTGTTGTAGTGTTTGTTTGCTGTGGCCATCGGAGTGGGTGATGTTAACACAACACATGGGGTTTGATGTGGAGATCACTGCCGTTCAGCTGGAGGAGGCTGATGGCTCTAGGAGTCTTGTTACATTGCCAGGTAGATATACACTTAATAATTTACCGTATTCGACGTAATAAGTGCCCTAGGCGCACTCAAAATTAGAAATAGGGGCTCTTATTAGAATATTATTTTGGTTAAAAAAAACCCAGAAAACGACATAAATTTCGTGGTTTATGCTGACAGCGTAAAATGTTTATATAACGACAGATATATTTTTCCAGAATTTAATTGCCCATAATTAAGGGTGCATATGACACACGAGTGCATTTTATACACGAAAAAATGAATCTTGTGTAAATTGATCAATCGGAAGGGGTGCTAATTGGGATTGTTCACTAGCCAATATATTAGCAAATATTGCCGTAGGCGCTTATTAGAGCGGGGCGCTTATTACTGAATACGGTATGTCTGTAATTTATATTAACAATGTTACAAACGTGATTTCTATAAACATTAATGTTCTTGTACATCACAATTTATTATAGAAAAACACAAAACAGTGTGGAATAACAGTTTTCTGTACCAAAATTTTCATGAGACATATGTGAGGTGGGTGTTGGAAAATCCAAGATGGTTGTTGTTGATGGTATACGGTTGGAGTAACAACCATATTGAACTTTAGCTATGGTGTCTTTAGCTGCCTTATACAGAGAAATATTGGGCTAATCTAATATGACACCATAACTAAAGACACCATAACGAATTTATTATGCCGAAAAATGTACACTACTTGGTGTCTTCATCGCACATGTGATGTCAGTATGAAAACTTGACACTTACAACCAGTATAAATGTCAGGACCAGTACATATGTTTCCTATACAATGCTTTGGTTTAAACACAAACGTTAACAATGGAATACATAATGCATTAAATGTGGAAGTTAAAACAAGTATCATAGCTAAATGGATATAATTATCATAAAATGTTATCGGAAATCTGTGGGCCACTGTAACTTGATAGCAGTCCGCTTTTCCCGAACGACGGGCTGCTATCTATTCTATTGCTATGTGACATCATTGGTGTCAAATTTCTTGTTTGTGACGTCATCCTATATAATGTTTAACGAATTGCTATTTGTAAATCAGTGAGCTCCGTTGTAAGCTTTTTTTTCTCTATATTTTTTATCGGGGGCTGGGTGGCCCAGTCGTCTAAGGCGCCGCGATTCGCTGCGCAGGGTTGCGTCCCTTGGGCACGCCAGAAACCTATGATTGTGGGTTCGAATCCCGGTTCGCCCCGATTATGTTTCTAGGTTTGTCAGCACCATACCTGTGCTCGTGGGTTTCACCGAAGTGGTAAACGTCTGTGACCTGCATCACTTCGGGCTTTCCTCCCACATTAAGCTGACACGCCGCGATATAACTGGAATACTGTTAAAAGCTGCGTTAAACCAAACTCACTCACACTCACTATATTTTTTATCAAAAAAGTCTCAAACGTGGTTTCTTTAATAATTTCTTCCTTTGCACATCACATTTACTTATATTAAGACACAAAAGAGTGCCGGAAAACAAATGTCTGTACCAGAATTTTCAAGTGAAATATGTGAGGTGAGTTGCAAAATCCAAAACGGCTGTTACTGATGGTATATGGTCTCATATTAGGTCAGTAGCAACCATCATGGATTTTAACTGATGGTATACGGGCTCGTATTGGGTTAGTAGTTCTGCTCTCTGATTGGTCAATCTCACTTTGAGGCAGAATAAATCTTGTTACATTGCCAGGTAGATGTACATCTTGTCACATTGCCAGGTACATATACCGTACATCTTGTTATATTGGCAGGTAGATACAAAATGACAAACATTCTTTTCCAGAAATCTGCCAGGACTGTCTGTCTCTTAGATTAGCAACAGAAGAATCCAACCGGTTTATTTTCAAAGACTGTGTGGTGTATGTCCGGAAGATAGCCCCGGAGAAGAAGAATGGGGTGGGTCCTGCACCGGTGGAGAAGATCATGCCAGGGGGGCTGGGGAACGGAGAGAACAGCAACATGGAGAGAGCTGAGGACCCTGACTATCTACAGGTAACACACACACACACAACCACACATTCACACACGCACACACCACACACACACATCTCTCACACACACACATCTCACTCACACACACACATCTCACACACATTACACACACATCTCACACACACATTACACACACATCTCACACACACATTACACACACATCTCACACACACATCTCACACACACACATCTCACACACACATCTCACACACACACACATCTCACACACACACACATCTCACACACATCTCACACACATTACACACACATCTCACACACACATTACACACACATCTCACACACACATTACACACACACAGCCATACATAGACCACACACTCAACCACACATCTCACTCAAACATCAGTGATACATACACAACCACTCACACATCAATGATACATACACAACCACTCACACCACACACACAACCACTCACACATCAATGACACACACACACAACCACTCACACACCAGTGATACATACACAACCACTCACACATCAATGAGTCACACACCACCACTCACACATCAATGACACACACACACAACCACTCACACATCAGTGATACATACACAACCACTCACACATCAATGACACACACACCACCACTCACACTTCACCTTCATTGTCTCCAGCGGGGATGTTTTTCTAAACAGCGTGGTCCCCAGATGATTCCGATGATTCTGAAATATCCAAGCTGTCAGAATCTGACGCAGGGTTGATCGTGCTGTCAGCACGTGTCGTAACTCTAACACCGCATTTTGAACTGCTTCAACTGACTTGTCCTTCGCCTTGTATTCTTCCCATAGGGGTGTTTTGACCTGTGTTTTGACCTCATTATAAAAAAATACAACAATTTTCAGTCAAGAAAATAATAAAAACGATGTTTACCTGTCAATCTTTTCGCTAGGCAGCCGCCATTTTGAATAACTACCGAAAAAGGACGAAGTTTCGTTGCTAAGCTGAATGGTGCATTGTGGGATATGTTGTACTTTATTTGTTTTGAGCGGATATTCCCGAATGTGGCATTAGGGGATATTTCTTCTTTAACATGGTAGTTTTCGTACAGAATGACTAGCGGGAAAAAGCGACGATATCCTCAAGTGGAATACCTATTTTAGAATGTTTTGGCGCAGAAACATGGTGGAAACAATTAGCCTTCTATCGATGTATAACATTAAAGGGTTCGTTACAGTTGAGGAGGCGTCATGGGTGAAGTTCAGGTTTTTCCATGTTGATTGTGAACATATTTAGATAATATAGCACATATTATGATTTTAATATTGATTTTTATTCAGTAAAAGTACATGATGGTGTAAAAAACATGTTGCATCACTAAGTACATGTGTCATATATGCTAAAAAAAATTAAAATCTCGATTTCGACATAATGAAGCAATTATGTCAATTTAAGATGCCGTGTCTGACCTTAAAACTAAAACAACAGCAGCACTGGTGTTACAGAACTACTTGTTTTATGTACATTATTCTCTTCTCTCCATCAGTCCCAGGCCAAGAAGAAAAAGTTGGATGAGGAGTTGACGATGGAGAAGATGGTGAGGATGGAGGAGGTGGGATCTCTCAGGAGGAAGAGTCAGAGACATCGGAAGACGCGTGGAGAGAAGGAGGTGCTTGTGTCATCTGATCTGACCCTCAAAGACTTGAAAATAAAGGTCAGTCCATGTGCAGAAGATGAAAGATTTTGTCTGACATTGATCCTTTTGTCTTTGTTTTCGAAGAAATAACCAGACAACAAGTAGTGACAGTTATCTGCTCAAGTATTTTGTGTTGTAATCTTCTACTTTTACGTTGTTGTCAGATAATGAAGCAGTTCTCCGTGCCACCATTTGACCAGAATCTGTCTCTCGATGGAGTGAACTTAAGTGACGACTCTCGCACACTACAAGATTTAAAGGTGTCTCCTGGTGCTGTCATTCTACTGCAGGTAAGTCAGCTGCTTCATCAGTGGATGTGTCACACTACAACAGGTGAGTCTGCTGCTTCATCAGTGGATGTGTCACACTACAACAGGTGAGTCAGCTGCTTCATCCTTGGATGTGTCACACTACAACAGGTGTCTCAGTGGATGTGTCACACTACAACAGGTGTCTCAGTGGATGTGTCACACTACAACAGGTGAGATGGCCTTTTCATGTGTCACACTACAATAGGTGAGTCAGCTGCTTCATCAGTGGATGTGTCACAATACAACAGGTGAGTCAGCTGCTTCACCCATAGATATGTCATCCTAATTCAGGTGAGACAACCACATAGTCCATAGATGTCATCCTAATACATACTCACCAAAGGATGCAAAGGATGCGCTGTGTCTTAAGTTAGTTTGTGTGCTATAGTGCTATCAACAGTGTTCAGTCCAAAGTGTTTTTGTCAAGGCCATGTTCATCATTCTAAGAGGAAGTAGTGATTTGAAGTCAAGATTTGTTAAAGTGATAGTGAATGGCGTTTTCATTCTGTCATGTATATTACTTTGTTCTAGGCTGACGAGCCATCTGAAGAAGCATATCCCATTGAGGAAATTTATAGAGGTGAGACATTTTGTCACCTATTCTCTCTTGTGATACCCATGTCATGGGTACATTGTGTGAAGCCCATTTCCGGTGTCCCCAGCCGTGATATTGCTGGAATATTGCTAAAAGCAGCGTAAAACCAAACTCACTCACTCACTCACTCACTCACTCACTCACTCTTCCTTTTGTGATACTTCCGCAGGCCTTAACCTTGACCTTTTATCTTTACAAAAAACGGGGCTGGGGCACCCCCAGTAATTAATTTCAAGGGTCCTTGCAGGCAATATGTGGGTCCTGTAAAGTAATGAAATGGTGTAGTGTATGTACATTAAGGTAATTACTTAAGGACCCGGAAGGAATCAGTGATCAAGTAGACAATTGTTATGACTGATGGATGAAATAATACTAATAGACACCCTCGATTGCCCTTGTTGTGCTGTAGGTACAATTAATTCTATTGTGCGTCCCTCAGGATGCAGTACATTCCTTTTCTGTGTCCATTTTGTGCATTTATGCGTACTGGACGCACTTATATGTATCGCATGAAACCCTGCTTCCGTCTGGCACTTATGCCACAACACAAAGCAGAATGCATACAAGGGACATAACTCCGTTGGTATTAGTGTTCAGATCATTCCCATTGCATTGTGAATGCACAGACATACTTTTAGACATGTTGTCATCCCTAGTGGTCAAATGATTGGTTGGTTGGTTTGTTGTTTAACGCCGCACTCAGCAGTATTCCAGCTATATGACGGCGTTCTGTAAATAATCAAGTCTGGACCAGACAATTCAGTGATTGACTTCATGAGCTTCAATCCACGCAATTGGGATCGATGACATGCATCAACCAAGTCAGCGAACCTGACCACCTGATCCCGTTAGTCGCCTTTTACGACAAGCATAGTCACCTTTTACGGCAAGCATGGGTTGCTGAAGACCTATTCTACCCCGGAATCTTCACGGGTCATTGGTCAAATGAAGGATGACTTTTGGTATTTTGATGTTTACTCAATCAGATAAGATCTATTTAGTTAATGTATGTGGATAGATGTCAATTGTTTAGAGACTTCCTTTTTTTCCTTATAGTTTACCAAGTAAATTGGTGAAATAATATCTTCCGAAGAAAGCATCATTTTGTCTTTTTATCATGTTTGCGAAATGTCCATGGGGATTCTGGGTTAGAAGATAGGACTCCAGCATCCGGTTCCTTGTGTAACAAACAAAGCAAAACATAACCCAGGTTCAGACGCAGTGTCTCACATGAGTGAATCCTGGTCCTTGCCCAACTTGAAGCTTCTGTATAGGATAAAACACACCTCTTCGGTTTTGGTTGAAAATGTAAAAACGCGAGTGAGCTTTTCCCAAGCTCAAGGTTTTACATTTTCAACCCAAACCCAAAACCGAGGACGCGTGTGTTATCTAACTTATGAACCGTTTAAATGCAAGAAATACCAGAAAAAATAAGAAAACATTGACATAACTTATATAGTGAAACAATACAGTGTATTGTGGAATAAAAGGAATTCTCACAAAGCGTTGTAGAGAAAAAACGTGCAGCATGGACTGGTTGGAGTCATGACATGATAAACTGAACAATATCATCACCTGCCCTGGTAGCTCAGTGGGAAAACAAAAGTTAACACAATATGTGAGGTTGCAGGTTCGATTCATGTCATGGCATTTTCATGTTAAAAAAGAAAATTTGACTTTTAACCAATCATCAAACACAACTGTGTTCACATCAAGAGGCAAGTTTAGAAAATGTTAAATTTATAACCTAAGTATTACAATTTAAATGTATTCATTAGGTCATTCCCGGGCATTCCACTGGAACACCCCGGGTATTGTTGTTATTGCCTGCCTTGGAAGTTTACCAACATTTGCAATGACCTTTTGTTACTGTAGTGTGGAGACCGCCTCTGTGGTCTATAGTGGTAGAGCGTCCCCCCAGAGAGCGGAAGGTCCGGGGTTCGATCCCCGACTGCGTCATACCAAAAGACGTTAAAAGATGGTACTTGTTGTTACCCTGTCTGGCGCTCGGCATTAAGGGGCTAAAACAAGGACTGGTTGGCTCGGAGTCAGTATACTGTGTCTGAGTGGGGTATTCATGATAATCTGCGGCATGGTATCTCAGTGAGCTAGCACTATAAATCAGCATCAGTCCGGACTAGTACAAGCAGCCACACACACACAAACACACACACACACACACACACACACACACACACACGTGCATGCACGTCGCTATATAAGTGCAATAATCTTGGACGCGACGTTAATCCCTATTTCACCTCACCTCACCTACTGTAGTGTGATGTCATCATTGGTTTATAGCTGTATCTCAACCATGGTTCTTGTTGCAGGGTCATCCAAACCAGAGAGAGGATTTCAGGGAACCAACTTGTTGAGCACTTGAGAGCAGAAGTCTCCAGACCACTTGAGAGCAGGCATCTCAAGACCACTTGAGAGCAGACGTCTCAAGACCACACACCTGAAAACAGACAAAGGGCAGATAACCCTTGCCTTGCCTAAGGCTTCAGAACTGTACAAACTTTCAACTTTAAGTTTATTGTGTCAGTTTGAACTCTCAATGTTCAGTGAAACCATTTATCAATATTGAGGCTATAATGAAATTGTGAAGAAGAACATTTTGTTCTGTGCCCGATTTACCGAGCCAGTGACGAGGTTGTGCAATTGGAGCAACAGTGACTATCCCATCCTTTTGTACATATGAACTGTGACCACCACACAGCATGTAATGTTGTGCCACAACAATAGTGAACATGGTCATTCAGCAGATAGTGTAGCTTGGCTTTGTCCGTATTAGATATGACAATAAACGAACATCGTGTTCTCACAATTGCACATGAAACCAGAACTTGTACTCTTTAGGTTTTGGTACAGTAGGGGACTGCTGTTTGGTGCTTGTAGTGTGTCCTCAAATCGGTGATGTTGTCAGGGGGACTGCTGTATGGTGCTTGTAGCGTGTCCTCAAATCGGTGATGTTGTCGGGGGTACTGCTGTATGGTGCTGATAGTGTGTCCTCAAATCGGTGATGTGTTGGGGGGGACTGCTGTTTGGTGCTTGTAGTGTGTCCTCAAATTGGTGATGTGTCGGTGAGACTGCTGTATGGTGCTGATAGCGTGTCCTCAAATCGGTGATGTGTTAGCGAGATAGAGGTTATCACGCGAGTGTGTTTGGGGATGGTAAATATCCTGCATTAGGAATAAACAATGTATTAAGCGAGCCTTGGCGAACATTAATTCCCTGAGAATGAGAAGACACAGTAAGAAAAATGCTAGTTAGAAATGAAACCCGAAGACATGAAAGTTGTGGCACCAAGGTGAGTGGGAAAAAACAGTCGAGTGAGCCTGCACGTTTGCTGTTTCATTCCTTCTCGGCTATCGGTTTCAAAGGGTAGTTTAGACAATGAATATGCATGAATTTCGCTGAATGCCCTGCGCATGATGATACAAGTGAGCAGAAAGGGAATTCCCTCGACTGTAATATTGGGATTCCCCGACATTCCGTAGTTATAAAAGGAGTCCTTGTCATGACCAGTGTGAGAAGTTAAGCATGACAGTAAAGGAGTCCTCGTCATGACCAGTGTTAGAAGTTCGACATGACAGTCAAGGAGTCCTTGTCATGACCAGTGTTAGAAGTTAAGCATGACAGTCAAGGAGTCCTTGTCATGACCAGTGTTAGAAGTTCGACATGACAGTCAAGGAGTCCTTGTCATGACCAGTGTTAGAAGTTAAGCATGACAGTCAAGGAGTCCTCGTCATGACCAGTGTTAGAAGTTCGACATGACAGTCAAGGAGTCCTTGTCATAAGACAGTGATGTCTGCACCTTGCTGGTCTGTGATGTGAACTCTCTTCTTAAGACCACACTTTTTTTATCTTATGTTTCACAGATTTTTTCCCGCTTTGCCACACAATGTTGGTCCAAATCCAAATCCAAATAAATGTCAATTATTTATTTATAGGAAAATATGCTGTGGAGTTGCAGGTGGCCTCTTGAATCACTGATAGTGATGTAGACATGGAATTTATATATGACATTTTATGTTGTATAAGTGGGTCTATATTCATGATGTTAGTAGCAGGAGACATAATAATAATAAATATTTTCATGTTTAACTTATTTCTCACACCGGCTGCTTTTCACAGTAGGGGCGGCAGGCCAGTGAAACGAAAAATATAAAATGTGTGGCTTAAGGGTACACTTTTCGGCATATCTGTATGTCATTCACAATGTCCATGGATCCAGTAGTCAGCCTCGGTAGCTTGGATGCTTTGAGTCAGATGTAGCTCATGTTTACAATCACTGGTTTGCCTGGTCCAAATTATTTACAGGGTCGCCATTTTAAAGATGGAATATTGCTGACTGAGGTTTTAAACAACACTTTCTCCCTCCCTCCTTCTATATCTGCTTGTGTGGCTCCAGCAAAGGAGAGTTTCACAAGGACAGGTGTTAAACAACACTTTCTCCCTCCCTCCTTCTATATCTGCTTGTGTGGCTCCAGCAAAGGAGGGTTTCACAATGACTGAGGTGTTAAACAACACTTTCTCCCTCCCTCCTTCTATATCTGCTTGTGTGGCTCCAGCAAAGGAGAGTTTCACAAGGACTGAGGTGTTAAACAACACTTTCTCCCTCCCTCCTTCTATATCTGCTTGTGTGGCTCCAGCAAAGGAGGGTTTCACAATGACTGAGGTATTAAACAACACTTTCTCCCTCCCTCCTTCTGTGTCTGCTTGTGTGGCTCCAGCAAAGGAGAGTTTCACAATGACTGAGGTGTTAAACAACACTTTCTCCCTCCCTCCTTCTATATCTGCTTGTGTGGCTACAGCAAAGGAGAGTTTCACAAGGACTGAGGTGTTAAACAACACTTTCTCCCTCCCTCCTTCTATGTCTGCTTGTATGGCTACAGCAAAGGAGAGTTTCACAAGGACTGAGGTGTTAAACAACACTTTCTCCCTCCCTCCTTCTATATCTGCTTGTGTGGCTCCAGCAAAGGAGGGTTTCACAATGACCGAGGTGTAAACAACACTTTCTCCCTCCCTCCTTCTATATCTGCTTGTGTGGCTCCAGCAAAGGAGGGTTTCACAATGACTGAGGTGTAAACAACACTTTCTCCCTCCCTCCTTCTATATCTGCTTGTGTGGCTCCAGCAAAGGAGGGTTTCACAAGGACAGGTGTTAAACAACACTTACTCCCTCCCTCCTTCTATATCTGCTTGTGTGGCTCCAGCAAAGGAGGGTTTCACAAGGACTGAGGTGTTAAACAACACTTTCTCCCTCCCTCCTTCTATATCTGCTTGTGTGGCTCCAGCAAAGGAGGGTTTCACAATGACCGAGGTGTAAACAACACTTTCTCCCTCCCTCCTTCTATATCTGCTTGTGTGGCTCCAGCAAAGGAGGGTTTCACAAGGACAGGTGTTAAAAAACACTTTCTCCATCCCTCCTATCTCTGCTTTTGTGGCTCCAGCAAAGGAGGGTTTCACAAGGACTGAGGTGTTAAACAACACTTTCCCCCTCCCTCCTTCTATATCTGCTTGTGTGGCTCCAGCAAAGGAGAGTTTCACAAGGACTGAGGTGTTAAACAACACTTTCTCCCTCCCTCCTATCTCTGCTTGTGTGGCTCCAGCAAAGGAGGGTTTCACAAGGACTGAGGTGTTAAACAACACTTTCTCCCTCCCTCCTTCTATATCTGCTTGTGTGGCTCCAGCAAAGGAGAGTTTCACAAGGACTGAGGTGTTAAACAACACTTTCTCCCTCCCTCCTTCTATGTCTGCTTGTATGGCTCCAGCAAAGGAGGGTTTCACAAGGACAGGTATTAAACAACACTTTCTCCCTCCCTCCTTCTATATCTGCTTGTGTGGCTCCAGCAAAGGAGGGTTTCACAAGGACAGGTGTTAAAAAACACTTTCTCCATCCCTCCTATCTCTGCTTTTGTGGCTCCAGCAAAGGAGGGTTTCACAAGGACTGAGGTGTTAAACAACACTTTCCCCCTCCCTCCTTCTATATCTGCTTGTGTGGCTCCAGCAAAGGAGAGTTTCACAAGGACTGAGGTGTTAAACAACACTTTCTCCCTCCCTCCTATCTCTGCTTGTGTGGCTCCAGCAAAGGAGGGTTTCACAAGGACTGAGGTGTTAAACAACACTTTCTCCCTCCCTCCTTCTATATCTGCTTGTGTGGCTCCAGCAAAGGAGAGTTTCACAAGGACTGAGGTGTTAAACAACACTTTCTCCCTCCCTCCTTCTATGTCTGCTTGTATGGCTCCAGCAAAGGAGGGTTTCACAAGGACAGGTATTAAACAACACTTTCTCCCTCCCTCCTTCTATATCTGCTTGTGTGGCTCCAGCAAAGGAGGGTTTCACAAGGACAGGTATTAAACAACACTTTCTCCCTCCCTCCTATCTCTGCTTGTGTGGCTCCAGCAAAGGAGGGTTTCACAATGACTAAGGTGTAAACAACACTTACTCCCTCCCTCCTTCTATATCTGCTTGTGTGGCTCCAGCAAAAGAGGGTTTCATAGTGACTGAGGCCAAAATTGGATGCTTTCGAGATTCCACCGTAGATATATTGTATATTAAGTTGCATCAAATATTGGGATATACAATAAAACTATAATAGAATGGAGATATAACACAGTGGATAATCCTGGATGATACAACTGATGGTACTGTGTGTCTGGAGTCCTGCTGAGATATAACACAGTGGATAATCCTGGATGATACAACTGATGGTACTGTGTGTCTGGAGTCCTGCTGAGATATAACACAGTGGATAATCCTGGATGATACAACTGACGGTACTGTGTGTCTGGAGTCCTGCTGAGATATAACACAGTGGATAATCCTGGATGATACGACTGACGGTACTGTGTGTCTGGAGTCCTGCTGAGATATAACACAGTGGATAATCCTGGATGATACAACTGACGGTACTGTGTGTCTGGAGTCCTGCTGAGATATAACACAGTGGATAATCCTGGATGATACAACTGATGGTAGTGTGTGTCTGGAGTCCTGCTGTACACACAGTGGACACACAGTACCATCAGTTGTATGATCCAGGATTATCCACTGTGTTATATCTCCATTCTACTATAGTTTTATTGTATATCCCAATAATGTGGATCTATGTTCATGATACCAATCACTTGATTGTCTGGTCCAGACTTATTTACAGACCACAGTTATACAATAATGAACAAGGACATTAAAGAAATTATCACAGACACTCAAGTTATTGTATTGAGTGAGTGAGTGAGTGAGTGGGGTTGGGTTGGGTTTAACGCCGCTTTTAACAGTATTCCAGTTATATCACGGCATGTCAGCTTAATGTGGGAGGAAAGCCCGAAGTGATGCAGGTCTCAGACGTTTACCTCTTCGGTGAAACCCACGAGCACGGGTATGGTGCTGACAAACCTAGAAACATAATCGGGGCGAACCAGGATTCGAACGCATAATGATGGGTTTCTTGCGTGCCCAAGGGACGCAACTCTGCACAGCAAATCCACTCGTGCCCCCCTCAAGTTATTGAGTGTCAGGTGGGACTTTGAAGTCTTGATAATTCAAAGAGTTGACAATTCAACACCCAAATGATGATTACAAACACATCATTGATTAATATTTCTTTATTTTTATGCATGAAAATAAAACTTATTACAATATTATGCATGACAAGTAGCATCATGGCTACAGGGATCTACCTCACACATCAGCAAAACACCTTCAGTCAACACATACAAAACAGCTGGATACAATAGGCAAATCTAGTCAAGGCTAGTGGCCTATACACAAGTCTAGATGCACTGGGCCAAAGTGTTCACAGACTGGCCGACATACGAGTCAAGAAGCACTGGGCCAAAGTGTTCACAGACGTTTGCCTACATACGAGTCTAGATGCACTGGGCCAAAGTGTTCACAGACTGGCCGACATACGAGTCAAGAAGCACTGGGCCAAAGTGTTCACAGACGTTGGCCTACACACGAGTCTAGAAGCACTGGGCCAAAGTGTTCACAGACGTTGGCCTACATACGAGTCTAGATGCACTGGGCCAAAGTGTTCACAGACTGGCCGTCATACGAGTCTAGAAGCACTGGGCCAAAGTGTTCAGGGCCAGTTGTCTAAGATGCACTGGGCCAATCTGTTCGAGGTCACTAAAATTCATTCATTGGTTAAAACTATGTTCACAATTAAATGATGCAAGCCCTAGGTATGAGCTTTACACACAGTTGTTTCTAAATATGATACAGTGACACAATCACATGTAAAGACTATAACATGACTTCAGTTTCAAAAAATTAAATTCAAAGAAAAGAAATTCTTCAATAGTCAAAAAAATTGTCATTGATCAAACAGATGTCCAAGTCGATCAATGGCGGCACCTGACCCATGTCATTTCCTGTTTTACCAAAAAGCCTCGGTCAAATTCTAAAAAGAAAATACATCAAAATTGAAAGAATGCTGTTTGATTGAGAAATGTATTTTCATTTATTATTTGAAGGTGTTTTCAGGGCACCTTAAATATTTGTTTTCTATTTACTTGCTTCCTGCATCGTGGCCAAAAGACCTTTACAATTTGCAAAATTGGCATGGCTATTTCAAAATATCACAACAATAATATTTCAAAATGAATGCCTCCTCATGTGGCTAACGATTACGATTCTACCACAGCGCATAAAACTGTCATGTAAAAAAGAAATTGAACATTTGTTTCACTGTCAGACAATGGCAAGCTTGCAGTATTTTTTTAAGCAAAGAAATCAAATTTTTCTCAGCTGTATACCATGCTCATCCAAAGCTTACCTCTCCACCCACAATGTTGATCCTCAGTCTTAAATAAATGCATGAAATGAAATACAAGGTTATATCACTGATAGTAAAAACAGACATAATGGGTTCATGAGTATTTTGTGACATCTTGACTAGTATTTGGCACAATATAGACATATTGGTGTCCGAGAGGATACATTGACACAAATCACATGCAGTATTTAGACTAATATGTCTAATAAAATACATTCATGAATACTGTACCGACTAAAAATTCAATACTTTTCATTAGCTAGCTATTAACATCACATTCGGCTGAGGTTCATGACAATAGAAGTACCATCATAAGTTGTGAGGAGAATAGTTTTCGTCCTCTGTTGCGATATATGTACAAGTTTCCATCTGCTATGATTCAGCAAAATGCGGTATTCCAGTTTGTGAGTGACTAGTATTTGTTTGAGTATCGCCTTATCAAATAGCTAAACATTCTTTAAATGTCACAATGATTTAATGTATTTACATATAGTTCTTTCACATATAAACATATATAAATAACATAATTCTATTTCAAAAATAGAAATTTGAGGTGCATTAATACATGAAGCAGAACAAAGATTTAATTTTACAATATAACATGTGGCACCTTGATAATTGCAGACAGAATCAGCGTGACCACTAAATCACACTCAATAAGACTGGTTTACAATGCAAAGTTGATAGTCTTGCTGCTGCCCTATATTGAAGTATTTATAAGTATTACATGAATACTGTGGTTTAGGGACAAACTGTACAGGTTTTGATGGACAGGTATATCACATAGAGCATGCATTGCTACAGCTATGGTTTTATCTGTAAAATAAACCACTTATCTGAGGTAATAACCACACGCATGACACCCCCTTTGACACCTGGAAGAGATATCAGTTTACAGTAGTGGAGGTTCACGCAGCATACGAACTGTGAAAGCATGTTGCCATCCTCGATGATCCAGTCGAGCATATGCCAATTCCATTTTCATATACCCAATCACTCCATGCTTATATTTACATCAATCAATTTACATTGTTCTTTTATTACTGAACAAGGGGGACCCGTGAAGATCGGGGGTAGAATAAGTCTTCAGCAACCCGTGCTTGCCGTAAAAAGCGACTATGCTTGTTGTAAGAGCTGACTAACGGGATCGGGTGGTCAGCCTCGCTGACTTGGTTGATGCATGTCATCGATCTCAATTGCGTGGATCGATGCTCATGACGTCAGTCACCTGATTGTCTGGTCCAGACTTGATTATTTACAGAATTATATATTATATAGCTGGAATATTGCTGAGTGCAGCGTTAAACAACATACAAACAAACAAAACTGAACAAGGGGCAGTATCAATCCTATCATCAGAGTCCGATTGGACTTTAGCATGCTGTCTCAACCAGAATGTCTCATTGCAAAGGGATTTTAACTCTCATGACTTCAGGAAACATGTTTCTCAGCTGACGGTTCGATCATGTCAGTTTTCTTGTTCCATTAAATATATCAAGGGATTGCTTCGACAAGCAGCATTACTGAGTGTACATCTGTACATCTGTGCTGAACTCGCGTACAGAAGGGCATTTTCATTGATAGTCGATTTCAAACTTATGAACTTTGTTCTCAATTAGTGATAAGACAGTTGGGTTTAAGGCCGCTTTTAACAGTATTCCAGTTATATCACGGCGTGTCAGCTTAATGTGGGAGGAAAGCCTGAAGTGATGCAGGTCTCAGACGTTTACCACTTCGGTGAAACCCACGAGCACGGGTATGGTGCTGACAAACCTAGAAACATTATCGGGATGAATCTGGATTCGAACCCACAATCAAAGGTTTCTGGTGTGCCCAAGGGACGCCTTAGGCGACTGGAATCGTAGACACCCGTGCCCCCCAGATGGGAGTAAGTAAGTATGGTTTTACGCCGCTTTTAGCAATATACCAGCAATATCACAGCGGGGGACACCAGAAATGGGCCTCACACATTGTACCCGTGTTGGGAATCGAACCCGGGTCTTCGGCGTGACGAGCGAACGCTTTAACCAGTAGGCTACCCGACCGCCCCACCCCGCCCCCCCCCCGATGAAGATGATGTAGTTGTTCCAACACGAAGCTATGGTGGTGAGTGGGCCAAGGGCATTGATCACATGAAAATGGAGGAATTATACGCTGGAGAATCGAGGATGACTAGGTGTTGACAGAACCTTCAAATGTAAGGAAAAGTGAAAGACTAAATTCATGGACATTTCTTCTCTTCATCATTTTTATCTGTACACTTATATATATATATGAAAATATATTATTTTTGAAACTTCAGGCATCAGTAGATTGTCACATGTCGCATGAAAATGGCATAATGTATAACAATTTGAATACTTATTTGAACAGGTAAGACACTTTGTGTCAAGAAAATATAACTCATGAATGTCATTTTTCAATGTGTACCAGTCTATTTTAAACATCAAACAGACAAAATTGATAATATTGATAATTTAACTGACTGCAAACATATCCTATGTCAAACAGAATCTCTAATCAACAAAAACTATTATAACATCAATATTGATTAATTGAAAAATTCACTTGATACACAAACTTTTCTGATATTTCAGATCCCCCATATAAACACCTGGTTGTTTCGAAATTAAGCATGGAAGTCGAGGGTCATGAATGTAAAAGTTAGGAGATCCGGGATAACTGCATAAGCACAAATCTCAAGGAACAAGGACCTCTCTTACTTTCCAACACTGACGACTAACAACACTAACATGTCTAGTGTTCGAAATTAAGCATCAAAGTCAAGGGGTTCTAAATGTCATAAGCCTAATGTTAAAAATACTTAAGGTGTACAAAAACTAGCAATCATCAAGGACCCAGAACATCCTTAGTTCGAACCCTGCATGTCTAACTCATCACCTTGACTATGACTGAGCCACCATACTTAGATGATTCATAGTGCACATAACAAGCCAGTGATTGTATCCCGCTGGATGGGAGGAGGAGGAGGAGGAGGAGGAGGCAAGCTGTGTCCAGCTGCAGGCTCCTGCCTGATATGACGCATGTCGTATCTGCACTGCAGACTTCTCACAACTCTCAACCAGTGATAAGGAAAGTAGTGAGAGTGACTCATCTCCCCCTGAGCTGTACTGAATGACCTCACCCACAACCCATTTCCCCTAGCTGGCTAATGGCACAGTCGAAGTAGACAACGTTGCTGTTATCACCTGTCAAATGAGGCACAACTGAAGATAATATCACTACTAATATTATATTACCTTTCAGCAGTACCATAACCTAAGTGGTATAACACACATGGATGGTGTATACAGTCAGATATTGACTGCAGGATCTCAATACTGTCAAACCTTGTACACATTCTAGTATAACCTTTCAGCAGTGCCATAACCTAAGTGGTATAACACACATGGATGGTGTATACAGTCAGATATTGACTGCAGGATCACAATACTGTCAAACCTTGTACACATTCTAGTATAACCTTTCAGCAGTACCATAACCTAAGTGGTATAACACACATGGATGGTGTATACAGTCAGATATTGACTGCAGGATCACAATACTGGCCATTATCACGCCCGTTGTTAGGTGACGTCATAGGAAAGGGATAGGTGACGTGACGTCATTCGGTTTGTTCTATGACGTTTCCATATTTGTAAAAGTAGGTCAGTGACATTTGTGTTGATTGCAGTAAATGTTTCAAAACCGATATTGTTGTTTCTCTTTATTTGATAACAAATTCCATCCATTTTAGCTATAATAACGGTAACGCTATTTTTCAGGGCATTATCATTTGCAGAAGCATTCGGTCTTTTCAACTGCACTCCTTCAACGGACAGTTAATAGAAGACCTCGGGCTTCTGCAAATGATAATGCCCTGAAAAATAACGTTACCCTTATATTGATGGTGTATACAGTCAGATATTGACTGCAGGATCACAATACTGTCAAACCTTGTACACATTCTAGTATTACGTGACGAAATGCTTTCAGAAATTCCACACATCAGAAAAAAAAGATTTCTGTATAACAGTGTTTATCTTTCTATTTCCATGGATTGCAGATGAGGTGAATACTATAATAGACTTTATACTTTGTGACTTAACTCAGTTGCCTCTATATATTCTATAAAACTATACTGATCATTTTGTGTATGAGATGAAAAAACAGGATAAACATCTTCTGTAGTCACTGTATAACATACCGCGACCAACTTCTAGATCAATCCGTAAATAATCTCTATAAGCACCCGCTACTAAGATTGAATTGTGAGTGAGTGAGTTGGGTTTAAGGCCGCTTTTAACAGTATTCCAGTTATATCGCGGCGTGTCAGCTTAATGTGGGAGGAAAGCCCAAAGTGATGCCGGTCTTAGACGTTTACCACTTCGGTGAAACCCACGAGCACGGGTATGGTGCTGACAAACCTAGAAACATAATCAGGGCGAACCTTCATTCGAACCCACAATCATAGGTTTCTGCCGTGCCCAAGGGACGCAACTCTGCACAGCGAATCGCGGTGCCTTAGACGACTGGGCCACCCGTGCACCCTACTAAGATTGAAAACAATACATGACAGTCCATATTTGCTCATGTGTACATAATACACAATGCCTTCAGTGAATGAATTTGGCGGTTTAAAACTGCCTTAACAATATTCCAACAATACCACAGCAGAAATGAGCTTCACACATTGTACCAATATTGGGAATCGAACCCGGTTTTCAAAGTGACGAGCAAACACTGTAGCTATGCTACCAAACTGCCCCACAGTGTTTACAGAAAACAGTTCACTACCACTGTATCTCTGAAAACAAATTGAACTTTCATGTATGGTTTCAATAAGGGCCCCCTTGTCAACTTTCTAATCCCCCAGGGTGCTCATTACAGTGAATACAGTAATATCAAAAGAAGCCTGAACAACCAATTATCTGAATATTTTATAAACTTGTAAACTCATCTGTTCAAAACAAAATACCCTGAATGAGCTGGTGCTCGAAGATGGACCAAAGCCCACAGCACTACAGTACCGTATTCAATGTAATAAGCGCCCACGGTGATATTTGCTAATATATTGGCTAGTGAACAATCCAAATTAGCACCCCTTCCGATTGATCAATGTACACAAGATTTATTTATTCGCGTATAATACGCACTAGTGTGTTACAGGCAACCTTAAATATGGGGAATTAAATTCTGGAAAAATATATATTTCGTACATAAACATTTCAGGCTGTCAGCATAAACAACGAAATTTATCTTTCAAATTTTTTTTCACCAAAATATTATTCTAATATTTCTAATTTTGAGAGTGGCCTGGGCTTTTTACGTCGAATACAGTAATTTGATTGATTTTTTCATCAAAACTGGTTCCAACTACAATGTAGATATATCTGCTATAGTGTAAAGTATAATGTATAACAGTGATGAATATATAGCACTGACTAGACGGGGGTCATCACAATACAAATCTTTGGCAATCACAGATTTCTGCTGAAAGTGGTCGGACATTTTGTCACTCTCAGCTGAGTCATGTATGGACTGAAAAGCCACTGGTTGACATTATTTTGGAAACATACGGTACTGGTACAATACACTTGAATATCAGTTCAATACCATGGTAATACGAAAATCAAGATTCGTACATAAAAACAACACTACATGCATATAATACAAAGAGGAGGCAGGGTGGCCCCTTGGATGAGGCACAAGACACATCATCAGGTTTGATTCCCATGATCATCTATGTGACATAGGTGCAACATCGCCAACCCTTTTTGCTAAATACTGTGTGTTTGACTTGTATCAAGTCCTGTTCCTAACTTGCTGATTAAAATGAATATCGACATGGTTCATGGGGAATTACAGTCCATACTGCCTCCGGTTGTACAGCGTAAGTCATGTGACTTGGCACCATGCATATACAATGTACTGCTTGCACTGATCCAAAGGTATGTGTTATAACGTTTATATATCCAGTTACTGAGTACTCTCAGTGCTTGGCGGCAGGAACTATGCATGTTTCATGCATATACAACGTACTGCTTGCACTGATCCGAAGGTATGTGTTATAACGTTTATATATCTTGGAGTACACATGGTGCCTTTAGGCGCCATGCAAGTATCATGCATATGTAATTCTTGTACAGATCCAAAGGCATGTGCCATAATGGTAATAGACTCACAACGCCTATCATGACAAGCCTTGTATCAAGACAAGCATTGTATCATGACAAGCCTTGTATCATGACAAGCATTGTATCAGGACAAACATTGTGCCATGTCAAGCATTGTGTCATGAAAAGCATTGCATCATGACAAGCATTGTGTCATGACAAGCATTGTGTCATGACAAGCATTGCATCATGATAACCATTGTATCATGTCAAGCATTGTGTCATGTCAAGCCTTGTATCATGACAAACATTATGTCATGTCAAGCATTGTGTCATGACAAGCATTTGTATCATGACAAGCATTTGTATCATGACAAGCATTGTATCATGACAAACATAGTATCATGATAAACATCATATCATGAAAAACGTCATATCATGACAAGCATTGCATCATGACAAGCATTGTATCATGACAAGCATTGCATCATGACAAGCACTGCATCATGACAAGCACTGCATCATGACAAGCATTGTATCATGACAAGCATTGTGTCATGACAAGCATTGTATCATGACAAGCACTGCATCATGACAAGCACTGCATCATGACAAGCATTGTATCATGACAAACACAGTATCATGATAAACATCATATCATGAAAAACGTCATATCATGACAAGCATTGTATCATGACAAGCATTGCATCATGACAAGCATTGTGTCATGACAAGCATTGTATCATGACAAGCATTGTATCATGACAAGCATTGTGTCATGACAAGCATTGTATCATGACAAGCATTGTATCATGACAAGCACTGCATCATGACAAGCATTGTATCATGACAAGCATTGTATCATGACAAGCACTGCATCATGACAAGCACTGCATCATGACAAGCATTGCATCATGACAAGCATTGCATCATGACAAGCATTGTATCATGACAAGCATCATATCGTAACATGACATGTCATCAGGACAAAGTTCCAGTGGTATATAATCTGGTGGATATAGACACGAACATGATCAAGTGATTTCAGAGCGATTGTCAATTTTCCACATCCACAGAGGCAAATTATTTGTGGACATGCGCTCAGAAGGTTCCTAACTGTGGCTGGTGTCAACACATGTTAGAGTATCACAAATCAGGTATTATGTCTGGTAGTCATCAGGTGCTGATAGGCGCACAGTTAGGCTGACAATTCAGCATTCACTCACCACACTCCGATACAGAGACTAGCTTTTCAGAATCCTGAGTATCCTTTTGTAAAAGTCCACATTTAGGCTAAAAAAACTAATAGTCTTGTATTGGTTCTCAGGCACCACTGCCTGCATCATCATAAAGTTCGCTGCACGTTTCGTTTTTATTTCCATTTTAAAAACCCACCATACATCCATAAATATAAGTCCAACAGTTGTCAAATACTGTATTCCAGTATTTTACTCACCAAGGAATACATTTATGTAGGGAGGCCTTTCCCAGGCTGATTGTACACAATTGCTTATTGATTACACAACTGTTTATTGGTTACATACTTACATACCCCCCACCCAAAATAAGGCACCGCCCGCCCGCACTATATTTTCAAAAATCATTGCCTGAGAACCAATTCTTTTGTTTTCTTAAGCCTTATAAAAGAAGACATGAAAGGAAAGGAAACCTCTCTTTTCTTCACCATGTAAACACAGGTCCTTTACAGTGACTGAAGCTTAGCACGAATGTCAGGATTATTGTCGTAACTTTAATTTTTAAAGTAGACATTTAGTCATCTTCCCGAGACAAGAGCATCCACTAGCCTTTTTATCAAAGTCCTGTTTCCAATCTTGCCACATCAAGAACACTTTCCTGTGCTAAATATGATTGGACTATCGCACATATCGATAGTCCAATCAGACGTTTCATGAATGTTTTCGTTATCTGATCGATGAGGTCGTCACCTACGGTAGTCGCCATGTTTGTGAAGCAATACGAGGTAAGAACAGCGATCTAATTGGATATCGCATTTTCATTACAAGGGACACATCTCGTGATATACGCGAGGTGGCGCCAGGGTCGAGCCGAGTGGCCTTGATGTGGCAAGGGTAGAAACTAGGCTTTGATATGAGCTAGTGGACACGCTTGCCTCAGGAAGATCACATTTAGTGTGTCCTTAGAGTCATATACAATACCAACAAACCTTAGGGACCTCGTCCACCTCGACACTGCTATACCAATGTGTCAAACAAAATTGACATTTTAACCTGGAATTGTTTACCTTAAGAAGTATTTTGAATATCAATGTCTGGTGATATATTCTGACAGTCGTCATCCCTTCATTCATTACAACAATCGGCAGAGTAGCAGGGTGTCTGGTAGTTCCCTACTTCCACTCTCATGCACACTCTTCATCACACATCATATCCATGAACTGTGAAGACATTCATATCACGATGGTTTTGTCTCGAATAACACTTCTTTTTCAGTCTGTCTTCCAAGATGTCCGTGGTGATCTCTCTTCATCCTTGGTTCATATCAACTGATAGCACTTCCCAGTATAAGTATAGCCTTCATGCCGTGTCATGTGACCTTAAGTAGTCGGATGCTACAAACGGACAAGAATTATTTATTCTTTTTTAAATCGGTGATAGTGTGATCAAACGAAAGGTAGAAGCATGCTGAAATTAAAAAAATGAAAATTCAAAATTTTGCCAATTAAATCTAAATTTGTTGACAATTTTTTTCATCAGTATGAAGACTTTCATGTCACCATGTGATATTTTGACACAGAAGGTGCTGAATCACAGACTATATATCCAAGTATTCAGCATTGATGAACGCAATCTGCTTGAATACTATATTCCTTCAACTTGTTCAATATATTCCTTCCTTTGAGAAGCTTATCCTTGGGTTGTACAGCACCTGTTTGGATGCTTCTTGCTTTGGAAGAACTGAGTGTGGTTCTACATTGTTGGCATGGAATCCATGGTGATGTGTTGTCTGTGAAGATATGACTAAACACAACCACCTCGATGTAATGACGCACCAGGGCTGCAGAGCTGTGAATCATATAAGGTTTGTCTCCAAAAGAACTAAAAACTTGGCATATCCATTTTCCACCATCTTCGAAATATTTTAGGAAGGTTTTTACGTCGACAGCTGTGAATGTATCAATTCCATGTTTGAGAAGAACAGAACTTAGCCGTGTGCATGGTGAGAGTTGAGTTGTCTTAAGGTTGACTTAAGGCACAAAGTCTTGATCTTAAGTAGTTGTCATTGTCTCTTCTTTTGTCTGCCGTTGCCATGGTTACCCACTGATCTGATGAGGTAGATGACGAGCAGAAGGGGAAGAAGAAATGGAAGCAGAAGCCATGTGACCGGTTCACCTGAATCAGAAAAAAACCCCATTGAATCACCCATTGAATCACACACAGTGTTAAGGAATAAGTGAGATTGTTAACACTACACGCAAGTCCAGCCCTTCCAGGTTCTCAAATGATCCCCGGTCCGACTGCAGAAACCCCAAAACCTCTGTGGATATTTGACCCCTAACTAGAACCCAAACACCCTCTCACATCTCACATCCATTATTGCACTTACTGTATCTGACGTAATAAGCGCCCCGCTCTAATAAGCGCCCACGGTGACACTGCTGATATATTGGCTGGTGAACAATCCCAATTAGCTCCCCTTCTGATTGATCAATGTACACAAGACTTATTTATTCGCGTATAATATGCACTCGTGTGCTATATGCACCCTTAATTATGGGCAATAAAATTATGGAAAAATATATCTGTCGTACATAAACATTTCAGGCTGTCAGCATAACCATGAAACTTATCTTTCAACTCTGTTTTTTTTCACCAAAATAATATTCTAAAATGAGCCCCCCATGTCTAATATTGAGAGCACCCTGGGCGCTTATTACGTCGAATACGGTATAAAGCAATGTGCATGTGTCTGTCTGCTTGTACAAGTACAGGCTAATGCCTGTTTTGTAGTGCTAGCCCACTGAGATACCATGCCACAGAATAACAGGGATACCTTACTCAGGCACAGCATACTGTGAGTGAGTGAGTTGGGTTTAACGCCGCTTTTAACAGTATTACAGTTATATCACGGCGTGTCAGCTTAATGTGGGAGGAAAGCCCGAAGTGATGCAGGTCTCTGACGTTTACCACTTCGGTGAAACCCACGAGCACAGGTATGGTGCTGACAAACCTAGAAACATAATTGGGGCGAACTGGGATTCGAACCCACAATCATAGGTTTCTGGCGTGCCCAAGGGACGCAACTCTGCACAGCGAATCGCAGCGCCTTAGACGACTGGGCCACCCGTGCCCCCCACAGCATACCGACCAGTCGACTCCAAGCCGACCAGTCCTTGTCTTATACCCTTAAGGCTGAGCGCCAGGCAGGGTAACGCCTTAACGTCTTTTGATACGACTCAGGCTAGGATCGAACCACCAACCTGCTCCCTTCATGGGCAGATGCTCTGGAAGCTGGAAGCAGTCACGCAAGAGTGGATAGGATGGGTTGTGTGGCTGAATGGAGGCCGTCATCAAATAAATGTTTTGTTTGTTTGTTTGTTGTTTAATGCCACACTCAGCAATATTCCAGCTATATGACAGCGGTCTGTAAATAATCGAGTCTGGAACAGACAATCCAGAGACTGACATCATGAGCATTGGTCCACGCAATTGGGATACGATGACATGAATCAACCATGACAGTGAGCCTGACCACCCGATCCTGTTAGTCGCCTCTTACGACAAGCATAGTCGCCTTTAATGGCAAATATGTTGCTGAAGACCTATTCTACCCCGGATCTTCACAGGTCTCAAATCCATGTAACCTGCAACAATGTCTGAATCAGTGCTAAAACCATCACAAAAACTAACTCCCTCACCACACATACACAGCAACATGACACATACCAAAGTTCAAGGCTTGTAGTTGAGCCGGCCACAGTTCTTCCTTTTTTGATGCTTTCGCTGTTTGTTTGGAGTCTTCCTTTTCCCTCTGCTGCTCTTCACACAAAATTCTGACAGGGATTATCTCCCCTTTGTCATTCTCCTCACTGAGAGTTGTTTGAGATTTCTTCTCACGTTTTAATGCCTCAAGCGCCTCACTTGCCTCTTTAAGAAGCTTAGCAGTTCTTGAGTCGTCCGACTTTGCACGGAACATGTGAGCATACTTTCTCCGTTCAGCTGCCTGCATGGCGTTTGTACGGATCTTCGTGATCCTCTGTTCCATGTGCTCGAGTCGAGCGTTCTGTTCGTTTTGAAGTTTCGTAAGGACAGGATGGTCATCCAGAATTAGGTTATCGGCACTGAATGACCCCTTCACATGATATGTCGGATGTCCAATGAGATTCCTGTTCAGAGACATGGTGCTTCTCTGTGTGTCCTGGATGAGCAGGGAATCGCTGGAGTAATACTGGCTTGTGGGGACTGACAGGCGGTCCATTTCAGCCGATAGTCTGTTCAGTCGGGTTTTTGACAATGTCCTCAGACGTTCAAGGTCCTGATAAGGTGATGTGTCAAGGTCAATGTCATCGTCTTCTTTCCTTCTTTTCTTGTTTTTCCTTCTCTTGCTTGTTGTGGCACCCATAATCTGAAATTTGATAAAAAAAAATATCACACTGATCCCAATAGTTACATCCGCAACAATTACATGGCATGAAAAAATACAGAAAAGTGCCCAAACTTGGTGATGATCAGTCCCTAACAGAGTTCCAGATGGCCGTCGGTCACTGGTCACAGATAAAATTTCAGTTTGGTAGATGGTTTGTTTAAGTAGTCAGACTTTTGACTGATAGAAATGCTAATAATGCACAGCCATCAGAGATCGTAATTGAAATTCTAAGTGAGTGAGTGAGTATGGTTTTACGTCGCTTTTTAGCAATATTCCAGCAATATCACGCCGGGGGACATCAGAAATGGGCTTCACACATTGTACCCATGTCGGGAACTGAACCCGGGTCTTCGGCATGACGAGCTAACGCTGTAACCACTAGGCTACCCGGCCGCCCCTGAAATTCTAAGCACCGCATGTCTTTACATCATACTTTCTGTGTTTTTGCATTATACTTTCTGCATCATGGGGAAATGCTTTAAGGAGCTGTAGTGACTTTGCCAAGTGCTTTTCTTATCGCGACATCCATTGGTCAGATTGTATACATTCATCCAATCATGAAAAGTATTGCATCGATTTGTTGTTATGGTCCTTCCACCATTTTGTTAATTTGACTAAATGACTTTTGCCATGACTTTTTTTTACATTTTTTGGGTCCAAGTCATTGACTTATATACAGAATTTTGTGTCAAGGTCACTGCTTAATAGTTGTTTAACACCACACTCAGCAATATTCGAGCTTTATGACGACGGTCTGTAAATCATCGAGTCTGGACCAGACAATCCAGTGATTGATATCATGAGCATCGATCCACACAATTGGGATCGTTGACATGCATCAACCAAGTCAGCGAGCCTGACCACCCTATCCCGTTAGTTGCCTCTTGCGACAAGCATAGTCGCCTTTTACGGCAAGCATGGGTTGCTGCAGACCTAATCTATCCCGGATCTTCACGGGTCTCACTGCTTAATAACCAGGTGACAACTTTCTGTTACAGTCGATCAAAAAGATATTCGGGCGTGTATATGAACTGATAACATTTCAGTTTGATGAGCTGACGCACTTTGAAATGGAGGTTGTTTAACTTTACACAGTTACAGGTCAGCAGATCAAAGGTCAGCTGTGGTAACCATATCTCCGTGCTGCTCCCTGTAAACAATTTTCATATCAACTTGACGCTACACTGATAAAGATATAAAAAAAATAAAAGAGGGAGCATCTCAAAAGTCTGTATCAAAATTGTTTACAGGGAGGAGCATAGGCAACCAAAGGTCACAGTGTTACTAGATTGCCAGGGACCAGACCACAAATTAATTTTCCACTTGCATCCAATCAAGATCATAACTGCCTCCCTTTGCCCAAGCGGAGACTTTGTCTTCGGTCTCTTCGATAGTGAGACCACAAAACAATTGAAAAACCAACTCTGCAGAACAGTGCATGATGAGTTTGAAGTAGAAGTAGTGAATAAATGGCAAAACTCAATGAAAGCGATAGCGTTAACTTTCTAGCTTAGTAAGCACATACACTTTATAGAATTGAACAAAAAAATAAACAGATTTTCCTGCGGCTGTGAGCAATTGTTCACACAATAAATTGAAACAAACACACCCTGATGGAAGGAATCCCCTCTGTGTTTATGATTTCAAACCAGTCTGTGAACAACGTTACACAATGTATGTGTCCGCTCCACAGTCAACCTCAGTCAGCCATAGTGAGCATTCTGATGCTAAGATTGGGAGAAGGGAGGGGGACAAAAAGCTTCAACTAATGACATTATATAAACCTTGGGTTGGTTGGTTGGTTGTTTAACGCCGCACTCAGCAATATTCCAGCTATATGGCGGCGGTCTGTAAATAATCGAGTCTGGACCAGACAATCCAGTGATTAATATCATGAACATCGATCCACTCAACTGGGATCGATGACGTGCATCAACCAAGTCAGTAAGCCTGACCACCCGATCTCGTTAGTCGCCTTTTACGACAAGCAAAGTAACCTTTTACTGCAGGCATGGGTTGCTGAAGACCTATTCTACCCCGGAATCTTCACGGGTCTATAAACCTTGGGAGAAGGGAGGGGGGCAAAAAGCTTCAACTAATGACATTATATAATCCTTCCACTCGAAGTTCTGGACACAGCGGCAGAAACTAACATTTTGAGTCCACTAGTCCTTACAATTATATAACATACAGTAAAACACTTAAACATGGCAAATTTCTACTTGTCCTTATGATACCTTAACTATTGGGCACTTTGGCAAGGACTACAGGACTACTGCCAATTTTTAACGCTGTGGACATGCAGTGCTGGATTTGACATAGAGAAGCCTGGGATTCTTTATAAAAATAATGTTTCAGAAAATCATAGAAAAAAATTGATTTTGCCTCGGGTATTACAGAAATAAGTGTTCTCTGGGCATGCTGGTGTGTTCTGCAAAAGATTGAAATTGCTCAACATCTCCTTTCACAAGTTCGGAGAAAAAAGTATGAAGCATTGGCCGAGAAAAATATTTCTATCTCACCGAAAAATACCATGCCTCCTTCAGACAGATTATTTTATGGTTAATACCTAATGATATACATGTATATATATACTCCAGTAATGGTGTCCGTTCAGCAGGTGCCTGACAAGAAGAGGGAGGGAGCTTACTTAGAATTACTACAGGGTTTCAGCTCCACCTACAAAACTAGGGGTCTAGATGACCCCCAATTACTTATTTCATAGGTCCTTACAGAAAATATGAGGGTCCTGTAAAGTAATGTTTTTGTTTGTTCGTTGTTTAACGCCGCACTCAGCAATATTCCTGCTATTTGACGGCGGTCTATGAATAATCAAGTCTGGACCAGACAATCCAGTGATTGATATCATGAGGATTAATCCACGCAATTGGGATTGATGACATGCAATCAACAAAGTCAGCAAGCCTGACAACCCGATCCCGTTAGTCGCCTCTTACGACAAGCATAGTCACCTTTTACGGCAAGCATGGGTTCCTGAAGACCTATTCTACCCCGGATCTTCACGGGTTGTAAACTAATGAAATAGTGTACTACAAGATTTAATATTTACTTGTATTACAGGAACTTTATATTACTTGTCAAGATTGGGATGCAATATATATTTCTTTCTGCATCCATTCTATATATTTGTGCGGACTGGACACACATTTCTGCATCGTGTAAAACCCTGCTCCAACATGAGCTGCAGTGACTCACTAATTAGTAGGTGGTGGGGGGGCGATGAGGGCGGTGGCGGACTGCAGCTGGCCGACACTCACGAGCTGAGGGGTGCAGAGGGCTCCTCCCTCTCACAGTCCACATCATCTGAAATCATAAAGAAACAAACAAAGTTATTGTGGTAATTACTGTGTATTTTGTTGTTGAACAAGCCTGCTATGTGATGGCGGCGTGTCAACAATCATGTCTTCACCAGGTAATCAAGTCTACACCAGGTAATCAAGTCTTCACCAGGTAATCATGTCTTCACCAGGTAATCATGTCTTTCCCAGGTAATCAAGTCTTCCCCAGGTAATCATGTCTTCACCAGGTAATCAAGTCTTCACCAGGTAATCAAGTCTTCACCAGGTGAGGTGAGGTGAGGTGAAATGGGGTTTAACATCGCGTCCAAGATTATTGCACTTATATAGCGATCTTCACCAGGTAATCAAGTCTTCACCAGGTAATCAAGTCTTTTCCAGGTAATCATGTCTTCACCAAGTAATCATGTCTTCATGGTAATGCACAGAAAGCAGTGACCGATGAGTGAGTAGGGTTTAACTTCGATTTTAACAGTATTCCAGTTATATCACGGCATGTCATCTTAAAGTGGGAGGAAAGCCCGAGGTGAAACCCACGAGCACGGGTATGGTGCTGACAAACCTAGAAACATAATCGGGGCGCACCATGATTCAAACGCATAATCATAGGTTTCTGGCGTGCCCAAGTTACGCAACTCTGCACAGCAAATCGCACCCGTGCCCCCCTCAAGTTATTGAGTGTCAGGTAGGACTTTGAAGTGTTGATAATACAAAGAGTTAAAGACATTTGGGCCACCCGTGCTCCCCCCATCACCCATCATCATCATCATCATCATCATCATCATCATCATCACTACAGTATACTACAATTATAACAAACTCATAGGGACTGTTATTTTAGTTCGTTTTAACTAAAGTTCATTATAAGCATATACAACATATACAGCAAATGGCCAAAACAAAAAAAACAGTTTGTAATATCCATCACTTAGTTATAAGCGTGTTCGTTAGAAACATTGTTTACTGTATTATTCTTTTATAACTTCAATTCATAAAACACTAGCTAATTACTACATATCAATGCAATATCTTAGTCTGTCATACAGACCCTGAAACATATATATCTAATACAGCCCATGCAAGTCTATCATGTTTGCCAAGTCTAGATTACTGCAGTATCATTCTGAAAATGAAGAGTCTCTGGGTTCCTTTTAATAATATTTTTGATAATTTAACAACTGTTTTTTTTTCTGTAAGATGTATTTATTTCAGAGACTACATGTTAGTATAGCAATATCTCAACATGTCTTCATATACCGTATTTGACGTAACAAGCGCCTTGGACGCTCTCATAATTAGAAATAGGGGGCTCTCATTAGAATATTATTTTGGTGAAAAAACAGAGTTGAAAGATAAATTTTGTGGTTTATACTGACAGCCTGAAATGTTTATGTACGACAGATATATTTTTCCAGAATTCAATTCCCCATAATTAACGGTGCATATAACACACGAGTGCGTATTATACGCGAATAAATACGTCTTCTGTACATTGATCAATCGGAAGGGGTGCTAATTGGGATTGTTCACTAGCCAATATATTAGCAAATATCGCTGTGGGCGCTTATTAGAGCGGGGCGCTTATTACGTCGAATACGGTACATGATATACAATTTAAGATGGAGGACCTGTTAATGAAGGCATCATGAGGCCAGGATGTGGAGGTATGTCTAGCAGGGAGTAGATGAAGCTGTGTTGAAACATAAGCAGACTGGCGGAAGTTTACAAGTTGGCACACTTGCACTTTGTTACTTCATAGTGGGCACATCCTGACCTGTGTCGGTTAACATGTCAAGTGGCCATAGTTCCTTCTTTCTCCAACTTTCTCAAGCTTTCCTCATCATTAAATACTGGTCATAAATGGGTTTTTTTACAATTTTGGTACTCATAAACCTAGTGATTATAAAGTACCTTTTAACTTGAATTGTTTTTCAGTTTTGAAATAAAGTCACAATCACCACAGTAACTGATCATACTGGTTATAATTATAGTTCTATTTTTTAATTTTTTTATCAAAACATGAATACACCATAAAGCTCAAGATCATTTACCCAAAAAACTAAACAATGCAAAACTATAAACCAATGTAACAAAATAAATCAAACAAATCAAGATTCTATGACACAAAGATGACACAAATCAAAGATTCTTAATAACCAATCAAACAAAATAACACAACAAATCAATGATGACACAAATCAAAGATTCTTACTACCCTCGTTACAACCAATGAAACACAATAACACAACATATCAAATACCCTACGACATTCATCAACAAGAATCCTATCATGTAAGTCAGCAATAAGTTAACATCACCAGGTCACGGCCATCAACAAAGTAAGACATTATCACCTTATGGCCTAATTCTTCATTAATTCATGCCTCACCTGAGCCAGTCAGAGTACACTGATGCCTGCCTCCGTAACCAGGAGATCCTCAAGCCACAACACGACACACAGAGCATCCAGTTACTCACATGAAGGAATCCGTTCCTCTGACTACAGGGAGTGATAAGGAAGGCCAGCATCTATCTACACTAGGTATATATAGACCGAGCTGATTCTACACCTCCACTGCAAGCTGGGAGTTACTGTACTTGTCTAAATAACACATACATCGGCTAGAATATAGCTGCATAGTCCACAGGGGATCTGGCGATGACTGTGAGTCACCTCTTCCTGGGGCTGCCGGAGTCAGTGTCCAGGATGTAGCAGAGTGCTGACAATGTAGGGGCTTTCCTGATGTGAGTGAGGAATTTCCTGGTCTCTCGTGTGATGCGCAATACCTTACATCTTCACTGATAGGTGTGAAGAGCGAAAAGGAAACAGTTACGATAATATACCTCACACCATGAAATATAAAAAATGTGTTGCAAAAACTCAAAGCAGGGGCTTGTATCAGTGCTCAATGAACATGGGGTACATACTTGAGGCAGGTGCTTGTACCAGTGTTAAACGAACATGGGGGGACATACTTGAGGCAGGTGCTTGTACCAGTGTGTTAAACAAACATGGGGGACATACTTGAGGCAGGTGCTTGTCAATGAACATAGGGTACATACTTGAGGCAGGTGCTTGTACCAGTGTGTAAACAAACATGGGGGACATACTTGAGGCAGGTGCTTGTACCATTGTTAAACAAACATGGGGGACATACTTGAGGCAGGTGCTTGTACCAGCATGTTAAACAAACATGGGGGACATAGTTGAGGCAGGTGTTTGTACCAGTGTTAAACAAACATGGGGGACATACTTGAGGCAGGTGCTTGTACCAGTGTGTTAAACAAACATGGGGGACATACTTGAGGCAGGTGCTTGTACCAGTGTTAAATGAACATGGGGTACATACTTGAGGCAGGTGCTTGTACCAGTGTGTAAACAAACATGGGGGACATACTTGAGGCAGGTGCTTGTACCAGTCTTAAACGAACATGGGGGACGTACTTGAGGCAGGTGCTTGTACCAGTCTTAAACGAACATGGGGTACATACTTGAGGCAGGTGCTTGTACCAGTTTGTTTAACGAACATGGGGTACATACTTGAGGCAGGTGCTTGTACCAGTGTGTAAACAAACATGGGGGACATACTTGAGGCAGGTGCTTGTACCAGTCTTAAACGGACATGGGGGACGTACTTGAGGCAGGTGCTTGTACCAGTCTTAAATGAACATGGGGTACATACTTGAGGCAGGTGCTTGTACCAGTTTGTTCAACGAACATGGGGGACATACTTGAGGCAGGTGCTTGTACCATTGTTAAACAAACATGGGGGACATACTTGAGGCAGGTGCTAACAGTGTACCAGTGTTAAACAAACATGGGGGACATACTTGAGGCAGGTGCTAACAGTGTACCAGTGTTAAACAAACATGGGGGACATACTTGAGGCAGGTGCTAACAGTGTACCAGAGTTAAACAAACATAGGGGACATACTTGAGGCAGGTGTTTGTACCATTGTTAAACAAACATGGGGTACATACTTGAGGCAGGTGCTTGTACCAGTGTTAAACAAACATGGGGGACATACTTGAGGCAGGTGCTTGTACCATTGTTAAACAAACATGGGGGACATACTTTAGGCAGGTGCTAACAGTGTACCAGTGTTAAACAAACATGGGGGACATACTTGAGGCAGGTGCTAACAGTGTACCAGTGTTAAACAAACATAGGGGACATACTTGAGGCAGGTGCTTGTACCATTGTTAAACAAACATGGGGTACATACTTGAGGCAGGTGCTTGTACCAGTTTTAAACAAACATGGGGGACATACTTGAGGCAGGTGCTTGTACCAGTGTTAAACAAACATGGGGGACATACTTGAGGCAGGTGCTTGTACCAGTGTTAAACAAACATAGGGGACATACTTGAGGCAGGTGCTTGTACCAGTGTTAAACAAACATGGGGGACATACTTGAGGCAGGTGCTTGTACCAGTGTTAAACAAACATGGGGGACATACTTGAGGCAGGTGCTTGTACCAGTGTTAAACAAACATGGAGGACATACTTGAGATCTGGGTTAGAATAGGTCTTCAGCAACCCATGCTTTTCGTAAGAGGTGACTAACAAATGCGTGGACCGATGCTTATATCAATCACTGGATTGTCTAGTCCAAACGCGATTATTTACAGACTGCCGCCATAAAGCTGTAATATTGCTGAGTGCAGCGTTACAAAACAACCAACCAAACAAAACATGTTTATGGCAGGTGCTTGTATCAATGAACAATGAACATGGGGTACATACTTGAGGCAGGGGCTTGTATCAATGATCAATGGACATTGGGTACATACTTGAGGCAGGGGCTTGTATCAATGATCAATGAACATAGGGTACATACTGGAGGCTTGGTTTGTATCAATGATCAATGAACATAGGGTACATACTGGAGGCTAGGTTTGTATCAATGTTCAATGAACATTGGGTACATACTTGAGGCAGGTGCTTGTCAATGAACATAGGGTACATACTTGAGGCAGGTGCTTGTCAATCAACATAGGGTACATACTTGAGGCAGGTGCTTGAATCAATGATCAATGAACATGGGGTACATACTTGAGGCTAGGTTTGTATCAATGATCAATGAACATTGGGTACATACTGGAGGCTTGGTTTGTATCAATGATCAATGAACATGAGGGACATACTTGAGGCAGGTGCTTGTCAATGAACATAGGGTACATACTTGAGGCAGGTACTTGTATCAATGATCAATGAACATTTTGTACATACTTGAGGCTAGGTTTGTATCAATATTCAATGAACATTGGGTACATACTGGAGGCTTGGTTTGTATCAATGATCAATGAACATAGGGTACATACTGTAGGCGAGGTTTGTATCAATGTTCAATGAACATGAGGGACATACTTGAGGCAGGTGCTTGTCAATGAACATAGGGTACATACTTGAGGCAGGTGCTTGTCAATTAACATAGGGTACATACTTGAGGCAGGTGCTTGTCAATGAACATAGGGTACATACTTGAGGCAGGTGCTTATATCAATGATCAATGAACATTTTGTACATACTTGAGGCTAGGTTTGTATCAATGTTCAATGAACATTGGGTACATACTGGAGGCTTGGTTTGTATCAATGTTCAATGAACATAGGGTACATACTTGAGGCAGGTGCTTGTCAATGAACATAGGGGGTATACTTCAGGCAGATGCTTGTATCAATGATCAATGAACATAGGGGGTATACTTGAGACAGGTGCTTGTATCATTGATCAATGAACTTGGGGGTATCTACTTGTGGCAGGTGCTTGAACCACTGCTCAATGAATCTTGATGCCTGTCACTGTTAATCTAGGCACTGATCGGGTTGACAGTTCAGTGTGCATTTCTACATGTTTTTTTCACAAAGATCGCAGCAAAGATATTCAATCACGTGCATGCACTCATCTTGCATATTCCAATATCTTAATTCCATTATGCCGTAACATAATTCAAGAAATTCATGTAACCATGAAATTAATCTGCAAAATGCAAGTGTCCCTGGCTCACATTAATAAAGTGACACATTTTTGTCTGGCCATATTGGGAGTATATTGTCTTGTCAGGTTCACTCCACATGAGCAGAAACAATGACATACATAACAAAGCTCAAAATAAACAATGTAACTGAGTGCTAGATTTAGACAGTGCTTCCGTGTCAAGTGTGATCAGTTTGTGTACATGGTGTATACACCATGCTCTTGTGACAGTGGCCAACTGTCTTTGCTGACATCTTTGTTCTTGGTAACCTTGTGTATAATCTAATAATTACAAGTCAAACACTGCATACCCACGATGTGAAGGTGTCGAGTACAGCAACAGCAGTCGTGATGAATACACTACACTGGTCATTTACTTTCAAAGGATTCAGCGAACTCGTGAAATAACACCTGTACTTTGTACAGTGAGTGAGTGAGTGAGTATGGTTTTACGCCGCTTTTAGCAATATTCCAGCAATATCACGGCGGGGGACACCAGAAATGGGCTTCACACATTGTACCCATGTCGGGAATCGAACCCGGGTCTTCGGCGTGACGAGCGAACGCTTTAACCACCAGGCTACCCGACCACCCCACTTTGTACAGTCTTCATCAGTGACTGACATAGTCTCATCTGATTTTTCTTGTTTTGTTTTGTTTGTTGTTTAAGGCTGCACTTAGCAATATTTCAGCTATATGTTGAGTATAATCAGCTATATTCCAGCTATATGACGGCGGTCTGTAAATAATCGAGTCTGGACCAGACAATCCAGTGATTGACATGAGCATCGATCCACGCAATTGGGATACGATGACGTGCATCAACCGATCCCATAAGTCGCCTTTTACCAGGACAGTTGCCTTTTACGGCAAGCACAGTCGCCTTTTACGGCAAGCATGGGTTGCTGCCCCTATTCTACCCCGCATTACATCACATCTTGAGCAGTTAACGTTAAAGGAGTCAAGACAGCAAGTGATATTATTCAATTGAGCTGCCATCACCTATACCATATCATGGAATTCTATGTCAACAGTCCTAGTGTTATCATTTAATTATTAATTTTTTTAGTTCAAAGGCAGGAATACTCGCAATACCTTAATAATGCAGTGTAGGCCAGAGGTTGACTCTCAACAACCAATCACAATTACTCTTCTTAAAGAGTTCGGTGGCATGTGTCGTCTAAGTGCTGCAATGCGCTGTGCAGAGTTGCGTCCCTCGGGCACGCCAGAAACCTGTGAATGTGGGTTCGAAACCCGGTTCGCTCCGATTATGTTTCTAGGTTTGTTAGCACCATACCCGTGCTCATGGGTTTCACCGGGGAAAACGTCTCAGACCTGCATCACTTCGGGCTTTCCTCCCACATAAAGTTGACACGCCCTGATATTACTGGAATACTGTAAAAAGCGGTGTTTAAAACCCCGGAGTATATACTTACTCCTTCATCAGGTGAACATTCAAAGTTTCGAGTATATACTCAGCGTTAGAAATTGGCACTAGTCCTGTAGTCCTTGCCAAACTGCCCAATTAAGTTAAGGTATCAGTCCTTTTCATAAGGACTAGTAGAAAAAATGCTATTTTGAAGGGTTTTGCTTTATGTTATCATTATAAGGACTAGTGGACTAAAACTGTTAGCTTCTATCGCTGTATACTTACCATTGCTTACACCATTCACCTGATGAAGGAAAAAGTTGTATTCCTCATACCAAAAGAAGCTGACTTCATTAAATTCCCTTCCTTTTCAAGTACTTGTTTAAACTGAACTGTACAATAGGCAATATGGCTTTACATACTGAATAACCTGTCTGTCCATCTGTCTGTATTCTGGGATGTAAATCTTCCTACTTAAGAGGCAGCGCATCCAGTACCATGAGGTAATCCTGACTGACCACCATTACTGCTGTTTGCATCGCTGACAGTACTTACCCAACACTCCATGCCACAGTCTCACAGCACATACATTATTATGGTTACTACGGTAACTAAGACGCATATTGGTGAATGACTCATTGGCATACAACGCTGGGCAGTTGTGCCTCCCCACAAGCAGAGTGTAACTGCATTCTTGGAGTGAGTAGTAAGTCTGGGAGCCTGCCAGACACACCACAATACATACGCTCCACACTCCATTTACCTCCGTAATGTACCTACTGATTAGTCATTACATGCAACGAGGGATTGTATACTACAGCCACCAATCACTGATACTAGATCTTGGTACAGCTGACGCTTTCAGTGTTGGGTCGTAATGTTCATTTTCAGGGATTATGGTTATAGTCTCAGGATTCTTAGTTAGAATACGTCCCCAGCAATGCTGGTCAAAAGAGGCACGGTAACTGGTCCATACCACATAAAACCACAACAACATGGATCATTGCTTAGACTGTCAGTAACCAGAAGTCTTGTTCACACTTTTATTATAAACAGGATAGAATATTCAACAACAAACAACCAACTTCAACACTTCAAAATCCCAAGGGCCCTAGACAGGCATATTTGGAGAAAAAAACTTTTTTTTGTTCGCAATAGGAAATTCAATAAAGGTTTTATTTCGTAAGTTCAGATTTATTTGAGCATTGCATTCAATGTAATATTGTAAATTAATGCCTCCTCCTGTTCCTGATTCCTGTCAGTGAAATTCAAGTCACCTTTCCAACACCATCAGGGGCGGTCGGGTAGCCTAGTGGTTAAAGCGTTGGCTCGTCACGCCGAAGACCCGGGTTCGATTCTTGAATATTGCTAAAAGCGGCTTAAAACCATGCTCACTCACTCACTCAAACACCATCACATTGTTAGCTGAGACACAATCAACATGAATTTGGAAACTTCTGATTCCAATTTACAGGACCCGTGAAGATCCGGGGTAGAATAGGTCTACAGCAACCCATGCTTGCCATTAAAGGCGACTATGCTTGTCGTAAGAGGCGACTAACGGGATCGGGTGGTCAGGCTCGCTGACTTGTTTGATGCATGTCATCGATCCCAATTGCGTGGATCGATGCTCATGATGTTGATCACTGGATTGTCTGGTCCAGACTCGATTATTTACAGACCGCCGTCATACAGCTGGAATATTGCTGTGTGCAGCCTTAACATGTGAATCATTATTGCAATAAACTGCAACACGAAAATAAGGCATATGCGGATCATTCATGATAAATCTGTGTGCAGGGTATACACAGTGGCTGAAATGGGTTCTGCCTTGACCAGAAGCTGAGTGACATCACACCACAGCAGCCTTGTCACGTCAGTCCAGTTTAGTAACCATGGTAACACACCTGCATGTCGCGGATGTAGTGGCCACAAATGTCGCGGACGTAGTGGCCACAAAATGTCCGGGTTACATGATCCAGTCTGATCCCAGGTTGGATGCCTTGTCCACATGACAAGAGAGTTAACTTGTCGCAAGCACACAAGGTATTAGGATCTGTGGGATCACTCCACTGTCACCCTTCTCCACGGAGTGTTTTTACGCCACTTTTAGCAATATTCCAGCAATATCATGGCAGGGGACACCAGGAATGAGCTTCACACAATGTACCGATGTTGCGAATCGAACTCGGGTCTTCGGCATGCCAAGCAAACACTTTAACCACTAGGCTACCCCTCCGCTGCCCTTCTACACCGACAGACCATGGAGCATTTGGTCCCCTGCATAAAAGAAACGGTTGGTTTGGTTGGTTTGTTGTTTTAACGCCGCACTCTATTCTAGCTATATGGCGGCGGTCTGTAAATATTGAGTCTGGACCAGACAATCCAGTGATCAATATCATGAACATCGATCCACATAATTGGGATATGATGACATGCATCAACAAGGTCAGCGAGCCTGACCACCTGATCCCATTAGTCGCCTTTTACAACAAGCATAGTCAAGAAACGGACTCCTCCACCAGCACTGCCCAAAATGTGACTATGATTTATCCACTGTTGTGTGTCATCAACAGCACATTTTTTTAATAAACTGAATGAAGGACTTGAAAAATACACCAGTTGAATGCCACAGAGCTCCAGAAAACTTTTTGAGCAATTGAGTTTTTACTCTAGGGTTTCTATTTTCATTGGGTTATTACATTTTTTATTGGGTAACCAATATTTTTTCACTCATCTATTCATCACTCTGTTGGGTTTTTCTCAAAATTAGTAAACATTTTAAGATTTAAAAAAAATGAAATAATGTTTTAGATGTATATAACTGTTCTAAATATATAGGCTTGACTCAGGAAGTAAATTAGCCAGTCATTGTATTTCGGAAATTAGCTCCTTTGTACGCATGCTGAAAAAGCTTCATTTGGTATTTACACAAGCTGTTTTTGTACATTTGAGTTTTTCCTTTAATGCATGCATTTCTGTACGCAAGTTGATTGAAAGTAATTGGGTTTTGAATATTTTGGGGGGTATTTTACGCAACTACTCTGCTTATCTGTAGCTCTGATGCCAGTAAACTTCAATCATTCAAGTAATTGAGAAATGTGTACAGTCAGTTTCCTACAGTGTCTCCTGGTAGCCCTTCGCCTTTCATGAAACAAACTGCTAAATCTGATTACGTAATACAAAATTTGAACGAGCCTGCATTAACTACGCCAGTTCATCACAACATCAGCTTGATAGCAAAAGCCAGCCCCCACAGAATAGGAGAATTTCATGCAAAATAATGTAAATTAAGTATCGCGATACATGACGAGAAGTAGCATGACACTCTGATAAATACCCTGTACCCATTGGCTACCACAGATCCACTAAATTGGATAAGAATGACATGATGCTAAAAATACTCATCCAATCAAATTACACGCAAGTGCAAGATAAATTCTGTGGGAAGTCACTGATATTGAGAGGCTGATGTTGTGACATCCCTTCCCATATGACATGACATGAAACTTGATGGTAGCAAATGGGTCCTGGGTATTTATAATAAGAGTGAGTGAGTGAGTGAGTGAGTGAGTGAGTGAGTGAGTGAGTGAGTGAGTGAGTGAGTGAGTGAGTGATAGAGTGAGTGAGTGAGTGGGTGGGTGGGTGAGTGAGTGAGTGAGTGAGTGAGTGAGTGAGTGAGTGAGTGAGTGAGTGAGTGAGTGAGTGAGTGAGAGTGAGTGAGTGAGTGAGTGAGTGAGTGAGTGAGTGAATGGTTTAACGCCGCTTTTAGCAATATTTCAGCAATATCACGGCGGGGGACACCAGAAATGGCCTTCACACCTTGTACCCATGTCGGGAATCGAACCTGGGTCTTCGGCATGACGAGCGAACGCTTTAACCACTAGACTACCCGACCGCCCCTTATCAGTGCTTATAATAATAGAAATAGGGTAACGCACAGGATAATAAAAGGACGGTGTCAGCCTAGCAAATTTTCTATGAGCAGCTGATGTTTTGTCTTGCAGTGGCCTCACTTGCTGCCGGAAATAACATATTTATTGAACCCTGCTAAGACTTCCAAGCTTCCTCTATAGCACCAGCATGGTCAGTGAGAAATAAGACAAACATTTGTGCCGGATGTGATGAACAGTTGTGTTGAGACCTGGGTAATAGTATAATGATTGTAGCATGTCCCTGGTGGATATCATGTTTGATGTTAACCTATGAACATGCATGATGTGTGTCACTACTGTATACATGGTATACACCCTCCCAAAGTCTCAAAATAGCGCAAATGAGAATGCGAGTAGGCGAGATGGAATCTGGTGGGAAGCCGGGAGTCGAATCTATTCCGTCTTAGCCTGCTTTGTTGTTATCATTCACTTGGCTTTGGTTCAAACTGTGTGTGCAACTTCCTTATGTTAATCTTAGAAATTTGTCAGTTGTTAACAATTGTGCTGTAAATAACCATAGAAGATGGCCCTGCGGTCTCTCCCATATTGTTATGCACAAGAAACTTATCACAACGTGGGGGTGGAATAGCTGGACTTAAGACTGACTGACTGACTGAATATGGTTTTACGCCGCTTTTAGCAATATTCCAGCGAAAATAACACGGCGGGGGACACCAGAAATGGGCTTCACACATTGCACCCATGTTGGTAATTGAACCCGGGTCTTCGGCATGACGAGCGAACGCTTTAACCACTAGGCTACCCGACCGCCCCAGCTGGACTTAAGGAATCTTCTTGAAGAACATTCGTCATACTGGTACATGACCTACACAAGGGCCGATCCAGGATATGTCATACCATGGAACTAGGGATGTAATGACATGACCTGCACAAGGGCCGATCCAGGATATGTCATACCATGGAACTAGGGATGTAATGACATAACCTACACAAGGGCTGATCCAGGATATGTCATACCATGGAACTAGGGAAGTAATGACATAACCTACACAAGGGCTGATCCAGGATATGTCATACCATGGAACTAGAGATGTATGACATGACCTACACAAGGGCTGATCCAGGATATCTCATGCCATGGAACTAGGGATGTAATGACATGACCTGCACAAGGGCTAATCCAGGATATCTCATGCCATAGAACTGTGTGTAAAACTGAGACATCGTGTGAGACAGAGACATCGTGTGAGACAGAGACATTGTGTGAGACTGAGACACTGTGTGAAACTGAGACACTGTGTGAAACTGAGATACTGTGTGAAACTGAGACACTGTGTGAAACTGAGACACTGTGTGAGACAGAGACACTGTGTGAAACTGAGATACTGTGTGAAACTGAGACATTGTGTTAAACTGAGACACTGTGTGAAACTGAGACACTGTGTGAAACTGAGATACTGTGTGAAACTGAGACACTGTGTGAAACTGAGACACTGTGTGAGATTGAGACACTGTGTGAGACTGAGACACTGTGTGAAACTGAGACACTGTGTGAAACTGAGATACTGTGTGAGACTGAGACAATGTGTGAAACTGAGATACTCTGTGAAACTGAGACACTGTGTGAAACTGAGATACTGTATGAAACTGAGATACTGTGTGAAACTGAGACACTGTGTGAAACTGAGACACTGTGTGAGACTGAGACACTGTGTGAGACTGAGACATTGTGTTAAACTGAGACACTGTGTAAAACTGAGACACTGTGTGAGACTGAGACACTGTGTGAGACTGAGACATTGTACGAAACTGAGACACTGTGTAAAACTGAGACACTGTGTGAGACTGAGATATTGTGTGAAACTGAGATACTGTGTGAGACAGAGACATTGTGTGAGACTGAGACACTGTGTAAAACTGAGACACTGTGTGAAACTGAGACACTGTGTGAAACTGAGACCTTGTGTTAAACTGAGACACTGTGTAAGACTGAGACACTGTGTGAGACTGAGACATTGAGTAAAACTGAGACACTGTGTGAGACTGAGACATTGAGTAAAACTGAGACACTGTGTGAGACTGAGACACTGTGTACTTGGGGCAATCATTAACTACCTAATTGACATACATAATGAACTACCAACTGGAAGTTCAAAGAGGTGTTTGAGGGTCATGACTCAAATTGCTGTGACGGTAAACCTGCCTGAGCCTAGCACCCTTCAACATGTTCAACATGTATAATTTCATAACATCAGTAGGACCACAGTGAGATACTTAAACACTCATGGTGAAAAATGAAGAAGGTTGGTCACCCTCCACAGACACACCTTTAAAATAGAAGTATTGTACATGTCATTAAAAATGTCCAAAGTTGCAAAACTAAGCAGCAAGACTGTTAAGATTTGCCAGAAGACTTCTTAACATGAATAGTGACGTTACGATCAAAGTACACAGATTTATCCAGGATCTTAACTCAGTGTCCAGGCAGGCAAATTGGAGAAAAATATATAGTTATTTTGCTCAATATTGAGATATAATTTTAAGTTCTTTTTTCTTGCAATCAGAGTTTTTTTAACATTGTATTTTGAGACTTTATTGAATGCATTAATACAAAGCCTCTTCCTATATATTGGTCCTCATATCGGTGAAATGCAGGTTGCCTCTTCAATGCCAAACCTAGTTATTAATAATATAGATTAAGATGAATTGGGAATTGTTAGACACTTGCTGCAGACTTCGACCTGAAAATTGGGCTCTGAGCAGGCCAAGATAAATGAATAAGGTATGTTTTGTACCATGGCAACATCAGACAGTTGGAGACTTAGACCAGCGTTCGAAATACCTGCCTGCCCGACCGTCCGAGACGGGCTGATTTCAACTCGGGCTGTCAGATTTTCAAATCCCCCTGCCCGACGGTCGGGTTATATTTCATAGGTGAAAATATTCTAAATATTTCCTGATGATAAGCATTTGGCGATGTGTTATGCTACAAGCAATCAGTTTTCATATTTTTAATTAAATTATCTTGAGAAACATATGATTATAGTGGGCAGGCAGGTTTTGGTCAGGGCTGGCAAGTATTTCAGCCTAGCCAGTCCTGTTGTCTGGCTGAAGTTTTGGGGAGTTTCATACCCTGCTTTGGCAGATGCAGATCGAGACAGATGCAGATCTAGACATGCTAGAAGTCTTGCATGATGATACAACACTATACTACTGCATCATTACCATGTTTACACTGATGCCATGACAACCAGTAAATACAGAATTATTAAATATCTTCATCAGCTATCCCTTGTGCAAATCTAATGAAATTGATTTGCCATTATGCACATGTAATTAGTCATTCCGTATTCTGTTATTTTCTACCCTGTTCCAATAAGATCTCCCTGACCAACTTCAAGACCAATCTGTGAGAAACCCCAATAATTCAGAGGAGTCAGTGAGTTTGGTTTAACGCCGCTTTTAACAATATTCAAGTTATATCACAGCGTGTCAGCTTAATGTGGGAGGAAAGCCCGAAGTGATGCAGGTCTCAGATGTTTACCACTTTGGTGAAACCCATGAGCACAGGTATGGTGCCGTCAAACCTAGAAACATAATGGGGGCGAACCTGGATTCGAACCCACAATCATAGGTTTCTGGCGTGCCCGAGGGACACAACTCTGCACAGCGAACTGCGGTGCCTTAGACGACTGGGCCACCCGTGTCCCCGAAACCCCAATAAAGACGGAACATTCATATGACAGTTCACATTTTCTAACCACAACATAGAAGGGATCATAACAGCCTTGTACATGTTGTAGCTATCGTCGAAAATGTTTTAATTTTCATCGACATTTGACTTTACTATCACTATCACTCGATCTCTGAAATTTGAAAACAAATTTAACTTGTGCAGGGCTACAGATAAGCAGTGTAGTTGCGTAAAATACCCCCCCACACACACACAATATCAAAAACCCAATTACTTTCAATTAACTTGTGCAGAAAACACATGCATTAAATGAAAAACTCAAATGTTTAAAAACAGCTCGTGTAAATACCCAATGAAGCTTTTTCAGCATGCGTACAAAGGAGCTAATTTCCGAAACACAATTACAAGCTAATTTACTTTCAGAGTCAAGCCTATATATTTAGAACAGTTATATACATCTAAAACATCATTTCATTTTTCATAAATCTTAAAATGTTCACTAATCATGCTAATCACTGCTAATTTGGGGAAATACCCAACAGAGTGATGAATAGATGAGTGAAAAAATATTGGTAACCCAATGAAAAATGTAATAACCCAATTAAAATAGAAACCCAGAGTAAAAACTCAATTGCTCAAAAGGTTATCTGGCGCTCTGCTTGTGTCATGTGTTTCGTCTGAAAAGAAGCCCCGCCCTTGACTCAAGAATAGATACTGGCAAATCCCTGGACTGAGATAAATACAAACTACTTACCTATCAACAAGCAATTTAGATCCAGTTTAGAACCCCCTATGTTGGTTATGTTACAGCAAGGGGCTGTCGGGTAGCCTAGTGGTTAAAGCGTTCGCTCGTCACGCCGAAGACCCGGGTTCGATTCCCGACATGGGTACAATGTGTGAAGCCCATTTCAGGTGTCTCCCCGCCGTGATATTGCTGGAATATTGCTAAAAACGGCGTAAAACCACACTCACTCACTCACTATGTTACAGCAATGACATTCATCACTTCAAATGATGACACCCTGTCAACATCGAACACTTAGAAAATTCACAAAAGGGGCTCTTATTAAAATCACACACTGAAATAAAACAGTAGTGAACATGGTGAACAAACTTAAAACGTTTAAAAAAACCAGCTATCCCCTTTGTAAACTTTCCAAGTGTCTGGGACAATTATTGCAGTAACTACGGTAATTATTATACCCCTTCTGACCCGTTATTTTAAGTTTGTTTGTTGTTTAATGCCGCCTCAGCAATATGCCAGCTAAATGACAGCAGTCTGTAAAGAATCGAGTCTGGACAAGACAATCCAGTGATTGAATCAAACATGAGAATCGATCCATGCAAATGGGATACGATGATATGCATCAACCAAGTCAGCAAGCATGACCACTCGATCCTGTTAGTAGTAACAAAATCTGTAATATATACACTACATGGATATTCAAGTAAATTGGTCTTTGTAGTAGGGGGAAGCTTATAAACATGATAAAGATCACTTACAACATGTACAAATTGGTCCAGAAGTTGGTCGGGGGGGGAGGGGGGGGAGGGGGGGAGCAGGGCGTTTAATACAGTAACTATGGTACATCATCACCATAGTAAGGACAGCAATACCTCAAAGCAAATGTGCACATTATTAATAAATGACCTGCGAAAGCCCATTCACGCGATATGGACTTAAATATTTGTAATGTTCTTTGTGTTGGAGAACGGGTAAATTCCATTTCCTGCTTCTCTCACAGCTTGCATGCATATTTAGTCTGGCTATATTGAATGATGATTCAGAGAAAAGTTCAGTATGTCCTGTGAGTGAATGCTGTCCAACCAGAGCCTTCAGCAATATTTCAGCCATTTCATGATGGCCTTGAAATAATCAAGTCTGGACCAGACAAACCAGCTGGTCTATTTTCAAGTCCAAGAATCAATGCGTTATAATATTTGAGGTATCAGGTTTGACCAAGGTGGTTCCATGCGGGCGACCTGTGGCACCCTTCACTTGATTTCCAAGAAATTTACTGATGCCATATCACCGAACAGGCTCAGGTGCCGTTAAGTCTGTAATAGACTGGGATCTCAGTGTTAGAACCCGTGAAGATCCAGGTCACAATCAGACTTCAGCAACCCATGCTTGCCATAAACGGCGACAATGCTTGTGGTAAGAGGCGAGTAAAGGGATCGGGTGGTCAGGCTCGCTGACCTACATCATCTTCAAAATCAAGAGGGCCCTTAAGGTTCGTATCTGGGCCATCTACTATCGTAATTCATTGATTTTTTACCCTGGGGTCATGACAAGGACCCCTTTGTAATGCCTTGTTCTTTAGTGTCCACTGAAGTGGTAAACGTCTGAGACCTGCATCACTTCGGGCTTTTCTCCCACATTAAGCTGACATGCCGTGATATAACTGGAATAATGTTAAAAGCGGCGTTAAACCTCACTTACTCACTCACTCTTTAGTGCCTATGGGACATGGCGCAGTTAAAATCGTACTAGCATGGTTAAAGTTCCCGGTACCAGAAACTGAAAGTTACACTTCAAATATTATTACATGAAACAATAAATGTACTTTCACACAAATGGATGTGACAAACACATGGAAAATAATGGCCATATGGGAGTGCTTCATGCACAGGATAAAATTGACAAAATAACTCTGGGTGGTATCAATCTGAAAGGAAGGGGTAAAATGATACTGCTAATAATCGAGCCTTGTGAATTACATTTACCAAGTTTGAAGGATAAAAAGTATTGTCCTGGTTGGCATGTCTTCATTTCAAAGGGCACAACACCTAAACACCTGGTTATAATGCCACCCTTGTTATAATGCCATGTTTTTCTCAGAACAGATTCCACTGTCAAAATACCATGGTAATAATGCCACCCTCGTAATAATGCCAATGCCAATGCCAATGTTCTTTTTCAGAACATTCAAATTCCATGATTATAACGCCACTTTGTTTTTTAATTTTGACAAAAAACAATGGCAATGTAGTTAATCTTTTGGAGACAGTTCCCTCTTAATCTGCAAACTAATTGCATTGATCTCAGTTATTTTCACAGCTAATATTCCCACAAAGAACCATTCACTTTCTTAAAATATCTGACAAATTAGTTTGATGTTAATGATATTATCCTTTTGATAGGATGTGTCTTGGTTCTTATTTATTTGTCTGTATACTATGTTTGTTTTTATTTATATGTATATCATGTCAGTAAGGTCTGGCTTTCTACTACCTGGTTATAATGCTGACCTTGTTATAATGCCGACCTTGTTATAATGCCGACCTTGTTATAATGCCGACCTTGTTATAATGCCGACCTGGTTATAATGCCGACCTGGTTATAATGCCGACCTGGTTATAATGCCATAATTTCCACTGGACGAAAGGTGGCATTATAATTTAAACAGGGAGGACCATACATTTCTTCCACTGCCTTGACTCTCATGCTTAGTTTTGAACACTGATAAGAGTCAATACACCAATCAGTAGAGGCTTACTTTTCGAATACCCTTTTCGATGTAATAAGCGCCCAGGGCGCTCTCATAATTAGAAATAGGGGGCTCTTATTAGAATATTATTTTGGTGATAAAAAACTGATTTGAAAGACCGTAAATTTTCGTGGTTTATGCTGACAGCCTGAAATGTTTACTGTAAACAGCTTTATTTCTGCGCCGTTAAAATATTGCGAATACCACACTAAAGACAATACTGCGAAGAGATATTTTTGCGAGTTGCCGTGTTGAGATGACCCCTCGATTACCAAACAATAGATAGCTTCTCTCCGAAGCTAGTTAATCTGAATTGGCCGGAAAGTAGGGATTGCGACCAATTATCAAATACGATAATTGACTCAACTCAGTGTCATGACTGTGAGTTTGAATGCAAACAAAATTGTGGACAAAATTGCAAAGGACACTGACGCAATCAAGCGAGGGTGGAAGAAGGCAGAATTACTGTGAGGTAACAGTGACAGTGACTGGTCTGTTTACACTGTCATTTGTGATCTACTGTGTGACCATTCTGCATTCATTTGTGTTTTTAACTTTTTGAGTAACTTGTGGTTCTGGTTGATGATTTCAACATTTGATGACGTGTTGCAATGAATAAAGTATGTATGTATTATTTATACTTATTTTTGCGTTTTTAATTTTTGCGATTGAGTCTTGTTCGCAAAACTCGCAATAATAAAACCGTCGCAAAAGATTCCCTGTTTACAGAATATACGACAGATATATTTTTCCAGAATTTAATTGCCCATAATTAAGGGTGCATATAACACACGAGTGCATATTATACAAGAATAAATAAGTCTGTGTACATTGATCAGTCAGAAGTTGGGATTGTTCACTAGCCAATATATTACCAAATATCGCCGTGGGCTCTTATTAGAGCGGGGGGCTTATTGCATCGAATACAGTAGTTCTGTTGTTATAGGCTGATAATGTGGTGCTGTTCTCATTTTAATCCCAACTAGATAACTGAACACAATTTTGTTGCATTTATTTTTAAGCATGTAAAGATAAGCACGTAAACATTTCATCATTTGCACAATCATTTTTAAATAATAAACACTGCACCTTTCTTTGCAATAAAATCAATGTTTATCAAAACACATCAACTCACCTCGCATTTTGAAAAGAAAATACAACTGCTGAAGTTTCCGACAGACGTCTACAAGGAATAATTACATCCAAAACAGTTGACGGGATTGTAGTATACCGCATTAAGCAGCTGTGAGTCATTACTACGCCTAACTGTAGGTCAAGCTAACTTGTTACACGAATTTCCTTGAAAGATATAAATAAATCTGAAAAACAATCCAGACTTTCTGCACCACGTACGAGATGAAAACAGATCACAAGATCTAGCATGAGATGCTGATGTTGTACATCTCAACGGTTCGCCCTGCATCCGCGAGTGAATACGAGTGCAGTCATGCGAAATATGCCAAACACTGAAAACTGTTAACTTGGTCTGCAGTTCATAGACAGCGCTCGTGGTTGTTTGCACTGTCGACAATCATCTACAGCATGCGATAAACAATATTTACCGTGTTTCGATGTGATGACAACAGCCCAAGCCAGTAAAACCTAATCCTGTCCGCGAGGCGAGCTAACTATGAATGGACCTGCCTCGTATTTCCGATTTCATTCATGACGCCATGTTGGTGGTATGCGTGACGTCACGGTGACGTCAGGGCTGCCAGGTGCCGTTTTGGCAGCGGAGTTGCACCACTTGCCGACAACAGCAGAACCACGGAGAGCGAGATCTTGACAGGTTCGCGGTGATGGACAAACGTTTGTGTGCTGTTTTCAGGCGAACATTGATCGAAGTGACCTTATTTAACCTATCTAGCATCTGTCATATGATATTGACGAACGCACGTGGGATGTGAATCACGGGTTCACGAATGCATGATCAAGAAAACAGACTTTGGAATCTGTGCATTAATCACTGCGCTCGGCGTTATAAACCGACAAACAAGAAAAATAACAGCAACAATTACTTGTGGAGGATAATTTAAAACGTAGAATGTACCTCGTCTGTACTCGTGTACGGTTTCATCGTCAACAGCATGCAAGGCCGTAGTTAACTTTTTTACTTTATACTTTTATATACAATAGTTGTTTTTTTCCAATCTCCCCTTTGTTAAACGTCCTGGTGTTCTTGCCTTCTATCGGCAAAAGCCTCACGCCCTTTTTTAAATTTTTGTTTGTTTATTTCATTGTTGTTTAACCCCGCAGTCACCAATATTTCAGCCATATGGCGGTGGTCTGTAAATAATCGAGTCTAAACCTGACAGTCCATTGTTGACATCATGGGCATCGATCTACGTAATTGGGATAGGATGACATACACCAGCCAGGTGAGTGAGTATGGTTTTACACCGCCTCTAGCAATATTCCGGCAATATCACGGCGGGGGACACCAGAAATCGGCTTTACACATTGTACCCATGTCGGGATTCGAACCCGGGTCTTCGGCGTGACGAGCGAACGCTTTAACCACTAGGCTACCCGACTGCCCCAATAGTGGATGTGACCAACCCCACACCTACATCCACACCCACACCCATTTCGTTGATGAGGCGTGGTTTAAACACATTTGTTTGTCTTGTTTGCTCAGGGGCGGTCGGGTAGCCTAGTGGTTAAAGCGTTCGCTCGTCACGCCGAAGACCCGGGTTCGATTCCCGACATGGGCACAATGTGTGAAGCCCATTTCTGGTGTCCCCCGCCGTGATATTGCTGGAATATTGCTAAAAGCGGCGTAAAACCATACTCACTCACTCACTTGTTTGCTCAATCCCCAAAACGTATAATGGTGCTGATATAATCTGGATGCTTGTCTTTAATGCCAAACGCCAGGCACTGTAGCAACAAGTGCCGTCTTATGATGTCTGATATGACGCGGCAAGGGGATCGAACCCCGACCTTTCACTCTCCTGGCAGACGCACTATCCACAACACCACGGCGGCGGTCCCGAAATAAGATGGGTTATGTGGGCGTCAAAATTTTTACAGATTTTCATCATCCTGAAAAGAGGTCTATCTGCGTTAGTGAGTGAGTGAGTATGGTTTTACGCCGCTTTTAGCAATATTCCAGCAATATCACGGCGGGGGACACCAGAAATGGGCTTCACACATTGTAGCCATGTCGGGATTCGAACCCGGGTCTTCAGCGTGACGAGCGAACGCTTTAACCACTAGGCTACCAGACCGCCACATATCTGCGTTAGTACATTTACAAAATGTTCATGGGTACGACGAAAGCTTGATAGAAGTCATGTCTAAACTATTTATACAAGATCCGAAACCAGGTGGAATGTGTTTCAGCGAATGAGTGAGTTGTGTTTTACGCCGCATATATGACTGTATAGCAATTAACCATCACAACGTGTCGGCTTAGTGTCTGAGGAAAACCTTAAAGGGCCCATTTACCACTGTGTCGAAGCCCGTGAACACGTGTATGGCGCTAACAAATCACGGATCGTAATCAGGTATCTGGAATTCGGACGCACGATCACCGTATCCTGGCACACCGATTTGTGGCACCCAAGACCGCTGGCTTGTCATACATCGTGTTCAACATGAAGCTGAGAGCTGCTCTCAATTGTTCTCGTGACTATAGATTGTACACCTAACAGCTGCTTCATGGACAATTTGCAGGACGTTTACTTGCATTGGGACATTTTACAACGGCAATTACCATGTTGAGGATTTGCCAGCCTAAATGCAAGGGCGGCCCTAGACTAACATTTAGTCTCTGAAATATTATATTACACAATTTCCTTCTTAACTCTAAAAACAAAAACAAAATCCCTATGCTGATTTCTGTGGAATAAAGCTAGCTTGAGCTGGCTAGACTTGCTTTTGTATGCATTTCTAGATTATTATTTTTTCATAAGATAAATATATTCCACGGTCATGGTGCAGGGCTAGGGCGGCCCCAGTGGTTATCAACGAAGGCAATGTTTGCTGATACGCCCACCGAGGGCTGCACGCAGACATTGTACGAGAGCTTCATATGTCTGCCCTGTTTACACTGGGATTCCAATGTTAACCATCCAACGACCTCACAGTGTTCGCAATACTTTCCTGTCAACAAACCTTTCCAGATTTATTGTAATATATAAATCCTCAACCTTAACGCAGCATGTTTGGGATTCTTCAGTTCTTGTTTAATCAAACGTTAAAGCCTCCAAGATTAGTGCCAGATTTATACAGAGGGCAAATAATGTTTCTTCCCCACCTCTGAGGTAATACGTCACCAGTTTTTTTTATATAGCTTGGTTTATACAAGGGCTATATAGTTCCTTGTTGATTAAAAAATCCACATGCTAAACCAACCTGACCAGCTGATTTGCCATTTTTAATATTTCTTAAACTGGAAACACTTCATCTTCTTGTGTAAAAGGTTCATATAATTCCCAATATAATCATTATTGTCTGCATCAGTATCTGTATCAACCCATATGCCATGAGAGCAATCAGGGGCGGTCGGGTAGCCTAGTGGTGAAAGCGTTCGATCGTCCCCCGTCGTGATATTGCTGGAATATTGCTTAAAGCGGCGTAAAAAACATACTCACTCATTCGGTTTCGATTCCCAAGATGGGTACTGTATACAAACTATGTGCCCGGTATCAAATATTACAGCTTTGGTAGAGCTAATTTTATAATAATTTAGTCCCTGAGAGGTTTGAAGAAACTAGAATATATGTACAAATTAGTCATTACAAGATCAAAGTTACCATCATATAGTGGCGACTGTTTATTGTGCAATCTATAACAACCCTAAACGGATATGTTAAGTTCAGTCATCCATTATTTATGTATTAAGGTATGTGACTCGGATTAGATAATACAGAGCGGCGTGTATAATGGGGTAACTGGTAGCCCGAGATAATCCCTCCAATACATGATACCAATTTAATCCGTTTTAGACATATTTTACTTACCACTGTCCTATTCTTGATGTATAATCCATCAACATTCCGTGTTCTCATCCCTCATAGTCCTTGAGGCCATCAGAGAGAGACATACCTGTTCTCATCCCTCATCGTCCTTGAGGCCATCAGAGAGATACATACCTGTTCTCATCCCTCATCGTGCTTGAGGCCATCAGAGAGATACATACCTGTTCTCATCCCTCATAGTCCTTGAGGCCATCAGAGAGATACATACCTGTTCTCATCCCTCATCGTCCTTGAGGCCATCAGAGAGAGACATACCTGTTCTCATCCCTCATCGTCCTTGAGGCCACCAGAGAGATACATACCTGTTCTCATCCCTCATCGTCCTTGAGGCCATCAGAGAGATACATACCTGTTCTCATCCCTCATCGTGCTTGAGGCCATCAGAGAGATACATACCTGTTCTCATCCCTCATCGTCCTTGAAGCCATCAGAGAGATACATACCTGTTCTCATCCCTCATCGTCCTTGAGGCCATCAGAGAGATACATACCTGTTCTCATCCCTCATCGTCCTTGAGGCCATCAGAGAGATACATACCTGTTCTCATCCCTCATCGTCCTCGAGGCCATCAGAGAGATACATACCTGTTCTCATCCCTCATCGTCCTTGAGGCCATCAGAGAGATACATACCTGTTCTCATCCCCCATCGTCCCTGAGGCCATCAGAGAGATACATACCTGTTCTCATCCCTCATCGTCCCTGAGGCCACCAGAGAGATACATACCTGTTCTCATCCCTCATCGTGCTTGAGGCCATCAGAGAGATACATACCTGTTCTCATCCCTCATCGTCCCTGAGGCCATCAGAGAGAGACATACCTGTTCTCATCCCGCATCGTCCTTGAGGCCATCAGAGAGATACATACCTGTTCTCATCCCTCATCGTGCTTGAGGCCATCAGAGAGATACATACCTGTTCTCATCCCTCATCGTCCTTGAGGCCATCAGAGAGATACATACCTGTTCTCATCCCTCATCGTCCTTGAGGCCATCAGAGAGATACATACCTGTTATCATCCCCCATCGCCCCTGAGGCCATCAGAGAGATACATACCTGTTCTCATCCCTCATCGTCCTTGAGGCCATCAGAGAGATACATACCTGTTATCATCCCTCATCGTCCTTGAGGCCATCAGAGAGATACATACCTGTTCTCATCCCTCATCGTCCTTGAGGCCATCAGAGAGATACATACCTGTTCTCATCCCTCATCGTCCCTCAGGCCATCAGAGAGAGACATACCTGTTCTCATCTCTCACCGTGCTTGAGGCCATCAGAGAGATACATACCTGTTCTCATCCCTCATCGTCCTTGAGGCCATCAGAGAGATACATACCTGTTCTCATCCCCCATCGTCCCTGAGGCCATCAGAGAGATACATACCTGTTCTCATCCCTCATCGTCCCTGAGGCCACCAGAGAGATACATACCTGTTCTCATCCCTCATCGTGCTTGAGGCCATCAGAGAGATACATACCTGTTCTCATCCCCCATCGTCCCTGAGGCCATCAGAGAGATACATACCTGTTCTCATCCCTCATCGTCCCTGAGGCCATCAGAGAGATACATACCTGTTCTCATCCCTCATCGTCCTTGAGGCCACCAGAGAGAGACATACCTGTTCTCATCCCTCATCGTCCCTGAGGCCATCAGAGAGATACATACCTGTTCTCATCCCTCATCGTCCTTGAGGCCATCAGAGAGAAACATACCTTTTCTCATCCCTCATCGTCCTTAAGGCCATCAGAGAGAGACATACCTGTTCTCATCCCTCATCGTCCTTGAGGCCATCAGAGAGATACATACCTGTTCTCATCCCTCATCGTCCTTGAGGCCATCAGAGAGATACATACCTGTTCTCATCCCTCATCGTCCTTGAGGCCATCAGAGAGATACATACCTGTTCTCATCCCTCATCGTCCTTGAGGCCTTCAGAGACAGAGACATACCTGTTCTCATCCCTCAACGTCCCTGAGGCCATCAGAGAGATACATACCTGTTCTCATCCCTCATCGTCCTTGAGGCCATCAGAGAGATACATACCTGTTCTCATCCCTCATCGTCCTTGAGGCCATCAGAGAGATACATACCTGTTCTCATCCCTCATCGTCCCTCAGGCCATCAGAGAGAGACATACCTGTTCTCATCCCTCACCGTGCTTGAGGCCATCAGAGAGATACATACCTGTTCTCATCCCTCATCGTCCTTGAGGCCATCAGAGAGATACATACCTGTTCTCATCCCCCATCGTCCCTCAGGCCATCAGAGAGATACATACCTGTTCTCATCCCTCATCGTCCTTGAGGCCATCAGAGAGATACATACCTGTTCTCATCCCCCATCGTCCCTCAGGCCATCAGAGAGATACATACCTGTTCTCATCCCTCATCGTCCTTGAGGCCATCAGAGAGATACATACCTGTTCTCATCCCCTATCGTCCCTGAGGCCATCAGAGAGATACATACCTGTTCTCATCCCTCATCGTCCCTGAGGCCATCAGAGAGATACATACCTGTTCTCATCCCTCATCGTCCTTGAGGCCACCAGAGAGATACATACCTGTTCTCATCCCTCATCGTCCCTGAGGCCATCAGAGAGATACATACCTGTTCTCATCCCTCATCGTCCTTGAGGCCATCAGAGAGAAACATACCTTTTCTCATCCCTCATCGTCCTTAAGGCCATCAGAGAGAGACATACCTGTTCTCATCCCTCATCGTCCTTGAGGCCATCAGAGAGATACATACCTGTTCTCATCCCTCATCGTCCTTGAGGCCATCAGAGAGATACATACCTGTTCTCATCCCTCATCGTCCTTGAGGCCATCAGAGAGATACATACCTGTTCTCATCCCTCATCGTCCTTGAGGCCATCAGAGAGATACATACCTGTTCTCATCCCTCATCGTCCTTGAGGCCATCAGAGAGAGACATACCCGTTCTCATCCCTCATCGTCCTTAAGGGCATCAGAGAGAGAGACATACCTGTTCTCATCCCAAGTCCCTGAGGTCGTCATGGAGACCATACAGGTATCGGTAGTGCTTTAGATCATCACCCCCAAAAGGTCAATATCATAGGTATTTCCAATAGATGCATTGGATATTGGAATAAATAATTGTAAAGTGATGATTGTATTTTTACAGTCATTATTGACGGACTACATCAATAGGATAGGTGTGAATTTGTTATTGTATTGTATGCAATTTACGTAGATATTTTAAGGAGGTCTGATATAATATACGTGAGATGTATTGTATGCAATTCCCTGGTATGTTCGGCATGGTACCTATCTTATGTTATATTGTTTGCAATCCACACTGAATGTATCTCGTTGGGATTCCGGGTTCGATTTGGTCTCTAGAAACCCTTGCTTCTTCTGCAAGGCGACCGTGGATCTGATTGTTTTATGTCAATGCACCATTCCAGCGTAGCAGGGAAACATTTAGGTCTGTCGTTTGTCAACTGGAAGTTGTGATTTCCACTTATGGTAACACATACCATTGACACTGCTGTATGTAAGACGGCGATCGTGATCATACTACGATAGGCGGCTGAGTCCTTAGTCCTTAGTCTATCTTCATTGCATGATGGGCTGCTTTGACGAAGTACTCGTACGTTGCAAATGATTTTTCAACATAATCCCCTTTGAGGGACACACACGCGTGAGTGCCATGGACCCACTGGTGGAGGGTTTCCTGCAGGCGGTGTGAATACTCCATCGCACAAATGACGTCATCATCCTGTGCATAATGCTTACTATAAAATAAAAAATTCATGTTTGGGAAAAGGCGGAAGTCTGATGCTGCCAACTCTGGAGAATACGGACGATGCTCTATTAATTTCAACGACGTTAAGCCTTGATATTCTTACGCAGTTGCCTCAGTAGATTAACTGCTAATGGTCTGACATTCTTTAGGCTAGTCCACTAGAAGAATTCCATTGCAATCCCAGTAAACCGAAGGTATCACCTTGCCAGAGGATGGAACAGACTTCGGAGGAGAAGACGTTAGGTATTTCAACAGCTTTGACTGTTGTTTACTCTATGATAGTGGACTCAAGACTTATCCATGGCTGCAAATCGCTGGAGAGTTTCGTATCAGGAAGCCTCGTGCAGATAAACCTTTGTCATTATCAGTTCATTCTTCAAAGAGTTCTCAAGTCTCCCGTGATATGTATCTATGGTAAACTACTGTTATTGCGAACGAAAAGGGACCACTAATTTCAGCTCGTTATAATCGCAGTTCGTTTTATAAGCATATATACAGTCAACATACAAACAGTAGTTGGCCGGGACCACAAAATAAGTTCGTAATATCGGTCAGTTCGTTATAAGCGTGTTCGCTATAAACGTAGTTTACTGCATATGTCTCTACTATATTTGGTATGTGACGTGTTGTTAGAAGTCGATCATCCACAATAATATCATATATATATTTTATGAACACTTTCCATAGTGATGGTAGTTGAACGTCATCCTCCTTTTCGACCATCCTCGAGGCTCTCCCCTTCTCCCTTGATCTCCGTAGACCACCTCTTAACAATTTGCAAAGGAATAAGCAACATCCTTGGTCGGAACATTTCAACACAATGAACAATCAGCCGGAAGTCATTTGTCAAAGACATATAAATATCGGATGGAATCAGGACAATGTATTGTGACGTTAAGCAACCCTTCACATTGATTGTCTAGTTGCCAGGTTTACAAACACGGGCGTCAGCGTAAAGTACAAAGAATCCGTATGTGAGCGAGGGGAGGGTGATGGTGTTTGCGCTGACACCACCAGGAACCAGAAAGGGTATCTCGTTTTCAACCAGATGGATAGGCTGGTGGCCGTTGAGGATCACAGTTCTGCAAGAGACAAAAGATATGTCTCAGTAGCCTTTCAGTACATGTTCTCGGTGATAGAGAGATTTTGTGTCATTACACGATGTGGGTTCTCTTTAGTAATGCCATTCCACGTGTAACACAAGGTCTGTATATTTCTAAGAAATTACTTAATGGGCTATGTTTAGGTGGGCTGGTTGGTTTGTTGTTTAACGCCGCACTCAGCAATATTCCAGCTATATGACGGCGGTCTGTAAATAATCGAGTCTGGACAAGACAATCCAGTGATAAATAGGGAGGTACATTAAGGATCTTTTTCACCCACTGGGAATGGCGAACCCTAGATGTAGGAAAATACTAAAATATTAGTATGAATTTATCGGAGCCTTTTCCCCTTCCAGTTGTATGTGTGTACGTCTAGCATGACCAAAGAGTGAGTGAGTGAGTGAGTGAGTATGGTTTTACGCCGCTTTTAGCAATATCCCAGCAATATCACGGCGGGGAACACCAGAAATGGGCTTCACACATTGTACCCATGTCGGGAATCGAACCCGGGTCTTCGGCGTGACGAGCGAACGCTTTAACCACTAGGCTACCTGACCGCCCCTCATGACCTCATGAAAACTGCCGAAACCAGGAACAAAGCTGTATTTTACTATGTGTTTGTCTTTATCTTCATCCCCTCAGAAAATTAGCTGCTCTTGTACATTAAACGAATACGGATGCCAACAGATAAAACAAATTATTTTGCGAGGATGTCATACCTCGACTGAACATCATCTCCTTCCGGTGACAACAGGAAGTAGTCCATGTATCCGCCTTTGTATTCTGGGAAAGTCAAGTTCACTGCAACAGTGTCCAGGTTCATGGCAAACACAGTCAGACTCCCACGTGGATAGTAATATGGACTGAAATGTAACACAACATTATATTATTGTTCTATTATTGCTTGTCTTTCTCCCACGTGAATCGAAATATGGACTGAAATGTAAAATAACATTTTATTATTGTTCTATTATTGCTTGTCTTTCTCCCACGTGGATAGTAATATGGACTGAAAGGTAAAACAACATTATACTATTGTTCTATTATTGCTTGTCTTTCTCCCACGTGGATAGTAATATGGACTGAAAGGTAAAACAACATTTTATCATTGTTCTATTATTGCTTGTCTTTCTCCCACGTGGATAGTAATATGAACTGAAAGGTAAAACAACATTTTATCATTGTTCTATTATTGCTTGTCTTCTCCCACGAGACTTTATGTTCTACTGATTTTCAATCGTTGACACTCAAACAAACCTGAGATGAGCACGTGGACTTATTTTCTCCTGTAGTTGTTGCCTTCACTGTGCCCTGTCACTGCTTCTAACATCCAAAAGTACAATCATTGGTAATGTAACCAGATGATATTCATTAATTTAAATACTAGCAATGTTTTGGATTTCAAACAAGAACCTTCCCAAATGATGTTCGGTATTCCTGTGCAGAACACTTGTGATAACAAAAAGATTCATCATAATTACTTTATGGACCTCATGCAGTGGCAGTACGCTCTTACGGTGGGAGGGCCAACGACTCGAGGCTTGAACACGGCGTTGCCCACAAGCTTCTTGAAGAGGAAGGTTAACCAGTAGTCCTACCAAAACAGAAATTAGGTGTTATACAATGATAATTTTTTGCTTGTTGACTAATCGAGTTTACCCCTGACAATCCGGTGATTAGCATCAAGAGCATCGAGCCACGCAACTGAGATGCGATAAGATGCTATGTGTTGTGAGTAACACAGCTTTGAAATGTATTTCATGTCAGGTGAATTCATGTCGAAGTCAAACACACCAGTGAGTACGTGAGTAAGATTTTTACGCAGCTTTAAGCAATAATCCAGAAATGTCACGGCAGTGGACACCAGAAATGGGATTGACACAAACGTCCCCACGTTGGGAGTCGAACCAGAGCACGGCGTGACAAGCGAACGCTTTAACCATTAGGCTATCCCACAAATCCCGACTAGCATGAGCGTGTGTGTGTGTGTGTGTGTGTGTGTGTGTGTGTGTGTGTGTGTGTGTGTGTGTGTGTGTGTGTGTGTGTGTGTGTGTGTGTGTGTGTGTGTGCGTGTGTGCGTGTTTGTGTGTGTGTGTGAATAACCCAAAGTTCCTACCTCTAGAAAAAGCCCGTCGTAATTGAAGCACATGTAATGTATACACACCGGTAGGGGGTCGTATGTGAATGACTCCAACAGGCGATTGGCTGATCCAAGTCCATACAAGTCCTGCCTGAACACATTCTGAATGCCTGATTGGGCGGCCATGCCGAGCTTGTCCATCCATCTATAGGTGAACATTAACACATAGATCTCAAACACCTTCATGATATGCGCTGGAGACTCATGGAGTGGAATCGTCTTCAGCAAGAAAGTACAGATATTCTGTACGTGAAGCATGGCTAGATATCACAGCAAATGAAAATGCATATCCTTCTATACGTTTAGATAATGATGGACAGGGTCAAACAGTACCAAACTGTTGTTGGTTGATTGGTTGGTTGGTTTGTTGGTTTGTTGGTTGGTTGGTTGGGTTGTTGTTAAACGCCTCACTCAGCAATATTCCAGCTTTATGACGGCGGTCTGTAAATAATCGAGTCTGGACAATCCAGTGATCAACCAAGTCAGCGAGTCTGACCACCCGATCCCGTTAGTCGCCTTTTACGGCAAGCATGGGTTCTGAAGACCTATTCTACCCCGGATCTTCACGGGTCACCCAACTGTGAAGCTGTTCGTGACTATTGTCTGAAATACCCACAAAAATCCCCCCAGAAAGGTGTCCGTCATGTTCAGCACTCCGCCATTGTAAAAGGAACCTGTTTCGCCCAGGAGAAGAGGTTTGTTGGACGCCAACGCTCCTGTAGCCTTGTGTGCAGACGCAAATGAAGCATTCAGTGTATCCATGAAGGTTGGGTCTGTAAACATCTCTTTGGTTGCATTGTCCCCATTTCCAAAATACCTTGAGATAATAAAATGTCAGTGTGCTTGTATCACTGAAAGTATAAAACTCACACAAGCAGAAGGAAGCAAGGTGTTTACTTTACTTACTGTGAATAAATCACTCGTTTGTACTACCGTAAGGGGGAGTATATATTACATTCATCGACTTTAAACTACAATCATGATTTAGTAGTGGGTGAGTGAGTGAGTTGGGCTAAACGCCGCTTTTAACAGTATTCCAGTTGTATCACGGCGTGTCAGCTTAATGTGGGAGGAAAGCCCGAAGTGATGCAGGTCTCAGACTTTTACAACTTCGGTGAAACCCACGAGCACGGGTATGGTGCAGACAAACCTAGAAACGTAATGGAGGCGAACCGGGATTCGAACCCACAAGCACAGGTTTCTGGCGTACCCAAGGGACACAACTCTGCACAGCGAATCGCGGCGCCTTAGACGACTGGGCCACCCGTGCCCCCCGTGCCCCCCCGCACCTCCATGATTTAGTTAGTTGTTACACAATGACCATGACATTTAATAACAGACGACACCCTTATTTTCTTTTTCCTCATTTAAAAAAGATATTCGCATAAAGAAGGTATATTAGTTAAAATCAATTCAAGAAATGAAATTATATTATTTTCTTATCCCTGTGAGGGCAAAGATATGTCGTGAACGTTGTCACATATGCAAGACATACGCAAGTAAAATGTGTTACGTAATTATGTATTTTCATAGGAAGGGGTCGTTTATACAGATAGATACAAGGAACATGTGTCACTTACACGAGTTTGTTTCCATTTAAGGAGTCGTTTATACAGACAAATACAAGGAACATGTGTCACGTACACGAGTATGTTTCCATTTAAGGAGTCGTTTATACAGACAAATACAAGGAACATGTGTCACGTACAAGTGTATGTTTCCATTTATGGAGTCGTTTATACAGACAAATACAAGGAACATGTGTCACGTACACGAGTATGTTTCCATTTAAGGAGTCGTTTATACAGACAAATACAAGGAACATGTGTCACGTACAAGTGTATGTTTCCATTTATGGAGTCGTTTATACAGACAAATACAAGGAACATGTGTCACGTACACGAGTATGTTTCCATTTAAGGAGTCGTTTATACAGACAAATACAAGGAACATGTGCCACTTCCACGAGTATGTTTCCTTTGAAGGAGTCGTTTATACAGACAAATACAAGGAACATGTGTCACGTACACGAGTATGTTTCCTTTTAAGGAGTCGTTTAAACAGACAAATACAAGGAACATGTGTCACGTACACGAGTATGTTTCCTTTTAAGGAGTCGTTTATACAGACAAATACAAGGAACATGTGTCACTTACACGAGTATGTTTCCATTTATGGAGTCGTTTATACAGACAAATACAAGGAACATGTGCCACTTCCACGAGTATGTTTCCTTTGAAGGAGTCGTTTATACAGACAAATACAAGGAACATGTGTCACGTACACGAGTATGTTTCCTTTTAAGGAGTCGTTTAAACAGACAAATACAAGGAACATGTGTCACGTACACGAGTATGTTTCCTTTTAAGGAGTCGTTTATACAGACAAATACAAGGAACATGTGTCACTTACACGAGTTTGTTTCCATTTATGGAGTCGTTTATACAGACAAATACAAGGAACATGTGTCACATACACGAGTATGTTTCCTTTTAAGGAGTCGTTTATACAGACAAATACAAGGAACATGTGTCACTTACACGAGTTTGTTTCCATTTATGGAGTCGTTTATACAGACAAATACAAGGAACATGTGTCACTTACACGAGTATGTTTCCTTTTAAGGAGTCGTTTATACAGACAAATACAAGGAACATGTGTCACGTACACGATAATGTTTCCTTTTAAGGAGTCAATTGTACATATACAAGAAACATGTGCTATAGAATTGTGTATGTATGCATTCGTTAGTGGCGAATAACCTGAGTGTTTTGTCCTTCAATATCGTAATGTATTTCACATTTTGCATGAAATATAACGTTTTCTTTTCCAAATCTCAACACGCATCTCGTAGGCCGATACGGCTGACTGCAAAAGGGGTTTGGATACATCAAACAAACATTTGATGAGCTGATGACAACATCGACTTTATTCATACTCACTGGTGGAACGTTACCCCCTCCAGCGCACTGGCTCTGCCTGCAGCTAAAAACCTTAAATGCGAAATTAAAAAAACAACAGATGTGAGATATTTACAGAAATACCAAGAAGCATATGTATAAGGAGCATTCGTTTCCATATTTCAAGGGGCGGTCGGGTAGCCTAGTGGTTAAAGCGTTCGCTCGTCACGCCGAAAACCCGGGTTCGATTCCCGACTTGGGTACAATGTGTGAAGCCCATTTCTGGTGTTCCCCGCCGTAATATTGCTGGAATATTGCTAAAAGCGGCGTAAAACAACACTCACTCACTCACACCATTTTTCAATGAGAAAGTTGACGACAGATACAATTGTCATTGTTATTTGTAAGATCCATATTCCTTCAAGGAACCAATACTGCTATTATAAATAGATATGGATTATGATTGTTAATTATAGATATACTAAAAAAATATACACTCAACATAGTTAGATTTTAGTTTTCCTATTCCTTCAAAAATTATTATAATCTTTTTCACCAAACAGGATAAAAACATTTTCAAAACACAAAACGGTCATGTGGTGTTGCATATTTCGAATAAGATGTGGTCGGGTGAAATATTACTTTTCCAGCAGGCCAGTTCTTTTTCGATCCCCTTAATGCCTATCACCAGGCAGGGTAACAACAAGTACTATCTTCTTACCGTCAATTTGGTGTGCCGCGACCAGTGGACCGAAACAGCCGTCCCCCGCTCTCCTTCGAATAGACGTTATCATTGCATGGGGAAGTAGTGTATGCTTGCTGTTTAAATGCACCATGTTAAATTAAGGTCCATCCACACAAAGATATTTTACACTGAATCTTTGAAAACAAACTCACTCTTCCACATATGAGATGGTATCGTTTGATAAAATGTCCGCAACATCTGGCCCTAGAATTCGAGTGTTGTTGAAGTGTGGCCGATCTCTGAGCACCTTCTCTAGTGTTCCAAAATCCTTTCCAAGTTGCTGGGCCGACACTGACTGGTTAAACTTTTTGGGGAACATCCGAGGCTCTATGAAAGTGACAAATCTAAGATACCACAGATCCAATATCAAACTCATTTGAATAAAAATTTACACATTACCCACATCAAACTCGCAGAAAAGCCACGAAACATGAATATCACTGTTAAATTTCAAATAGACTGCAAGAAATAAATAGAAATATGAAACATATTTAGAGAGCAGGATTTTGAGATCCTATTTCAAAGTCCTAAATGAACTAGTGAGTGGGGATGGTTTCATGCGTCCGTCAGCACTATTCCTGTCACGGAAGGTGACACCATGAACGGGTTTCAAACCACGTTAATCACATCACATTCGAATCCCGGTTCGCCCCGATTATGGTTCTAGGTTTGTCAGCACCATACCCGTGCTCGTGGGCACGAGACCTGCATCACTTCAGGCTTTCCTCCCATATTAAGCTGACACGCCGTGATATAACTGGAATAATGTTTAAAACGGCGTTTAACCCAACTCACTCACTCACTCACTCTCTCCTGAACCTTACCACTCTTATGCCCCACCTACCGTTGCCAAGTTCTAGGCCATATAATTGATATCCTTTCTTGGATGTGTAATTTAGGAATAGCTCAGCGTTGGTAGGGTCCCACTGCCCATCTCGTCTTTCAAGGACATTCAGGCCAAATATCAGATCCCATCCAACAAGGGATGTGAAAGCGTTGATTTCATCCCAAACAGAAGCTGAAAAAACATATACATATGTTCATAAGAGAACAATTGGCTCGCTGACTTGGTTGATGCATGTCATTGGATCTCAAAAGCGTAGATCGTTTCCTCGTGATGTCTGGTCCAGACTCCATCATATCACACATTGTTTTCTCGATAAACCTTGAAGAGAGATGTAACTATATGAATGGCCATCACGTTTGGAACAAAGAATGAAGTTTTTTCATTAAGATTGTCATGTGGATCCGCGGTGAACAAAAATAAAAAAAACCAAACATTTGGACATAAATGACATTGGGTCTTTTCTGAGATAAGAAACAAAATAAGCGAACCATTTGCAATTTTGAGAATCATCATGATATTTAATCCATTTATCTCCAATACTTTCTATGAATTTATAGAAATTCATTTCTTGCTTATTTTTCTGGATGATAGTACATTTGCTGGACCCAGCAATAACTTTGTATGGATTTTTATGGAGCTTGGAATTCAGTACAAAAATAGGAAATAATCTTTCTTGATGCGTTAGAGGTGTTCTTCCTGTTTGGTTGCGGGTTGATGGGTTCAGGTAAGAATAATATAAGTCCCCAACAACCACTACTTGTAAGAGGTGACAAATGGATCAGGTTTCAGCCTAACTGACTTGGTTGATTGCATGTCATCGTATCGCATTTGCAAACGGTCGATATTCATGATCTTACTCACTGGATTGCCAGGTCCACGCTCGATTATTTACAGACTGACGTCATATAGCTGGAATACTGTTGAGTGCAAACAAATAAACAAACAACTGAAATATTTTGTCCAGTTTCGAATATTTTAACCTGCTCTCAAAGATAAATAAGAAGGAGAAATATATACTTGAAAGATCCCCCTGGTTGTTTTCTGTTACGCTATTCGGGTCAAAGGAAATGCCATCTTCGGCAGTCCCGCCGATTCTAAGGATGTTCGGTTGGAAGCCCCCAGCCAGATTAAGCAATTTGGGTGATCTAATTGAAAATAGCATGGATTAAGAAACGACTCGATTAGAGGTGAAAATGATATGTGAGAAAGCCATTCGAACTTTAGTTGAAATGTCATTAACATACCTTGAATTTCAAAAACAATTGGCACAGAATCAGCTTAAGTGAGTGGGTGAGTGAGTGAGTGAATGAGTGTAACGCCACTGTTATCGCTGATAACGAGTACAACAGCTTCTCAGGTTAATATTTCGAAAAACTCAAGTTTGATGCAGAGAGTAAGCACCCACCCATGACAGAATGAGCTCAGATGTTTTTGTGACCTTCATTGTGCCATGTCAATGCTAATGAAAACATCGAACACACAATTCTGCAAGGCGAAAGTGGACCACTAAGGACGCATATTCAGCTAACTTGAGAAAAAAAAGAAAACTCACGACAAGTTGAGACCACTCTTTCCCAAACCAGTTTGAATAATGCCGGAGTCGAGGGTGACGCCAACAAAGTTGTCCTGAACTCTGTTGAGGACAACGTTGGTGTCGATGTAGATATTGACATTTAAACCCCGAGAATCAGGGAATAAAGCCACGCTCAAAAATAGCAGACGGCCTAGCAAAGCCATGTACAAAGTCGTCCACAACCAGTTCTTTACTGTCTCAAACAGATAACAATCATGGCTGAATACTTATCTGAGCATTTCATTTGAGACTATCATCTTATCTACAGCCTTGGTTTCCATATGTACAGTGGAACATTCCATAATACATTTTGATAGTGCAGGTTCAAGTGGCCAGCTAAGTAATTAGACAAAACACATTACAAGGTTTACAAACCGTTGTCATATAGCTGGAATAATGCTGAGTACGGCTTTAAACAACAAACAAACAAACAAACAAACAGATCTTGAGGAAATAATCATTTTGCAGCAACAGAAGATCGAATATGATGGCGTGTGGATGCCCTCCCCCCCCCCCCCCCCCCACCCCCCCACCCCCCCACCCACCCACCCCACACACACATCCCCCCAACACCCCAACCCCACCCGACCCCCATCCACCCCAACTGCACCGCTTTGGTCGACCACGTGTGTATGTCAGAATTATACGAAGAAAGTTGCCCCGACGATCCTTACAGATTGTCTTCACAGTCAAGGCAAGTAACTCTTCAGAGCATAACACCCAGCGGTAGTTATGAGTTACCGAGCTATGGTTATATAACACGAAATCCTCATTGCATATCTTCTCTGTGAGGAGCCCCGTTCTCTTACAGTCACAGATAAGTTGGGTTTGTCCACACTCCTACAGTTGGCCTGTTCCGAGGCAATGTATCAGTGACTTCGTTGACTGTAAGTAAATCTAAAGTAGCAAGCAATTCTAATTAATTTGAAAGAATGGCATATGTATAAATGTATTTGGTTACAATGCTGAATGTTGTTTATTTCACGTAAATGAAGCCCTGACGATACCGAAACTAGGTTTAAGTTGAATACATTGCTTATGAGACGCGCAGGTTCAAATGTGTATTAATTATCACTTTTCAAATCGGGATATTTATGTATATCATTCTACAGAACAACCTGTAGCTATGTCCTGTCCGGAGTACAAACCCGGAAGTATTAATACACAACTTAAAACATGGAGGACATTATCTAGGTCAGGTGGTAGACGAGAGCCGAGTATCGATGTGAACCAACGGACAAGGCATGACTCAAGATAACGGCGGAGAATACGTCCTTCATTACTATGCGTGATTATTGTGGTGATTAATTACCCCTCGTGCATTCTGAGATTTGGATAAAGATACTTCCTATAGATTTATGTCTGAAAAAAAGATATAGATTTATACACCCTATACATGCAGATACAGATATACATGCATGTCATAACAGTATGACCCAAGTTGTAGACTTGGAACACGTTCATTTTATATTTCAGTGTCAATATGTTGACACGGTGCGTCATAAACATACCTCTTACCCACTTACACCCCGACACTGCCTCCACTAAACCCTGGTAAATCTCTCTCCAACACCCTGAAAACATCCGTCACTACATCCTGGACGCTCTGTCCCCTACACCCACCCTGAATACTGCCTCCACTACACCCTGGTAAATCTCTCCCCAACACCCTGAAAACATCCGTCACTACATACCATATACACCATGACCACCCCATCCTTATGCATTCTCCCACTTACATACCACAAAGCCTTCAGACCATCTACACCCAAAACACCCGATGAACCACAACCACAACATACACACTACACACCATCTACATACCATATACACCATGAAGCACCCCATCCTTATGCACTCTCCCACTTACACACCACACAGCCTTCAGATCATCTACACCCAAAACACCCAATGAAACACCACCACAACATTCACCCTACACACCATCTACATACCATATACAATAGAACCACCCCATCCTTATGCACTCTCCTACTTACACACCACACAGCCTTCAGACCATCTACACCCAAAACACCCAATGAACCACCACCACCACAACATACACCCTACACACCATCTACGTACCATATACACCATGAACCACCCCATCCTTATGCACTCTCCCACTTACACACCACACAGCCTTCCGACCACCTACACCAAAAACACCCAGTGGAATACCACCACAACATACACCCTACACACCATCTACATACCATATACACCATGAACCATCCAGTCCTTATGCACTCTACCACTTACACACCACACAGCCTTCAGATCATCTACAACCAAAACAGCCAAATGAACCACCGCCACAATATACACCCTACACACCATCTATATACCATATACACCATTAACCACCCAGTCCTTATGCACTCTCCCACTTACACACCACACAGCCTTCAGATCATCTACACCGAAAACCCCCAATGAACCACCACCACCACAACGTACACCTTACACACCATCTACATACCATATACACCATGAACCATCCCGTCCTTATGCACTCTCCCACTTACACACCACACAGCCTTTAGACCACATACACCCTACACACCATCTACATACCATACACACAATGAACCACCCAGTCCTTATGCACTCTCCCACTTACACACCACACAGCCTTCAGACCATCTACACCCAAAACACCACATGGTACAAAACCACAACATACAACATACACACCATCTACAAGCCTTATACACCATGAACCACCCCATCCTTATGCACGCTCCCACTTACACACCACACAGCCCTCAGATCATCTACACCCAAAACAGCCAAATGAACCACCACCACAACATACACCCTACACCCCATCTACATACCATATACACCATTAACAACCCCATCCTTATGCACTCTCCCGCTTACACACCACACAGCCTTCAGATCATCTACACCCAAAACACCGCATGAAACATCACCAGAACATACACCCTATACACCATGTACATACCATATACACCATGAACCACCCCATCCTTATGCACTCTTCAACTTACACACCACACAGCCTTCAGACCATCTACACCCAATGAAACACCACCACAACATACACCCTACACACCATCTACATACCATATACACCATGAACATCCCAGTCCTTATGCACTCTCCCACTTACATACCACACAGCCTTCAGACCATCTACACCCAAAACACCCCGTGAAACACCACCACCACCACCCTTATATTCTCTCTCCATTACACACAATATATGAGTCATTTTCAAAAGATGTCACTATTTCTGTCCGAACCCGAACAAAATTAATTTACAAAACTATATATTGACATTGCAATTTGTTCACATTATCACCTGCAAAGTAATGCATCTAGTAAAACAGTTATTTTCAATCATTGTGTCATATTATGTGTTTTTTATGCATTTTAAATGGTTAGAAAGTGCATTTTTTCCTGTCCCAGTGCATTTAGCTTCAAATTTGAGAAACTGTCATTTTATAAGTATTGGCATATAAATAATATTACTGTGGTTATCTTATAAAAACTAGATTCATTTAGGAATTTCAGTGAGTAATTTCAATCTAACTGATATAATTCCTGAATAATAATTATATATAACACCGTCCTTAGATTTTGTGTCTTTCCTGTAACACTTCATAAAACTTTGGAATAATCAATGATCCCCAATGCAAGGATATCAGTACTTTATGTCATGCCTAGTACCATTTCCTATACAATAGGAGTGTGATGTGCCATGTGCACCAGGAAACAAATAAGCACCAAAAGTTAACCAAGAAGGTAAGGAACTGATGAGTATTTTCATTTCATGTCTTTCCCATAACGCTATGATTCAATGGAACAGATGCAAAATAGTTATTTCAAGTTCCAAGTTTATGTGCCAATTCATGAACAGAAAATTGTGTGAAAATTCAGCTTCATGAAGGGACCATTAATTAGTCAATATAATTTTTTATCTAATGATTTGTCTTTCCTGTAACAGTCTTTCCTGTAACACTAAATTTTGTTACAGCTAAGACAGATTTTGTTATGGTAAAGACTTTCTTCACTTAATAAGCTATAAAGTATGAAAACTATTACTTTCTGTTCTTTTTCAACATTCCAACTGAATAATGTAATTCAGCAGTTTGAAAGACAAAGTTGTATTTTATTATTTTGAGCAACATTGTCAGAACATAGTGTTTTTATAAGAAATGTGTTACAGTAAAGACATATTTTGTTATTTTAATGACATTTTGCAAATGAAAAGTTATAAAGAAACAAAGTAAATTACTCCCTGTTCTTTTTCAATATTCTAATTAATTATTTCAATAAAGCAGTTTGTAGGATAAACTTGCACTTCATCATTTTATGCAAAATTTTTGAAACACCTAATTGTTACAGCAAAGACAGTTTTGCTTCAGTAATGACATTCTACATTTCCATAAGACAATCAGAATCAAAGTAACTACTCTCTGTTATGTTTGATGATATATTGTACTAAAGGGATCAATAAGATTTTAGTTACTTGGTTCCTAAGCTTGCTAAAATAAGTGTTTATGATTTCGGAGTTAATATGGTACCATGGTTATAGAAAAGACAAACTTTACATTTAATATAGAATCATGGCAGTGATCATGAAGTACCTAATAGCTTATGGGTATTTTCTATTTTAAAATGTCAAACAAGTTTTAGAATACGAGTTTTGGAGAAAAACATTTCTTCACTGCACTAAAATTCAACTCTCCACGCTTCTTTATTTTTTGAAAAGGTCTTTGTAGGCAAAGACAAACACTCAAGTATGATAATGTATAGATTTCATTACATCATCAAAATAATTTGACATTCACTTATGCTGATTTCATGAAGGTTTACTGAATAGCAATGTGTGCTTGACTGGAATACAAAGCAACTCCAAAGTGGAATTTCAGAGTGGAACTGTAGAACTAAATTAACCATGGCAATGAACAAATGGTGAGCTGTATCCTTGTACTATGTTATCAAATGGTAACTGCTCACCATCATGTAGCAGTGTACTTGCTTTTGGGACAATTGACAGAGCAACAGAAATGACAGTGAGAGTAGTCTCTGAACTTGTTGCCAATGAAGCCAAAGATCTTGATGGTAATTTCCCGTCACAAGGCATAAAGGAAGGATGTCAGTGTAAAGAGACATAACTTGCCACGTCATTATGCTCAGTATTCTGACATATATGTTCCAGGAACTTGTCTCACAGACAACATAGTCCAAAGCATATTTCGACTCAAAACAAATCTTTTATGGGAATCTGGCAAATTCACACTTGGGCCAATGTTTTGAACAGACCACTATACACAATCTACCCCAAACGTGGTTAGTGAAGAGGAGAAGGTGAACGCTGAAGATGCTGTTAGAGATAGAGAGAAAGTGAAGAGTGAAGATGAAGAGGCTAGTGATGGAGAGAAGGTGAAGGCTGAAGATGAGGAGGCTAGTGATGGAGAGAATGTGAAGGCTGAAGATGAGGAGGCTAGTGAAGGAGAGATGGTGAAGGCTGAAGATGAGGGGGCTAGTGATTGAGACAATCATCCCAAAGTTACAAAAGACTCCAGAATCATCTCATTGTGAGGTTGACAATAACATGTGGTCTACAGTTAAAGCCACTATGAAGGGGTATAATGCCTTGGGAAGACAGCTATAATCTTTCAACTTTCTTCTTAGATGGCTTGATGTTTCAAGTGTTGCATTCCAGGTTGTAGTTTAGATTCTTTCTTGCAGTTGAAAGTTGTGTTCTTCTAATTGTAGGTCATGTTTTTTTCTGACATTTTCTGAATTGTTCATTCTACAAGTTGACCAAGTCTTTATTGTTTCAAGTATACCACGATTCGTTTACCAAATACTTTCAGTGTTTCACAATATTAGTAAAATTAATGCTCAACCTTAAAAACTTTGCATTTGATTGTTGATCATAGAAACCATACATGAAAACTATTCTCTAAATGTCTTTCATGTAACAAAATGTTGTCTTAACCATAACTGTCTTCTATCACATCAATCTGGAGATTTCACAATGAGATGGAAATATAACTATAACTACATCTGGTGGTACCCCTGTTTGGTAAACCTTTGTTTGCTTATGATAGTGAACTAACTAGGCTGACCAAAACTTCGTTTCACATTGTCAGTACTGTATGGTCTTAGGTCTTTCCTGTAACAATTATAATGTAGGTCATAGGTAACATTCTTCATATTAATCATTTAAAAATATAAATGTCACAAACATGTGCATTGTTATTCAAAGTAACACATTTTCTATTACAGTAAAAATGCGGAAACTGCTTTGTGATCTAAAATTCATTGTATGGTAATTTGTTCTGTCATGTAACAATATTTGTCCTTACTGTAACAGATTTTAGAATTTATCCTTTAAAAATTTGGAATAAATTTATCAATATCACTGAAAAAGATAATGACTGGTATTACTTTTGCAAGCATTATTATATACATGAGAAACATTTAAGATAATCTTTACCACTCTTTTCATACTGATGATATGAATTTGCAATGTCTTTTCTGTAACAAATATAGTCAATCCTGTAACAGGCATGTCTTTCCTATAACGCACTCATTTAAAATCTATATATATCTTAATATGTATTTAGTTTCCGAAATGAGACATAAATTGATCACAGTTTATCTTTGTTTATCAAATAAAAAAACTCCCAAAAATCTTGAAACTTTAGAAATCATAATATTTATGTTGAAGGGGCAACAGTAATTCATAGAATTGACACTGAGTACATATTGGTCATTAAGAGACTAAAAAAATGCCCTTCATCCTCACTTTAAGTTTAATATACAAAAATATGAAGAAATAAATATGTTTCGTGTGTTCTTTTTGCATTTTCATGAATTTCAAACCAAAATAATTCACACAAACATTGTTATGGGAAAGACATGCCAAGTTTCAGTTGCCATGGTAACTGGTTATTCCTCTTTCTTAAAAGCATCATTATGACTTCCATTTGATGTTACTGACAGCTTCAGATATTTGTTACCCCATTTAAACAAAAAAAATGATATTATATCAACCATTGGATTTTGTAATTTTGGAAACTCAAAAAGTGACATCTTTTGAAAATGACTCATATATGCTCTTCAATGCACTCCATGAGCGACCACGCAAACCACACAACCTGCATAAGCTCTACATACAAAACACCTTGAACAACCACCACCCTTATACATACTTCTCCTTACACACCACACAGCAAACATATCCACTGTACACAATACACTACATGAACCACAATCATCCTTATACACTATCTACCGTACACACCTCACAGCCTACAGAACATCTACGCATAAAACACCTTAAACGACGAGGGCCCTGATACACTCTCCTCATTACACACCACACAGTCTACAGACAATTTACACATAATGCAAACAATGAAACATAGCCATCCTTATAAACTCTCTCCCTTACATACCACGCAGCCTACAGACCATCCACACAGAATACTCACAATAAACAACCACCATCCTTATACACTCTCTCCCTCACTCACCACACGCCCTACATGCCATCTACACACAATACAAACTATGAACCACTACCATCCTCATACACGCTCTCTCCCTTACACAACTCACAGCCTACAGACCATTTACACACAATACACACCATGAACCAACACCTCTCTAATACACTCGACCCCTTACACACCACACAGTTTACAGACCATCTACACACAATACAAACTGTGAACCACCTCCATCCTTGTACACTCGACCCCTTACATACCACACAGCCTGCAGACTATCTACAACCACACAGCCTGCAGACTATCTACACACAATACACACCATGAACCAACACCTCTCTAATACACTCGACCCCTTACACACCACACAGTTTACAGACCATCTTGACACAATACAAACCATGAACCACCTCCATCCTTATACACTCGACCCCTTACACACCACACAGCCTGCAGATCATCTACACACACTACACACCACGAACCATCATCTCACTTATACATTCTCTCTCTTACACACCCCACAGCCTATATATAGTCCACACAAAATACACACTGTGAAATAAATACATCCTTATACACTCGACCCCTTACATACCACACAGCATACAGACCATCACATCATGAACCTCCACCACCCTTATACACTCTCTCCTTTTTCACACAACACAGCCTATATATCCTCTACATACAATACTCATTGTGAACAACCTCCATCCTTATACACTCTACCCTTTACACACCGCAAGCCTACAGACGATCTACACACAATACACACCATGAACTACCATCTCCCTTATACACTCTCTCTCTTATACACGACACAACCTTCATATCTTCTAAACAGAATACACACCATGAAGCGCCACCTCCATTATACACGCTCTCTTACACACCCCACAGCCTACAGACAATCTACACACAATACAAACTATGAACCACCTCCATCTTTATAAACTCTATCTCTTACACACCACACATCCTATATATGGTCTCTACACAATACACACCATGTACCACCTTCATCCTTCTACACTCTCTCTCTTACACACCATACAACCTACAGACACCTACACACAATACACACCATGAATCACCTCCATCATTCTACACACTCTCTCTCTTACACACCATACAACCTACAGACACCTACACACAATACATACCATGAATCACCTCCATCCTTCTACACTCTCGCTGTTAAACACCATACAACCTACAGACACCTACTCACAATACACATAATGAACCACCACCTTACTTATACACACTCTCTCTCTTATACACCTCACAGCCTATGTATCCTATACACACAATACAAACTGTGAACCTACAGAGCATCTACACACAATACACACAATGAACCACCACCTTCCTTGTACAATCTCTCTCTTACACACCACGCAGCCTATATATGCTCTGTACACATTACACACTGTGAACAACCTCCATCTTCACACATTCTCTGCCTTACAAAACACACAGCCTACAAACAATCTACACACAATACACACACCATTAACCACACCTCCCTTAAACACACTCTCTCTCTTACACACCACACAGCCTACAGGCCATCTACACACAATACACACCATGAACCACCACCTCCCTTAAACACTCTCTCTCTCTCTTACATACCACACACCCTATATATCCCCTACACACAATATACACTGTGAACAACCTCCATCCTTATACACCCTACCCTTTACACACCAGGCAGCGTACAGACCATCTACACACAATACACATCATGAACCACCACCTCCTTTATACAATCTCTCTCTTACATACCACGCAGCCTATATATGCTCTATACACATTACACACTGTGAACAACCTCCATCTTCACACATTCTCTGCCTTACAAAACACACAGCCTACAAACAATCTACACACAATACACACACCATTAACCACCACCTCCCTTAAACACACACTCTCTCTCTCTCTCTCTTACACACCACGCAGCCTGCAGATCATCTACACACAATACACATCATGAGCCACCATCTCCCTTATACCCTCTCTCATTTATATACCACACAACCTACATATCGTCTATGCACTTCATGTACCAGCACCATCCTCATATACTCTCTCCTTCAAACATCAGACAGCCTATAGAAACCTACACACAATACACACCATGAATCAGCCCCATCCTCATACACTCTCTTTCTCTCTCTTACACACCACACAGCCTATATATGCTCTATAAACATTTCACACTGTGAACAACCTCCATCTTTATACACTATACCCCTTACACACCACATAGCCTACAGACTCAACACAATACACACCATGAACCACCACCTCCCTTATTCACTCTCTCATGTACACACCACATAACCTACATATCCTCTACACACAATACACATCATGAACCACCTCCATCCTTATACACTCTCTCTCTTACACACCACACAGCATACATACCATCTACACACACTACACACCATGAACCACCGTCTTCCTTATACACTCCACCCCTTACACACCACACAGCCTACAAACCATCTACACACAATACACACCATGAGCCACCATCTCCCTTGTACACTCCACCCTTACACATCACACAGCACACAAACCATCTACACACAATACACACCATCAGCCACTAGCGTCCTCATACACTCTAACCCTTACACACTACAGAGAATACAGACCATCTACACGCAATACAAACTATGAGCCACCTCTATCCTAATATACTCTACCCCTTACACATTATACAGCATACATACCTCCCTTTTACACTACACACATACCCCCCCCCCGCCCCCCCCCCCCCCCCACACACACACACACACATACACACAATGTTAAAAGCGGCGTTAAACCTAACTGACTCACTCACTAATGTAAGTACTTTCGCCTCTGACATCGGTATCAAATACATCCCCATCAAACATGGGTGTATGCTTAGATTACACTGACTCCTCCATGAAGACTCCCCTTTCATCCTGCAGGAGCTATATAGCGCGTATATCATTTACACTCCCCTACATCGATAGTCACGTCACTACAATCAGAATTCATAAACATGCTGAGGCATAATCGTTCATGCACTACCACTGTATGTACATATGAAGACGCTTGATTTGATGCACAATGCAGTGGTGTGATTAGATGCATAACTATATTGTTTTCTGTCGTTTGTGCAGGTATCTTTATTCAATTTTGAATGATGAGCAAAGACACAATATCAGCAGCAGGGCACTTGTGTTATTGCTGATGATAACCAAAAAGAAACGCACTAGAAATAACAATATCTGAACAATGATTGACAATGGTGAGCAGCGGTCGTAGAACACGGAAGGATGGATGTCACAGTATGTGATAATGAGGACAAGGGGCACATGCAGACAAGAAGTAAAAGGTTGACCCAGGTTGAGAGTAGAAGGACGGAGACAGAATATGAAGCAAAGCACAGAGAGAAGGTGGACAACCGATGTAGAGGGTTGACGCAGGTGAAGAGAAGGGCGGATATCATGCAGAATGAAGCCAAAGAGAGCGTGCAGGTGGAAACTAGAAGTAAAGGGCTGAGCGTGGCAAAGAAAAGAAGGAAGGGTGAGACAGATGGTGAAACCAAGGAGAGAGTAGAGGTGGAAACAAGAAGTAAAGGGTTGACCGGGGCAAAGAAAAGAAGGATGGGTGAGACAGAGGGTGAAACCAAGGAGAGAGTAGAGGTGGAAACTAGAAGTAAAGGGTTGACCGGGGCAAAGAAAAGAAGGATGGGTGAGACAGAGGGTGAAACCAAGGAGAGAGTAGAGGTGGAAACTAGAAGTAAAGGGTTGACCGGGGCAAAGAAAAGAAGGATGGGTGAGACAGAGGGTGAAACCAAGGAGAGAGTAGAGGTGGAAACTAAAAGTAAAGGGTTGACCGGGGCAAAAGAAAGACGGATGGGTGAGACAGAGAGTGAAACCAAGGAGAGAGAAGAGGTGGAAACTAGAAGTAAAGGGTTGACCAGGGCAAAGAAAAGAAGGATGGGTGAGACAGAGGGTGAAACCAAGGAGAGAGTGGAGGTGGAAATTGGAAGTATGGAATTATCACGGGGAAAGCGACAAAGGTCACAAGTAGAAATAGGTGCTGGTAGCAGGCAAATGCAGGTAGAGAAAAAAGATAAAGGTTCAAACATGACAAGAAAGAGGCCAAAGAAAGGTTTAAAAAGAGCCCAGGTTGAAACCAAAACCCAACTAAAGGTAAGGACAGATGCACCAGTAAGTAAATGCAAAAGGGATATTGGAACCAGAGACAAGGTCGTGGCCACATTGAGGAAAGGAAGATATAAGATAGAACGTGGAAATGAGGAAGTGCAGACTCGAAGTAAAGAGTCGACCCACCCAAAGAAAACAAGGAATGTATATCAGGTGAGCAGTGGGAAAAGAAGGAGCTTACGCATCACTGAGAGAAAACTGGAACTGCAACATGAAATAGCCGAAAGAATGAGTTTAAAACAACATACTAAGTCTGATAAAATGTCAGCAAGAAAGGAAAAGAAGGCAATAAATAGAGGGGTTGTATTGAGGAAAGAGGGTAGATCTGACACTTCAGAGAGAATGAGGACTTTGAAGCAAGGGATCAAGAGAATGAAACACGATGCCAGAGGAAAAAAGAAGTTGAAAGGAAAACAAATATCCAATAAAAAGACGAAAGAAAGAATGGGTAAATGGCACCACAGTGTTCCATGCTCAACAGCCACCCGAAACACCTTGTCAGCATTAGGTGATGTTGCAACAGAGGACGTTCATACAGCAGACACTGTGGAGGAAGAAGAGAGTGAAACTGATGAGGAAAAGGAGGAAGATAGGAGTCTAACATTGGGAGCAGCAGCTGTTTCTACAGGTATGTTTCAGTCTAGCCAGCACAAGCACTCTCGTAATACCAATGATGGTAAGGAATGAGAACAACTATTTTTGTACATTTTAAAAGACATTTTATGTGTTTTGTTCTTGTAATACATATTTAGCTAGTATGTCTAAATGCATTGTGATATTCAGTCAACAAAGGCCAATATCATGGTACAAAAGGCCATCTGATTTTCCAGTATTATCTTCATGACGCCAGTGTCACCATTACCTTCATGCATCAGTGAATACATATCGAATTTCAACTATGTCTAATATACCGATAGTAACACAAGAGTATTAACCCCTAAAATGGTTGTTTTATGCATTGTTTCCAACAGCAGTGACTACTCTGACACGTCGTATTGCCGAACAAGGCACATCTGTCAGCCAAGAACCCGTCATGTCATTGATGACTTCACAATCTCAAACACAAGAAATGGACACATCCTGTGTACCAACATCATCTGGTGCTCCTCCAAGTAAGAATATCTGTTTTGAACTGGTGTGATTCAGTTTGACATTAAATGTGGAAGACATAATTTTCACTTGCTTTTAATGCCCATTATATCTGTTGGGGTATTTGACAATCGAGTTAAGAAAATAATCTCTTCCCGTGGATGCTGAACAAATAGTATGTGCCCAGGCTTTTCACAAAAACTGATATCATTCACTGTGCAGTGAGATGTTTTGAAAAACACATCTCGAATATTAGATGGTTGGTGCCTTAAATGATAACGTGAGGTGTGATGAATTGGGGGTTAACATTGCGTTGAAGATTATTGCTTTTATTTAGGCTCGTATCTATGTATTTTGCGTGTCTGTTTGTGTTGATCAATGAATCGGTTTACATTAATATTGTCCAAGGGCGTATATTTTCGGCCCTCGGATGGTAGCTCAGGGTGGAGACGGAAGACAAAACTCAGGGGTGAAGTTTAGACGACAGCAGCCATATTTATTGTTGATAGTTGAAATGACATTCGATAAGGTACATGTTGATAATAACGTGACAGAACGCACACCGGGACCGAGTGGCCAATGTTCCCGGGTGGGAGAACCGTTCTGTCACTTACCTTCTGGCTCTTCTCTAGGCTGTCTCTCTGACTGACCATGTCAGTCGGGTTTTGTAGAGCGAGGTATTACGTAACGTGTGGCAAGGTCATTGTCCAACGTGTATGTATAGACGTAAGATCCGGCGACGTTAGGAGGTGTTAATTGAAATTTATAGATAGCCCTGGAGATTAAGGGTCCTGCCCGGAGGGGCTTATGATAAGAGGGGATACGTCGAATGTTTGCTGAATATTTTAAACAGACAAAGGGCATAGAATTTCGGTGCACTTGGAAACATGTTGAACCAGTTAGGTATTTAGATAAATGAAATATTAAATAAAAGTATTTAAATGGTTTGCACTATAACAATACCCCTGAACGTCGTGGAGCTTTTGTCCTCAAAAGCTTTTTAAAAATAATGACAATATGGAGTACAAATACAGTACAATGCAAATGACATCGACAGGTTGACAATTAGTTGCTTCATGCACTACACTTGACTGAGATGAATGAGATGACATTATATAAGATATACAGGCGTGTAAAATTAAATAAGTGAATAACAACATTGTCAATATCGGTGAAACAACTATACATAACATAAACAAGTTGAGCGGAGGTGCCGGCTCGTACGAACAAAATACAGGTGAGCGGAGATTCCGGCTCATACACAAAGACCCTTGGACGAGTTTCCACCGAGCAGCACATCCTGCTCGCGGTCGCCCTTGCAGTCGGAATACCAGACTGCTAGATCACATGTATCACATTGAAACAGACAATACACATTGTTGAAGTAAAGTAGACGGATGACACTGCAAACACGAAAACGTCGTTTTTTTCCGTATATGGTCATTGGACGGAAAAACGACGTTATTTGGACGTTTTCAAACCATCGTTTTTCCGTCCAAATAACGTCGTTATTTGACATCGGAATTTACTGGGAGAGAACGATACCGTTAAGCTCCTCCCTTTCTTGATTGACATTGTCAATCAAGCAACAGCGTCTACCGGTATTTCTACTTCTCAGATTTCATTGGTCAGTCCTCGCGTGTTAGATTACAGGACCGCGTTTGACGCTGCACTCGAAGCGCTAAGCGGAAGTACTGAAATCAATCGTTCTGCGCATGCTGATTACTTAATGCCTTGACCAAATTTCCGTTCTGTGCATGCGCGATTTCGCGTATTGTTTCCTAGATTTAATGTCACCACTATTTGACAATGTTTCATAAACACAGTCACGTGAAGGTTCGGAATCGTAACAAGTAACTCCATTTAAATTGAAGAGGATCCCCAGTGATATGGGAGATTCAAAGATGAAACTATTCTATGGCTATCTAGGCTGCCACCCAAACCGATCTAAACGGGACCCGATAGCTTATTGTATGCTATATAGTCATATAGAAGTGGACAAGAACTATACAATGTATTCCGGCCGATTGTTCTTGCATTTACTTATAAGTCAGGAAAATAGACTTAAAAGGGGAGTTGTTGAATGTAATTATTTTAATTATTAAATGTTGCCTATACACTAATCTGGACGAACTTCTCATTGTTCTGTTTATGTCATCCTATATACTATTAGTATGTTACCGTTCTAAAGTCAACCTCTCACATAACATTATATTGTTCATAGTATCAAAGTTTAATCAACAATATCAAGAGCAGCAATTTAAACCACTGATACACCCAAACACAAGGCTGTTATCAAGCGCTAGTGCAGACGTGATGCATCGTAAAAACTGTATCGTGATGTCTTCAGAAATTCAATTTATTATGCTACGAGATAGTACGGCTAACGATTGAATCACGGGGGAACGAAGACAATATCGCTAATACAGATATAACGTATTTGAATGTTAATACTAAAGACAAACAATCATTATTTTTGCAGTGACGATATAACACTTATACACGTTTATTGGTAACTTTCATCACTTTTGCTCTTCATTTTAATAACTGTGTTTTCACATATGTATGTAGCAATACCCGACAAGCATGTCATACATAATTATGGGGCAGTTTTCAATCTTGTACTGACTTAATCTGGTGTTAATGAGCGAAGTTTATTGGCTTGTGTGTAAAACCCCGTTTTTCTGGTAATCCTATTATTACTTAGTTTATTTCTATCTAATGACACCCTGTTTTCTGGATCATTGCTCCGTGACTATCCATAACAATTAAGATGAACATTCAGTTCAAGTAAATGAATGAGTTTGTTTTGACGCTACAGTCAGTAAAAAAAACAATGCTGTGATGTTTGATAACACACTCTTACCAAGTCGAACATCGTGGGTCCTCATTTTCTGCCTAAAGAGAACCATAGTTCATATGCTAATCCATCTGCGAATACCCTCCCACTCAAGATGACCTTACTTGTTGCTAAATCTATCATCTATCCCCCCCATCTCATCCCCACGCCCCCAACCCACACACGCACGCACGCACGCACGCAAACACGTACACACACACACACGCACGCACACACACACACACAAACACAAACACAAACACACACAAACAACGGACCTAAATAACCTGGACAGTAAATACTGCTGATAGCCTCTAGTCAACTCAGCCGCGCCACCGCAGAATGTTCGTCCAACTCTGCAGGGGGCATTCTCAGTGGCTTCAAACGCGCTGAAATGTTTTCGCCTTGCATCCAAGATGGTGGACAAGTGAAATCGTATGAAATTTGGCTATTTTAGGTCCTATCTCTTTTTTGATTACCCAATAAAGTCAATTCATAGTTACACGGTTGTGAAGTAGCTTCCAACTTTATAAGACTTATTCATCTCATTCCAAAAAAGCTACTCGCACTCACATAAAGTTGTAGTTATTATGTCACTGTTTTATTTCTTTAAAAATATAATACATGTTCAACAATAACAATTAAGATGAACATTCAATTTCCGATATAAGTAAATGAATAAGTGTGTTTTACGCCACAATCAGTCAAAGACCAACGTTGTCCGGTCTGATGACACACAATCTACCAGGCAGCACATTGTGTACACCCTATCCCCATTGAAGTCTCCACTGTGGGTATTCCTGGGGACGAAAAGGCCCCATGTACCTAGGAATTTCATCAATATATTCATGCGCGGCATTCTCTGCCTAAAGAAGATCATATAGTTAACATGCTTATCCAACTCGAACTACCATCACGCTCAAGATGAATGTTTTATGTAACATCCAACAGGCCCACATTTACGCACGCACGCACGCACGCGCACACACATATTTGGATTTACCAATCCCTGAATTGAGAAGACGTGCGCTACGAAGCTCCTCCAAGTCATCATCAATATCCGTATATGTCTGTGATATCATTACCTATCCAAAGCCGAATATACATTTATTGTGCTTTCTTGACAACAAATGTTATAAATGGGATAACACTTTCGGAGTAAAGTACAGATTCTCGTACTTTCTTGGGTTGAGTCCCGTCCGGGATTTGAACCCACACTGTGAGTGGGGCACCCAATCGCCAGAACACAAAGTTGGCAATCTAACCCAGCCACCGAACCAAAAATGTTAGTCCAGATGACGTATACTTTGTGTTCTCCTCTGACAAGAGAAAAATGGCACGGCTTCTATGGCCGAAAGCTTTGAACCAACAATGCCTTTAAGAAAGTTGTCAACAGTAACACACATTATATTTGGATACCACTTTCTCAGTACACTACATATTTTTAGGGTGGAGATAATAGACGTTGATGGTTGATTATCAATGGACAAATTAAAGCCAAAACTTAACTTATGAATGATTGGTAATGGGAAATGGACAATGGGCAAACGGGAGGCGGGTAAATCAGCGCCAGTTATCTGTTGGCTTCCCTTGTTGCGTTCCCTTCTTTGCTATCTTTTTACTTTTGTTGTTTTTACAGGTACAAATATATGTTCTCTGCCTCATAGCATTTAATAATATTCACCTGATGAAGGAGAAAGTATATATTCCGAAACGCAGTGTTCCTCCGTTGACATCCATAAATATTTTTCCTTGTGTGTATCAGTTCTTAATGCCCTTCAAAGACTCAATCTAGCTTTCTTTTTAAATGTGGTGATATTTGCGTAGAATATAATATGGTCATGCCTATATACATTTGGGTCCTTGTCTACATAAGCATTTAGACATACAATTTAGAGCTAAGGACATTGCTAATTCTGCAGGAATGAAGTACACGTCATAGCAAGCTGTGATCTTTATTCATACTTCGATATTCGTAATGGAGATCTGTAACTGAAGTTTACCGTAATCTTCCGCAACTCTCACCTCCTGACCAGTTGAACGTCTTAGTGCATTCAGATGCCATTGTAAAATTCCAGGCTGCCCCTCTTTCTGTGATGTTTTGACGGATGAAATCTATTGCGTTATAATACTCTATGTTTGCTGATATATAATATGTACATGGTGTAAAATATTTACGATATTTTAAACGTGTAATTCGATGCATATGCAATGCAACGTGAACATAAGTGCGGATGCACGAAGGCGGTTATAGTCATAGTTATACTGCGATGGATGTAGGGGAATGGTGGGAGGATGGATTATGTATGAAAGCATGCGCATGGATCCATGCTGGCTGACGTGGACATAATGGTGGGGAAAGAAGAATGTGAATCTTTTGTTTCACTCACTTATAGTGTTTTCTTTCACTCAAATACTGTTTTACGCATTTTAATGACTGAAACTGTAGTGACTCAAAGGTCATACTGGCCGGGCTTTTAACATATCTACCCCAACTACATACGTAGCCATTTTTATGGTGTACAATTCACACACACACACACACACACACACACACACACACACACACACACACACACACACACGCATTAATTGTTTTATTACATGTATCTTCGAGAGTCAGTAAGAAACTAGAAATAACTTCCTTTGTTCTGTAAACCTCACCAAGTTTCAGCTTTCGCCTCTTCCTTTGTGGACTGAGGTTTCACATTTGTAAAATGATCTCTCTTATCTGTCTGTACCATCAACTTAACTGCCCTCACCCCCTGCAGATTTCCCGTCCCATATTGCCAAGCAGGTGACCCACAAGGAGGAATACCGCCCTCCCTCAGTCCAGTGATACTGTGCCTAGTACAATATGTTGGGGATACGTAGCCTTGCTGTGGGCAAACATTTTGTAACAATTTGGCAAACTTTGATATGTAAACAGCAAATATAATTCAGTTTTATTTCAACAAAAACGGACAAAATCGGATCCTACTTATTTTGTGGATACCATAACAATAAATCAAGCCAATAGATCGTTTGAGCTGGCATGAATATAAAAAAAATAATTAGCAAGTCGATAGTCATAATTCCCTCTGTTGGTCCCACGTGAAATGTTCTTCATGAATAGAATAGATGGCTGATAGACGTTCGACCGAATAATATCATTTGCTAACTTCAACTGTTCATCTAATTTCCATGAATGTATGTTACATAGTTCATATGTTCATGGGCTTCTTCACTGAATGTATAGTGTGGAGGACTACTTCACTTGAGGATAAGTAACATAAATAATGATGATAATTATGATAGTATTGCCATTATTATTCTTACAGATTATTAAAAAAAAGTTATTATGTTTTCATAGAGAGAAAGAGGTATGGAGATTGTGAGATTATTTTTAGCATCGGAATTGTTAACATAATTCTTAAAGATATTATGTTTTGTTTGTTTGTTGTTTAATGCTGCACTCAGCAACGTAAGGATATTAAAACATTAGATTTAGGTTCAGTTGTATTTTTATATTTGTATCATTTTGCAAATGTTACAGAGACCTGATAAGGGATATAATAATGTATAGTCGCTATTCTTAAAGTAAGAATATGTTAGATTTATCAACCAGAAATATTGCCAACAAGAGGATAATCATATTTCATGACACTATTCAACGTCGAAGTCAACGATATTTGTGTATGTTATTGCTACATGACACGGATACGTCATGATAAAGCAATTAGAAATTGGCATTTGATGACATAAGATAGCTACGCGATGTTGCTGGAGAATCCGAAAGTGAGAGTGATATGACAATTGGTATTGGGAGAAAAGGTACAGATGATTGACGAGAAAATTGTGAGAATATGCGGGACCAAACTCAAATCCTAAAATGGATTTATCTAGCATGGCCGCTGTCGGATTCTATTCAAGGAATCATCATTATTTAAGTACGGGTAAATATTGTAAAGCGTGTATTTTTTCCTAATTTAACACCCTAAAAGAGGCTGTACGTAATGTTGATATCTCATATAGAAATAAACATGTCTCTGTCGTTGTTTATCGTACAATAAACAACTCCCACTCGTCGTTTGTTTCTTAATTACATGACCACATACACTAACATTATATCTTTTCATGTGTATCGGTCAACAAAAGCAACATAAGCATTTCCATTATCATGAGAAACCCTTGCCAAAAGTAGCGCCAACTGCACCATTGCGACAGCATCAGGGGCATGTTTCATGATTCATCATAATAAATGATGACATTGGATGCTCGCAAAAACGCGAGCTCATTCCGATCCACTAGTGGCACCCGCCAAAAACACATCCAAAGGCAAGCCAATTGTTCACCCGAAAAGGCAGAGAATTGCATCTAACATCATTTTTGTCATTGATACGTCAAACCTTGAAATGCCGTCTACACGTCCAACACAAAGCCCAAGCCAGGACCCAAATCCTTCAAACCCGGCCAAAGTTCTGTTAATTACATATATTTCCCCCTAACCTTAAATAATCTATACAAGTTCCGAAGTCAATCGTATTTACCCGTATGAATCGTCTTATGTTATTTATTGCCGATAAACAGAATATGCGCACTTTCTGAAAGTACTGTGTGATAAGTCACGCACCAAACCTGTACTCTCGATATACATGCTTCTCTTACTTAAAAAAGAATATCGGGTTAACAAGATACGTATATTAAAGTACCATGCTTTCCTGATGTGCTCTCATTCTAATTTGAAATAATGGCATAAATAGTTACCACTCATCTTTCAATATTTTTCAAGGTTTGGTTAATCACGAACATATTTGAATATGTACAACATCTATACTTACTTATCTTTATACTTAAAGGCATCAGGTTTGTCTGTCATAAGACCCCGAAACAAATATGTCCAACACAGCCCAATATTTGGCTCTTGGCTCCTTGTTCTTATATTTTATAACTATTGTTTAAACAACTGTTTTTTTCTGTAAAATATGTTCATTTCAGAAATAAGATGTTATTCTAGCATTAGGTCTGTGGTACGTTTACTGCATCAGCATTACATTAGAACGATATTACATTATATAAATCTATACAGAGGAAATACTTAACATTTATCTTTTAAGGAAGAGTGCAGGACGACTTGCTTTATACATATAAATGTGGACATATATGTATGGACATTTGGATGATACAGATATACCTCCTCAAAGATAGTGTTCGTAGATGACTGTAGAAAGTGGAATAATTATGTGAGTAATCGGGTTAATACCACGTTCAGCAATATTTAGCCATATTGCGATATTGGTTTCCAACATACAAGACGGACCATGAAATTATGACTTGAATTTGGACCTGGCTTTCTGGTGTGATGTAACACCCCAGAATCTCCGGTAGAAAAAGGGCTCAAAGCACGAATTAAGAAAACGAGATGATACTTCTGTATGCATCTGGACATATATTTGTGTAGTATTACTACCTTAATTCATCAGTATATATGTATTTTGCATAAAAGGATATTATAGGATCGACGCTGGCATGCGCATATAACCTATTCACCAGTGCTGTAATATTTCATTTCTTCTGACACATATCGACACGAGAAACTATAATTTAAATTTAAAAGGAGCCCAAGTGGGATGGAAATTTCAGTCTGAACCTGTTGAACAAGGCTTGTTTCATTTTGGGCTATAGCACTGCCGCAAGGCCTGGGCGGAAGGGAACACCTGTTTGCACCCATCAGATACCAATCACAACTTCTCTCTCCAAACGAAAACAAAATACGAAAAATGTCGAAAGTGTATCCTTCTAATTTTCTATTTAGATACATGTTTTAACTTTATAGTAATTATATGTATCTCATGTATTATTGGTATCTGTAATGCTGGTACCGTTTTGTTGCCATTGTGTAGCTTTTGTGGAGTTATTATGAATATCAAATACATGTCTTGAAATATGGACTTGTGAAAGAACTCATCATTGAATCATTTGCATTTAAATTAATGCATATACCATTTACTTGGCGTGTATGGACATATTATCCATCTACTTATACACACTTATTATGGTCATATACAGAATTTCATTGTACCTTATTATTTAAAAAAATACCCGTGAAGATCCGGGTTAGAATAGGCATTCAACAACCCATGCTTGTACGAAGGCGACTTGGCTCGCTGACCTGGTTGATGCATGTCATCGTATCCCAAATGCGTAGATCGGTGCTCTTGATGATAATAACTAAATTGTTTGGTCCAGACTGGATTATTTACGAACCACCGTCATATAGCTGGTATATTGCTGAGTCCGGCGTTAAACAACAAACAATCAAACAAAATCTATATAATTATTAAACACCTTCCAACAAAGAGAAATTAAACTTATATTTTCTAAATATTCTATTATATTTATAACATAATTTGATTCATAATTTAATTATTGCGTACGTTGCTTTCTTCCCTGTCATTCAATGTGCATGTTCAAACCCCTAAACTTTTAATATTTCATTTTTCATAAATGGCTACGTTAGTGAGTTGCCTAGATCTCTCGTTACCTACTCACAAGAATATATTAAAATAATTTGTTTTACTATCATATTTCTGTTTATCTAATTCATAATACGAAATTGATAATTCATTTATCATAGTATAGATCATATTCGTGTATACCACTATCTGATGCTAAGGTTTTATTTCAGAAAATATAATTAATTCAAAATGTAGAAAGATACACAATTTGCCATTATTTGACTTTTAAACTGTACAAAGTATGATATAATGATCAGAATGCCTGTAACGGGTAGTATTTAAGAAAGAAATATTTGTCGAGAAGTCCCATTTTTCAGATATGCCCTTCAGTAGTTACTGTATTATTGTATATCTCCAGAGAGAGGTTTACATTGTAGTTCTTATTATTTGTGGATAATTCAAAAAGCAACATAGAAAATACATATGCTACCATGACGAAAGAATACAGAGTATACATAACTCGCAATTCTATATATTCAGCAAACAGCCCAAAACCGAAACTCCACAACATATCCGATTACACTGATTAAGGCTGCCCCAGTTCTCCATGCGATACTGACGCCCGTTCGTCTCCCAGACCATACAGAATAAATTTAAAAGGAATCCAGCTCAAGTCTAGAACGATTTGGCAAGCCTAGATTGCCTTAATTCTATCCATGAAAGTAAGCATTAATAAAAAAATATTGTTCTTGTCTGCTTCAGATTATATTTTGTAGATACTTATTTTAACTAGGAAAATTGTACTGACACCGGCGCTGTCCCTATTGAAGCTATTTATAAGAATTTCGAATTGCCGTCCATTGTTCGATGTCAATACATCGATGACAAATGAGGATATCATAAAGTAATCGTTGATGCCGCGCTACACTTTGATAAAAATTATAATCAAGTTGACTGGTGTGTACATTACTACAGTGAACATGTACATGATCATGCCCTAATAATCAAATGCCGTAATGTCAAATACTAATTTATTATTGTGTGATGAATTTAACTGGATCAGTTGTAACATGTGATATTAATATTCCATCAATTTCTTTCCTGGTTGGTCCATCCATGTCTACAAAATGAAAACAATACAATTAGAATGGAGCATAGAACAATTCTTAATTTCAGGCTAGAGCTGTGGAAATCTAGACTTTCCCAATCATTATAGACTTGAGTTGGTCTCATGTTTTACTTTATTCTCTTGGGTCAACGCCACAGCTCATACCATACACTAACAAGACCAGTTTGACCCCCGCCGGAGCTCCCGGAGTTCTAACATGGCCAACTCTGCTCTTAAGTAAACAAGAACCTAATCAGCGAGGGGTCCTTTATCATCCCTATGTGGCTGCTTATAAAAATCTGATATCTTTTCCCAAAGACCTGGTTAATAATATATTTTCTGCTGAATATTCGAAACAAATAGAGTGAGTTGGTACTACAAGTACATATGTATACGGTTCTATTTTAAATGACTGCAGCGCTCCATTATGAAAACAATTTGTTTTAACGCCGCTCTCAGCAGTATTCCAGTGATATATGACGGCGGTCTGTTGTATATGAAATATATGCAAATTGAATCTTGAATCTTGAAATTTCCGCAAATAAGTATCACATGCAGTATACAGTATATCAACTGCAATATACTGTATACAACATTCAGTATGTCGTGTGTCGCGAGCTCTGCGCTGGGCTGGAGCACACACTTCCTACACCTCTCCCTTCGGCAAACACATCACGAGGGTTGCAACGAGGTCACAGGTCAGGCGTGCACTCGTCAGTTGTCTAATACGGTCAAGAGTAAGATCTTCCGGAAGACCACTGCACTGGAGGTATGTGGATTATTGAGGAGGTACTACGTGTTTGGAACTGGGAGTTGAACACTAAGCACTTTTAGAGAAGAGCTCACAATAAACCGTTATGGACTCGCGGACGGACTTGTGTTTTCATTTCAAGACGTACATTTATCAGGTTGAACTTCCCAACTGTAACAATAACTGAGCTTTACGCCTTTTATACACATTTGGGATGGGGCGACAATGCGACAACGAGACATATTTTGACCTTGAAAATGTCGCGATACGGCATCGTCGCCCTTTTGTAAAATAAAGAAAAGGATTATCAAAGAGCGACAGTGCGAACACGCGACAATGCGACAAATGGCCAATTGTCGCGCTTTTGTTAATTTTGACACGTTTTGCTTGTTTTTGTAAAGGCGTCAATGCGACAATGCGACAACGAGACAATGTCCCTTCCATAGTAATCCGTGCAAATAAAACTGAGTTATTAAATAGAAGTCTGACATGCCAGTTAAAAGATAGAGTGTTGCATAGATCTTCAAGAAGGGTTATCAATAATGGGGCGGGTGATGAGTTCAACTGCATACGCTGTGATTAACAATAAAGCTCCGAGTCAATACACATTTTGTCAAATGTATGACATGTATTACGTGAATGAAGATATTGTTTATACTCGTCCATGTTTTTGACGGACAAAATAATTTACATGCTCGGTAAAAGTGAGGACGGGCATCACTGTGTGTTTCCGTGTTTTGTTCAGGTGAACATTTGACTTGTCCTTGCATGTGTTTGTGACGGGTGCCACTTGTGTGGCAGGATACGCTCACCTTTTCCCGAACACCCATTGGATTACCTGAACCACTTCGGATTTTTATCCCACATCAGTCTGATACACCATGATATAACTGAAATACTGAAATACTGTACAGTTAAAAAAGATGGTTAATGCGATTACCGTAGTGTGTTACTGCAACTGTTCATATTTTGTGCAGTGATGTTATGTAATATGTAAAAGAAAGCATATTCAATTATCCAATTGATTTGAATAGAATATACTTGCGTCAGTGTATTTTATTAACGCCCCAAATCGTAATTTAAACACATAAAATAACAGATCACGCATGGTGCCTTGACTTACTACTAGATTTAATGGGCCACCCCGGAATAAAATAGTTCCCCCAAAGCGAGGAACATATGTTTTAGTATGTTTACAAGAAATATATTCCAAACAATATCCTCATTAGATGAGAAGATCTTTTACAGAATTACCTCAGTAAGTCAATTACAATGACAGAGCGTTGTAATACATTTACATCAAGTACAATACGTCAAAATGGCCGACACGATAAACGTGACGGGAGATATTTCCGAAGTTGTTAATTAACCTGTGGCTATTTCAAGCCTTTGGCATCACTGATCAATTGGCCAATCATTGAAAGGTGATTGTGAAGATGTGTCAAATAGATACTAAGGTAAATTCATAGATTTCTGTAAATTGTCACAGCGACAGTTTGGATTTTTTTTCGTGTTTTTTCTCTCTGGGATGGGTTGTGGCGAGGGTATCCTTAAATTGGCTTGCAACCACGCTTCTGTATGAATTCGTACCAGGAAATTCCAAGGGTTTTCCCCAGGAATGTGGAAGTAGTCAGTGTTTGCGCCTTTTCAAGAATACAGTCACGTGAAGAACGTCATGTGACCGACCTCGCGTCCAAGTCGTATATCTTGTAAACTTCACATTAAAAAATTAGTTATTGTTATAACCAAATGAAACACAACCCATTATCCGATAGGGTAACTGTACAAAGCCGTTACCACAATAAACTTAGTAACATTGTTTGGTTTGACTTCTTGGCGCGTGTCTGAATTCCATTAACATGTTACATATCCTAAAACTAGCTTATCAGCAAATCTCGCTGCACTGCGCGCGACAGATACTAGAGCAAGGCATGCCAGAAATACGAAACCTTAAGCTTCCGAAAGGAAGCCTTGGATATCACGTGCGTCGGGGGACCAGCGCCATCTGATTGGCCGTTAACAGTTGTACAAGGCGGAGCAAAAAGCATCGTTTTTCCGTCCATTTTACGCTTGAAAAACTCGACCCTTTTCTGGACACTTTCTAGACGCTGACCAATTAATCAATTTTAATGAATTTTTAGTCGTTTTTCCGTCCAATGACCATATACGGAAAAAAACGACGTTTTCGTGTTTGCAGTGTGACGTGGGGACAAAAACATAATGTGGGTAAAGCGTTGTCGTTTGCATATGAAAGTAATATTTTCATGATAACAGTAAGATCTTTGAAATTGGGAGTCTTATATTGTGAGCCTAGACTCGACAAGGCTAGCAGATGTGAAGTGTGATCTGCGCTAAAAAGTAGAATGTGTATGCAAAACCTAACCAACTTCAAAAGTCTAAACTGGAATGTAATGAAAAATTCAATCATGTGAAATTGTCTCGAAGATATTTGAACGAATCGTATTTTGTGTGCCAGAGACCATTTACGGTTGATCGCACGAATATACATAATTTTCGCCGGTATCATAATTAAGCACAAAATCACGTTGGCAAAACGAAGAAGTAGGATATAGACTGTATACACAATCTCCACTGAATAAGCTTGGTAAGCAACGAGGCTCCCTAACTTATTATACTTCTACAATCGCTGCTACTACATCGATTTTATCAGTTTTCACACAGAGTACAAATAATTTCAGTGCTTACATACTCAAAAAGGAATAAATGAAGATATAAGCAGGAAATTGTAGGGTATTGGATAACTTTTTGAAAGCTATTGTCTATAGTAATGGTTATAGGGCCACATATTAAAAGAAAAATCCTTGAAACCGGGAGTCTGATTTGTATGGGACGACTCGGAACCCGCAGATATCGTGGATCTGCACTAAATGCGTATAAGCGTAGGGTGTAGGACATGAATAGAGTAGGAGCCTAGCCGATTTCAAAAACTTAATCTGATAAGGATGTACCTCTGATAACAATACATAGATTGCAATACATACTCATTATAGAAAAACACGGCAAACAATTTAAGACAACGAAACAATAATGACTTGATTACATAACATACCTTACATGAACAAGAATGTCCGTGAGAATACGTTTTAGCACAGTACTCGTTTAGAGTTGGAACGAAGGTTCAAATATATTGTCACACACACACATATAACGGTAGGCACTTGCTAAAGAATCTTGACGTTGGTCGACTTGATCTTGAGTGTTGGTAGCATGGCTGAACGTTGGCGTACTCACATGATTACATGAATATTGTCTGGATGTCGTTGTTGCTGACGTTCGGGTAGGCTGGGCTGCTGTTCGTTGCTGACGATGGGGTAGGCTGGGCTGCTGTTCGTTGCTGACGATGGTGTAGGCTGGGCTGCTGTCTGTTGCTGACGATCGGGTTGGCTGGACTGTTGTCTGTCATTTTCTTCGTTTTCCCGTCAAGATGGCGGCTGGCTTGACGCTGCTTTTGTCTCCCATCACCTCTTCTGAACTACCATTTGCTTTGCTGCGAGTTAGGGTAGGGGGATCGTGCGTGAGTCACAGCAAACTCACGCTACCCGGATAATTCTCCATCATCTGTCCAAGGGCGTAAGTTTCGGCCCTCAGATGGTAGCTCAGGGTGATGACGGAAGACAAAACTCAGGGGTGAAGTTTAGACGACAGCAGCCATATTTATTGTTGATAGTTGAAATGACATTCGATAAGGTACATGTTGATAATAACGTGACAGAACGCACACCGGGACCGAGTGGCCAATGTTCCCGGGTGGGAGAACCGTTCTGTCACTTACCTTCTGGCTCTTCTCTAGGCTGTCTCTCTGACTGACCATGTCAGTCGGGTTTTGTAGAGCGAGGTATTACGTAACGTGTGGCAAGGTCATTGTCTAACGTGTATGTATAGACGTAAGATCCGGCGACGTTAGGAGGTGTTAATTGAAATTTATAGATAGCCCTGGAGATTAAGGGTCCTGCCCGGAGGGGCTTATGATAAGAGGGGATACGTCGAATGTTTGCTGAATATTTTAAACAGACAAAGGGCATAGAATTTCGGTGCACTTGGAAACATGTTGAACCAGTTAGGTATTTAGATAAATGAAATATTAAATAAAAGTATTTAAATGGTTTGCACTATAACAATATCATAAAATTGAGAAAATTTGCATCTTCATTTGTTGTTTTTCTTTATATCTGAACAACAAGCGAATAGGATTCTGTAATTTACGATGTGTAAATGGTGTTGGCTCTTCATGAGGGTCGAGTTAACAAAGAATTTGGTACATTACAGCCATTCAGTATAACATTCTTCAAGTCAAACAGCAGTTTGGAGATGTGACGATGAAGGGGGCCAGGAATGTGACCTTCGGTGGAACGCAGAACATCGGCAAATCTCAGCCCTGTCCCCAGGAGGACGAGGAGAAACTGCTGACTACAGTACAGAAGATCAGGAGTGAGTTCCAGAGGATAACAACTCCTCCCAATTATAGTCATCAAGCATTAGCATGAATTACATGATGAGAGAAATAGCATAACCATCAGACATGAGCCTTGAAAATAATGATAGATACAATCTAGTCGTCAAGCGTGAAGCATGAACATGGTGAAAGTATAATGAAGCAATAGATAACAGACCAAACGCTGCAATATAACAGCTGTGCAATATACAGCAAATTTATTTGAAAAGTTTCCATTTCTCAAACATGTAATATTTCCATGATTCTGAGTCATTACTCTTTCAATCTTAAAAATATACATAACATGTCAGGAAAATAGATAATTTAAAAACAGTTATTGTAAATATGAAAAGTAACATCAAGTAAACACGTTTTGTCTCGAAAAAAAGCTTTTGTTATTTCCAAAATTGTTTTATATATTTACATTTCAATAAGAGATGAGAATGAATGTCAGATTCACATTTGCGATTTGACCACTGATTCGTAGCTCATTTACTAATACATGACACATTGATCCTTTGTTTGATCAGATAATAACTTATCACACAGTACAGCAAGTTTGGAAAGTATTTTAGGGGATAGCAGGGTTGAAAAGATTATCAGATTTGTAAGTTCGAAGATATTTTGCGGTTTTTCAGAACGAACAGAATTAAGGATACAGTCATGGACCCAAGGTATGGTTAAGACACAGGCACTACAGAAGTTGATGGAGAAGATTGACAGAGGAGCAACATGGGTGACAATAAAGGGAAGACCAGGAGAGGGGAAGTCTACAGTGGCCTACATGGCCCTCAGAGATCTGCACAGCCAAGGGAGACAAGTATTCCAAGTTGTGTCCCCAGACGAGTTCAATGAGGTCACCAGGACCTGTACCAACCCAGTGATTATGATGGATGATATATTTGGTGATCTGGAATTTCACGTTGCAGAGTGGACCAAATGGAGACCCTCTCTTCGTCCCATTCTTGATAAGCCTGACTTGGAGCTAAATGAAACTTTAAATAAGTTAACTGACATCAATCCAGAGCAAAATCGAAAGAAACAATCTTTATTTATTCTTGTAGGACGTGATTATATACTAAAATCCTCTTTACCAGACCTTGGAAGAGTGAGGGAATATCTTACAAGCAGTAAACATCTCGTCGAACTCTCACCAACCAGACATCATGAAGAAAAACTGAATATTTTGATATCAGTTTTTCGAATGGAAGGTGTTGACATTGAGAAAATAGACATTTTTAAATTAAGCCACATCGCGTGTCCACATGGGTTTCCACATGTCTGTAAACTTTTTGCCACAGCCTTTAAACAGAATGCCAAGGTATCAGCAGAGGAGTTTTTCACGAGTCCTCTTGAATTTCTAAACCAAACTTTGCAGAAATTAATAAACAATAAATCAAAGTATCAACTCCTGAAGGCAATGATCCAAGGAAATGGTAAAGTGTCTCAGTCTGAATTGTATAAAGACAAATACAAGATGCATGACTGTGTATCATCTGCCAATGAGCTTGTTGGGTCATATCTGAAGCTGGAAGATGGTACATACATGTTTGACCATCCATCAATCTATGACAGTGTTGCATTTCTTCTGACTGAAAAAGATCCAATATTTGTCATTGAGAATTGTAGTCTCTCATTCATCAACCAGCGACTTAGACATGGGACTGTTGAAAACCAAGGTTTGGTTGCAGAAATCCCACTTTTCTGCATTGACAACTTGGTGCAGAGATTTGCCTTGGAGATTCAGCAGGGCAACTTGGCATATGTAATCTCACACCAAATCTGTTGTGATCCAGATTTCATTGATAAAATGATGAACATACTGAAAGAACAATATCAGATATCTGTATATACATTTCTGAGGAACACTGATAAAGATACACAAGAATCCTGTTTGGAGTTGCTTCCAAGCAACAAATCTTCAACCATGGTGAAATACATACTGGAGGGAAACATTACACTGCATCAGACAGAGATAGATGAGATCTTATACGGTGCGTGCAAACATGCTGCAGGTGATGTGCTGACATATCTGACACAACATGTAAAACTGGACATCAATGCGACCTACGGACTTGATGAGCAGACCCCGCTGATGATAGCAGCTGAGACCGGAGATTGTAACTTTGTACACCAGATACTTCGCCTTCTTCCTGATCTGAATGCATCTGACAGAAATGACACAACTGTGCTGCATTACCTGTGTGAACATGGTCTTGTGTCAGCTGTGGAGTATGTCATTGACAAGGGTGAAGATATTGATGTAACAGATGGGACTGGTCGAACTTCACTTTATCTAGCGTGTCGGTCTGGTCACAAGGGCGTAGTGAAACTGTTACTGGATAGAGGAGCTGTAGGTTATGTGGATAACAATGATAAGTCTCCTCTACATGCGGCTTGTTTCAGTGGCAAGGAAGAAGTTGTAAAACTGGTGCTGGATAGAGTTGATGTTGATAGTGAATGTAAGGACGTGTCTCTCGTTAGCGCATGTCGGAATGGCACGGAGGGAATTGTGAAAGCTTTGCTCGAGGGAGGAGCAAATGTTGCTGGTCACGATTTCCATTTTAAGCCTCTGTATGAAGCATGTACAATTGGACATGCGAACATTGTTAAGACTTTACTTGTGGCAGGAGCAGACCTTAGTGGCGATGAAGTATGTGCTGCATGTAAAAGTGGGAATCTGGATGTTGTTGAGATGCTGTTTGATAAAGGGGCCACAGTCAATATGACATCGAAGGATGGACAACTCCCTTTTCATGAAGCATGTACAAGTGGAAACCTGGATGTCGTGAGAGTTTTGACGGGAAAAGGAGCAAATGTCGGCATGGTGGCTCCAAATGGAAATACTGCACTGCACTCAGCGTGCAAGGGAGGAAGCCAAGAGGTTCTTCTATTTTTTCTTGAACAGCTTTATACGTCTCACGAAGAAGACGAAACAGAAGTTGGTCAATCGGCTGAAGGTTTCAGAAAGCAGAAAGCTGACAATAATTCAGGTATCAAGTCAAGAGACACCCCGGCAGCTGCAGCGAGAGTAAATGTAGAGGATAACACAGGAAACACACCACTTCATGAAGCATCAATCTATGGATCGAAAGAGTGTGTTGAACTGTTACTGAAGGCTGGGGCTGATGTAAAAGTGCAAAACAACTCAGGCTTCACTTCACTTCATGGAGCATCAATCCATGGATCGAAAGAGTGTGTTGAACTGTTACTGAAGGCTGGGGCTGATATACAGGTACAGAATAGATCAGGCGACACACCACTTCATAACGCATCAATGTTTGGATCTCAAAAGTGTGTTGATATATTACTGAAGGCTGGAGCTGATGTGAAAGTACAAAACGAGACAGGCGACACTCCACTTCATAACGCATCAGGGCGTGGAATGCAAGAGCGTTTTGACCTGTTAGAGAAGGCTGGCGTGAATGGTTTTTTGGATAATATAGGACGCGCGACACTCTACAGAGTATCAATGTATGGATCGAAAGAGTGTGTTGAACTGTTACTGAAGGCTGGGGCTGATATACAGGTACAGAATAGAACAGGCGACACACCACTTCATAACGCATCAAAGGTTGAATCTCAAAAGTGTGTTGACGTGTTACTGAAGGCTGGAGCTGATGTAAAAGTACAAAACGAGACAGGCGACACTCCACTTTATGAAGCATCCAGGTGTGGATCTCAAAAGTGTGTTGAACTGTTACTGAAGGCTGGGGCTGATGTAAAAGTACAAAACAACTCAGGCTACACTTCACTTCATGGAGCATCAATCCATGGATCGAAAGAGTGTGTTGAACTGTTACTGAAGGCTGGGGCTGATGTAAAAGTACAAAACAACTCAGGCTACACTTCACTTCATGGAGCATCAATCCATGGATCGAAAGAGTGTGTTGAACTGTTACTGAAGGCTGGGGCTGATATACAGGTACAGAATAGATCAGGCGACACACCACTTCATAACGCATCAATGTTTGGATCTCAAAAGTGTGTTGATATAATACTGAAGGCTGGAGCTGATGTGAAAGTACAAAACGAGACAGGCGACACTCCACTTCATAACGCATCAGGGCGTGGATTGGAAGAGCGTTTTGACCTGTTAGAGGAGGCTGGCGTGAATGTTTGGGATAACATAGGACGCGCGACACTCTATAGAGCATCAATGTATGGATCGAAAGAGTGTGTTGAACTGTTACTGAAGGCTGGGGCTGATATACAGGTACAGAATAGAACAGGCGACACACCACTCCATTTAGCAGCCAGGTGTGGATTTCAAAAGTGTGTTGATATGTTACTGAAGGCTGGAACTGATGTGAAAGTACAAAACAACTCAGGCTGCACAGCACTCCATTTAGCATCAATGTATGGATCGAAAGAGTGTGTTGAACTGTTACTGAAGGCTGGGGCTGATGTAAAAGTACAAAACAACTCAGGCTACACTTCACTTTATGGAGCATCAATCCGTGGATCGAAAGAGTGTGTTGAACTGTTACTGAAGGCTGGGGCTGATGTAAAAGTACAAAACAACTCAGGCTACACTTCACTTTATGGAGCATCAATCCGTGGATCGAAAGAGTGTGTTGAACTGTTACTGAAGGCTGGGGCTGATATACAGGTACAGAATAGAACAGGCGACACACCACTTCATAACGCATCAATGTTTGGATCTCAAAAGTGTGTTGATATGTTACTGAAGGCTGGAGCTGATGTGAAAGTACAAAACGAGACAGGCGACACTCCACTTCATAACGCATCAGGGCGTGAATGGGACGAGCGTTTTGACCTGTTAGAGGAGGCTGGCGTGAATGTTTGGGATAACATACGACGCGCGACACTCAAAAGAGCATCAATGTATGGATCGAAAGAGTGTGTTGAACTGTTACTGAAGGCTGGGGCTGATATACAGGTACAGAATAGAACAGGCGACACACCACTTCATAACGCATCAATGTTTGGATCTCGAAAGTGTGTTGATATGTTACTGAAGGCTGGAGCTGATGTGAAAGTACAAAACGAGACAGGCGACACTCCACTTCATAACGCATCCAGGCGTGAATGGGACGAGCGTTTTGACCTGTTAGAGGAGGCTGGCGTGAATGTTTGGGATAACATAGGACGCGCGACACTCTATAGAGCATCAATATATGGATCGAAAGAGTGTGTTGAACTGTTACTGAAGGCTGGGGCTGATATACAGGTACAGAATAGAACAGGCGACACACCACTTCATAACGCATCAAAGGTTGAATCTCAAAAGTGTATTGACGTGTTACTGAAGGCTGGAGCTGATGTAAAAGTACAAAACGAGACAGGCGACACTCCACTTCATGAAGCATCCAGGTGTGGATCTCAAAAGTGTGTTGATCTGTTACTTGGGGCTGGGGCTGATGTAAAAGTACAAAACAACTCAGGCTACACGGCACCCCATAGAGCATCAATGTGTGGATCGAAAGAGTGTGTTGAACTGTTACTGAAGGCTGGGGCTGATGTAAAAGTACAAAACAACTCAGGCTACACTTCACTTTATGGAGCATCAATCCATGGATCGAAAGAGTGTGTTGAACTGTTACTGAAAGCTGGGGCTGATGTAAAAGTACAAAACAACTCAGGCTACACTTCACTTCATGGAGCATCAATCCATGGATCGAAAGAGTGTGTTGAACTGTTACTGAAGGCTGGGGCTGATATACAGGTACAGAATAGGACAGGCGACACACCACTTCATAACGCATCAATGTTTGGATCTCAAAAGTGTGTTGATATATTACTGAAGGCTGGGGCTGATGTTGAAGTACAAAACGAGACAGGCGACACTCCACTTCATAACGCATCAGGGTTTGGACGGAAAGAGTGTGTTGACCTGCTGCTTAAGGCTGACGTGAATGTCGGGGATTTGATAGGACGCGCGACACACGTTAGAGCATCAATCCATGGATCGAATGAGAGTGTTGAACTGTTACTGAAGGCTGGGGCTGATATGCAGGTACAGAATAGATCAGGCGACACACCACTTCATAACGCATCCAGGTATGGATTTCAAAAGTGTGTTGACCTGTTACTGAAGGCTGGGGCTGATGTAAAAGTAAAAAATGAGACAGGCGACACTCCACTTCATGAAGCATCAGGGTGTGGATCTCGAAAGTGTGTTGATCTGTTACTTGGGGCTGGGGCTGATGTAAAAGTACAAAACAACTCAGGATACACGGCACCCCATAGAGCATCAATGTGTGGATCGAAAGAGTGTGTTGACCTGTTACTGAAGGCTGGGGCTGATATACAGGTACTGAATAGATCAGGCGACACACCACTTCATAACGCATGAGGTGTGGATCTCAAAAGTGTGTTGATATGTTACTTGAGGCTGGAACTGATGTAAAAGTAAAAAACGAGTCAGGCGACACTCCACTTCATGAAGCATCTGGGTGTGGATCTCAAAAGTGTGTCGATATGTTACTGAAGGCCGGCGCTGATGTAAAAGTACAAAACGAAACAGGAGACACACCACTCCATGCAGCATCAATGTGTGGATCGAAAGAGTGTGTTGATCTGTTACTGAAGACTGGAGCTGATGTAAAAGTACAGTATAGCACTGGCGACACAACACTCCATAAAACATCAAAATCTGGATCGAGAGAATGTGTTGATCTCTTACTGAAGGCTAGAGCTGATGTCCAATTACAAAACAACACTGGCAACACACCACTTCATGGCGTAGCAATTCTATGAACGAAAGTGTGTGTTGGTCTGTTACTGAAGGCTTGAGCTGCTGTGAATGTAGAAAATAACACAGGCGACACATAGCTTTATGGAGGATCAATGCGTGGATCGAAAGAACGGATTGATGTGTTACTGAAGGTTGGAGCTGAAGTGAATGTACATAATACACCAGGCAACACACCACTTTATGGAGGATCAATGCGTCTACGAAAGAGTGTGTTGATCTGTTACTGAAGGTTGGAGCTGGTGTAAACGTAGAGAATAGTACGGTCGACACGCCACCACATGGAGTATCAATACATGGATCGTAAGTGTTTGTTGATATATTACTGGAGCCTGGAGCTGGTGTGAATGTACGGAATAACACAGGCAACACACCACTTCATGGCGCATCAATGTCACGTTGGAATGAGTGTGTTGACCTGTTACTGACGGTTGGAGCTGATGTGTATGTACAGAATAACAAGGGAGCCACACTTCTCCATGGAGCAGCAATGCGTAGATCGAAAGAGATTTATTATGTTACTGAATATCAGAGCTGTTGTTAACTTACGCAAGAAACACAAGCGACACACGACTCTGCATTAAAGAGTGGTTCTCAAAAGTGTGTTGATATGTTACTGAGGGCTTGAGCTATTGTGAATGTACAGAATAACAATGAGGCCACACTGCTTCTTGGAACATTATGCGTGGGTGCCGAAAGGTTGTGCACTGGTTATATACCTCTTCATGAGCATGGAAGAGCGAATGGAAATGATGTTTTGATATGTTACCGGAGTTCATGTAAATGTCAATAATAACACAGACGTCACACGAGTCGATAGAGCATCAGTGAGTGGATCGAGAGAATGGCTTCAAATGTTAGTTATGGCAGGAGCCGATGGAAATGTACAAAATACGACAGGTGACACATCACTTTAATCCTCATTTAGCTGGGCTGTCCGCTGGCTTTGTATACCGCTCGGTGCCGTATGGTGACACATCACTTTAACCCTCGTTGAGCTGGGCCGTCCGCTGGCTTTGTATACCACTCGGTGCCGTATGGTGACACATCACTTTCACCATCATTTAGCTGGGCCGTCCGCTGGCTTTGTATACCGCTCGATGCCGTATGGTGACACATCACTTTAACCCTCGTTGAGCTGGGCCGTCCGCTGGCTTTGTACACCGCTCGGTGCCGTATTGTGACACATCACTTTAACCGTCATCGAGCTGGGCCGTCAACTGGCTTTGTATACCGCTCAGTGCCGTATTGTGACACATCACTTTCACCATCATTTAGCTGGGCCGTCCGCTGGCTTTGTATACCGCTCGGTGCCGTATGGTGACACATCACTTTAACCCTCGTTGAGCTGGGCCGTCCGCTGGCTTTGTATACCACTCGGTGCCGTATGGTGACACATCACTTTAACCCTCATTGAGCTGGGCCGTCCGCTGGCTTTGTATACCGCTCGGTGCCGTATTGTGACACAACACTTTAACCCTCGTTGAGCTGGGCCGTCCGCTGGCTTTGTACACCGCTCGGTGCCGTATTGTGACACATCACTGTAACCGTCATCGAGCTGGGCCGTCAACTGGCTTTGTATACCGCTCAGTGCCGTATTGTGACACATCACTTTCACCATCATTTAGCTGGGCCGTCCGCTGGCTTTGTATACCGCTCGATGCCGTATGGTGACACATCACTTTAACCCTCGTTGAGCTGGGCCGTCCGCTGGCTTTGTACACCGCTCGGTGCCGTATTGTGACACATCACTTTAACCGTCATCGAGCTGGGCCGTCAACTGGCTTTGTATACCGCTCAGTGCCGTATTGTGACACATCACTTTCACCATCATTTAGCTGGGCCGTCCGCTGGCTTTGTATACCGCTCGGTGCCGTATTGTGACACATCACTTTCACCCTCATTTAGCTGGGCCGTCCGCTGGCTTTGTATACCACTCGGTGCCGTATTGTGACACATCACTTTAACCCTCTTTGAGCTGGGCCGTCAACTGCCTTTGTATACCGCTCAGTGCCGTATTGTGACACATCACTTTCACCCTCTTTTAGCTGGGCCGTCCGCTGGCTTTGTATACCGCTCGGTGCCGTATTGTGACACGTCACTTTAACCCTCATTTAGCTGGGCCGTCCGCTGGCTTTGTATACCGCTCGGTGCCGTATTGTGACACATCACTTTCACCCTCATTTAGCTTGGCCGTCAACTGGCCAAGCGCCCTTGTCTGACATCAATTGGCAAATAATTATATCATTTAAAGTACATATCCTATCTATAATAGGCATTGGATTTTTATGTCAAAGTACACATTCATTGGAACTTGTCCACGTTGTTAATTTACCGATAAGAAGTCCCGATGAAAGTTAAGTGTTTTAACGTAAAAGAAATTGACGGAAGTGGTCGTGATTGTTTCATACGCTGAGTGTTTCAAAGATTACCTTCAATCAGTTTCAGTGTCGGTGCTCTTTCATTTGTGATAACTCGGGGAAATTGACATCCAACATTTTCAAAGGACAAAAAGTAAATAGGGCTATATAACCCGAACAATACTCAAATTGATAACCAAATATCCGACATAATTTATTCTTTACTAGCAATGAACAAGTTTATTCTACCGTACGATCAAACAGGATTGATTAAATAAATAAATAAATCACAACGTAGAAGAAAATGCAAACCAGTCCCCAAAACACAATCACATTGGCGCTGTCAGTGAGTTTAACATGACATAATATCACTTGATACTCTAAATCGCAGTCGAAGACCGTATTCGGGCGCACACACGCACCATGCAAACCGCTTATTCATACTTCGTGTGTTATGATGTGCTGTTGATATTTATATCTAATTTATGAAAACATGAATTTCTCCAGAAACTTACACAGGTGAAAGAAATAATTGTTGTTGTTCTTACAGTACAATTATTATCAATATCTAGGATACATGAAAGACAAAATAACGAAAATAGGAATTACCTCGATTTGTATTGTATTGTACTGCATTACATTGTATTGTATTGTATTGTTCAATGTATATACTCTTCATGTGCTAAAAAAATGTGTTTCACAAAGACAACCAGGAAACACATTCTCGCCTCATCTTATATTTCCCACTTGGCTGCCTACTTTGCGCAATAAATACTTGTATGGCCAATCCATGAAATAACACTTTTTTGTTCATATATCTTTTTATAAATGAGAATTGTATTTGAAATAGATAATGATCATAGATCAATGAACTAATGGAGTTATTTGTCATAAAAGGAAAAGCAGAATATATACATGTAATAGGTTTTTAGTAGTGAACTATGAAAATAGAACTAGCAAAATCGTTAACAAGTGGTTTTCAGTAATAATATCTTTCCCTTTTTTCACTTTTGGCCAAGCTTAACTACATCATATGGAGGGAACAAATATAATTCAGAATTGTTAAGAAACCCCTTTAAATAAACGCAAGAATCGATTCATCTTGCTCTCAGACTAGAGTCCCCAGCCATGATATTGCTGGAATATTGCTAAAAGCGGCGTAACACCATACTCACTGACTCACTCTCTCAGATATATTTTATACATATTATATTTTTTAGTAAGGAAACAAAAAAATCAAATATTACTAAATACGAATGTAGATCACACTGTATTGATCGAAATAATTGATAATTTAGATCATGCAGGGTAAATAAAAGTATATTGAAAACTATTTAAATTATCAACACCTTTTTTACATTTACAATGAAAACCTTTTGTCATTCAGAAATCTGTTATCTATATATTGTGTGCAGTTACTATTTATGTTATTTATTGAACCATTCGAGAATAATATGTGTGGCTAAAATATTTAAAAAAGGCTGTGCAATCTTGGATCCAATTTGACAGCTTTCTCACTGTAAAAGATTCCATTCCCGTACTCAACTTTATGTACATTAGTGTTTTTGATTTTATGATTGTGAATATGTTGCTCAGACGTGGGAGCTTGTTCTCAACTGGTTAACGACATCAGTGGAAGGGAGACAACTCTCTCAATGTAGTTATATTACTTATCAAATGTATTGTGTTTAAACAATCACGAAAAGGGTTTTCAGCTAAAGTTGAAATATATTTAACGTACAATTATTAGATAGTACAATATGACCAAATTAATTGCATTCTTAAATTGCATTTATACAGCTTTCTTTTAGTTCTGGTCTTCCTTGCACAAACTTTTTTAATCCTAGGAATATTACATGATATCATATTTTATGATTGTCTATATTTGCATTAGCTTTGAAAGTTTGATATAAAGGGAGTGGATTTTGAATTATGTATAATTGTTGAAATGTTGCACATTGTATTTTATTTGAAATGTGAATAAAGATTTAAAAAATTAAAAAATTAAAAAACGTATTGTTTCTTAATAGCACACCTTCAAACAGACATGAAAAGCACGTGTTAACATACCAAAATTAGACAACTGTGCCAAATTCTAACGGCGTTAGTCAGGCGATAAACGATCTCACTTAGTCGTCGATCGCCGTGGAAATCTTCCCAAACGTGGTGTACTAGATATACGTTCTAGTTCAGATCAGTTAAGTCAAAGAATATTATTATTTAGAATATGAAACAACGTACATGTACGTATAAAAAGAGAATTTGATGCAATGGCCGGAAGAAATTCCAATATCGTGTCATTTTAGTTACAGCTTTCACTGTATCTATTCAAAATTATAAGAACAATAAGCGTAGCACTTTGGTACAGGTGACTGCTATTGCCGGATAGTTGTACGTATGGAACAATTTGACCAGTCACCGTAGGGACTTCCCGCGCTACATGTATTTTGATTGCGAAAACGCTTTGTTGACATTTAATATACATGTATATATATCGTGGACCATGAGGAGCTTATAATTATAAGCCTATTCGGGCCCCCGAGGAGCACCTGTCGCATCACCGCTTTAATTCTATATCTGGCCGAGATTCCAAGTTTATCAAGCCACCTGGAAACGAGCTGCAACTACAGTTACATATATCAACTATTATCAGTTCATGCACGGATCACATATTGCTTTTATACACAATGTACCACTGGAAAGATTATTCCTGTTCTAGTGAGTGAGTGAGTATGGTTTTACGCCGCTTTTAGCAATATTCCAGCAATATCATGGCGTGGGACATCAGAAATGGGCTTCACACATTGTACCCATATCGGGAATCGAACCAAGGTCTTTGGCGTGACGAGCGAACGCTTTAACCACTAGGCTACCCGAACGCCTATTCCTGTTCTTAATAAGAACATGAGATAGTGTCACAAAACAGGTTGCTACCTCGCTTTTGTGCAGCAATGTCAAGCGTGTGTTATACAATAATGTTATTATTAATTATAGTTTTATTATCCATAGGAATATAAGGCCATGTGATATTTATTATGAAAGAGAAGTGTCAATTAACTATGATAATTATGAGGATCTGGTTACCATCTTGCATGCACGTGTAATATGTAAGAATGATGTTAACAACTCCTTATAACCATTGCTTGCTTATAGTACAGGGCCCAGTTGCTCTGGCGGTTACTGACCTTGTCATTTTACACAGTCGCCTTCTCCCTGATCCGGTTAGTTTAAGTTTGACTGTTTCAGATGGGGGCACGTCCCTTGGGCACGCCAGAAACCTATGGTTCGAATCCCGGTTCGCCCCGATTATGTTTCTAGGTCTGTCAGCACCATACCAGTGCTCGTGGGTTTCACCGAAGTGGTAAACGTCTGAGACCTGCATCACTTCGGGCTTTCCTCCCACATTAAGCTGACACGCCGTGATATAATCCCGAGGACAGGAACAGATAGAATGAGCTGATTTCTAGCTCAGCACTTCTCAATATCCAATCGTTGCTGGCAACATCACTGCAATCAACCAAGTTGCCCTGTAGCCCTGATGTTGGACCTCATGTTTGACTCCACAAATGTCTATATCCATGCAGGCTTAAAACAGCACATTGTATATATAAGGATTGAAGTTGTATTTTCTTGACGTTCATCAGCTGATGAAGACAGTGCCTCACGTGAGCAAATTTACCACGAAGCTGTTAGAACTTCAACAAATACAACATCAATTCTTATATTGACAGATACATAAATCATAAGAAAATAACCCATTAAACATCAAAATTTAATTATTTAAAGCGAACTATATCAACGCGGCGAGTCCTGACGTCGTGACGTCATCCGTTCCAAACATTCCATTTGAAGTGACATCCCTTGCTTTCATAACCGGCAGAAAATGGCGGCTACCGCAATGTCATTCGCTGGAAATAAAAGTTGCACCTAGTAAAGTTAGCATTGGAAAGAAATCCAGACCCAGCTGATGCTGAAAATGGATTGCTATTAACGTTCTGTGAACTTTTGGAGTGTGTTTGAGTCATACCCAATTGCCGCCTGAGGCGGAGTGGTTGGATTTCCCGAAGCAATACACGACAGGGTGTGGAGCTCAATGATTTCTTTTGGTAAGTCGAACATTCTCTGTCATTGCTTAGAATGGACGCTTCATTTCATATATATGATCTGTATGGCCTCAAAGCCTGCATCATTCATAGCTTGACTCGATGTCGCTCTCAGTTTTCCCAAATGATTTTTCCTGTTATTTGTAGACATTAATGAATCCCCCTAAAGCAGTTCTGTATGTCTCCGCTCGATTGACAACGTAATCACGTGACATACTGCCGTTCATCGGGAAATGAACGACAGTCAGCTTAGTAGTGTTCACCTAAGCGAGGTCATCCGCTACTGTCAATATGTAGGTACGGGTTGAACGTTATTGCTGGAAGATGATGTACATCGCTATTGAACCACGAACACCATTTACATTGTACATCGTTGAGACTTGTTCGAGTCAGAAATGTTGGTCGAAAAGGTTCATGCTCGCACAAAGTAGATCAATGTTCAAACTGTCAAGCTGACCTGGACGTGTCAGTCTGGATATGTCCGGACATGTTCCCTACATGGCTACTTGACAATTTACCGGTATTCAATGCCTTCCATGGTTAGTTTTGTTAATTGTTTTCTGAATTGTCAGTTGCATACACAAAATGAGATTTATTGACATCATAACATGCCTACGCATACTCTTTGCTGCTTCCCTTTCGCATACGTGAACATTTTTTAATTTGTCACCCTCGGGAATTCTTCATTATGATATTGAGAATGGTGTTAACGTGAAACAACATGACGTCAAACACACTCGTTAACCTGACCTCAGAAAAAAAATTGTCATTTGCCACTTAACTAGTTGACATGGTTTTGTGTTGTTTATAGATTCGCATCATGGCATGATGAAATGAAATTATTCAGAAGGTACGCTATAATTCTAAGACAAAAATATCAAAACCCCTGATGTCTGTAACGAATCATAAAAACGAATGATAATTTCTTTTTTTGAAAAAACCCAACACCATTGTACAACGTTCTGAATCGTGAAATAACATGAACATAAAACTCTTTCGTTTACACGACCTCAGAAAAAAACAGTATTTCGTGTAAACTTAAAAACTTTAATTGATAAAATATTGTTGAAACATTCTGGATACGGCAATTGTCACTTAACTAGTCGACCTGGTTTTGTTTCTTTTCAATATGTGCATCGATATCACGGAAAACTATTAAGACTTCATACTATTATTATTAAGATAGACATATTGATGCCCCTGATGCCGGTAACGAGCCGTATTCAATAAGAAAACGTTGTTCAATGTAAAAAGTTATTACTTCACGACTAAAACTTCATGTCGTAAAGTGAGTAATATATATTTTAGTTAGTTTGTTTGTCTTTTGCTTAACGACATACCACCTCTATGATGGCTTCTTGTAAATAATGCAGTTTGGATCTGACCCTCCAGTGATTAATATCATGAGCAACCATCCATGCAATTGGGATTTGGTTGGAATCAACCATGTCACCGAACCTGACCACGCGATCCATTTAGTCGCTTCTTTCGACCAACATAGGTTGCTTGGGACCTATTCGAATTCAGAGTCCGCACGGAGCGTACTTTGGACATACATTGGAGTTAAAACACAAAACAGCATCACAAATATTAAATATGTATCTTTCGAACAGTTAGATATGGTATACACACAATTACTGTCCATGCGGCTCTTTACAATATAACATTCAATAACAAGAAGTGATAGTTATGTCATGGCTTCATTGTTCTGTTGATTGTGAATGTTGTATACAAATATATACAATGATAAATGGTCGCATGTTTTTTTTTTAAACCTGAATATGTTTAATTATGAAGACATTGTCATTTCTTCACCTTGTTAAGGCAGTATCATTGTTCACTGTCAAACTTGATAAACTGGTACAATTAGCATAATACATAGGTTCATTACGTTATGTCAGATATATCTGGGTACATAAAAGCATTTTATTATACTTTTAAAAATCCACCATCGTACTGAAATAAGCAAGTTGTTGTATCTGTTCTGGCTTATCAGAGCTCTGCCATTGACACGAGGTCAGTCATTCACATTAAATGTCATACTTCTTTATATAGGTACTAACATGCATTGCTGAGGACGCCATGACTGTGAGACGTGTGCTTGTTATACTCTGATCCTTGCATGATTAATGTACAGTGAGTCAGTCTGTTCCGTTAGTGCAAGTAAATGTGATCTTATCTATTCAATTATATTCTTTTCAGCTACACATATTATTTGACTAATATAAAATCTACAACATTCAACGATCGCCAGATATGCATGTACAATCCTTTATCATGTCATTTAAATAAGCTGAAATATCATCATTTCAATATCGTCGTCTTTTAAGTTATAATAATTGAAACTCAAACTGATAAAATTGTGGAATGAGAAGGCCAATGCAGCAATTAACATTACTTTACATATATCTCCCTTGTAAGGCATATTTCTCATTTTAGCTTCATTTTGCCATCATCGAGATAGGAAAGCAGCTGTTGTGGCATTCCTGGCTTATCAGCTACATGTCCTTGACTCAAAGTCAGTGCCCCAGGTCAAAGGTCTTATTTCTATATCTCCATTTACTTTACTGCTGACACCATGACGGTGACACGTGTGGTCGTTATACTCTGCTCCTTACATGTGCAATGTGCACTGAGTCAGTCTGTTTCTGTCACTGTTGCTACAGACAAGGAAATAGCAACGATAGATGACCATTTTGTTGGAGTTACATTTGATTCCCAAATGCTACCAATATCTGTAAATTGGATGGGGCTCGATTTCGGGTGAGTGTATCATTTCCTTATGTGTTTCAATGTAACTCTATTTAACATAAATATGATTAATAATCTTTTAAATTTGAACTAAAACAACTCTTTTTAGTTTGTGAGAAAAGATGTTATTGTAAGACTTGTTTTTCTAGTTCACCTAAAGTGCAGACACTTGCTAAAGCATTGTCTCCGTGCTACTTGAGGATAGGAGGAACACCTGGAGACTTCATGACCTTTGACCCAACGGGTCATGGGGGTACAAGTCCAGACTCCACTTATACTGGTATGATTCTAGGCAGTGATGATCGAAGTATATTCAATGCCACAATAGTCAAAACTAAATATTGTTGAACTGGTTCATAGCTGTCATTATTTCATAACGGTTGAGCTGGCAGGGATAATTACGATGACAGAATTGATTGAAAAGCTTGGCATGTTTACATGACATACACGTGACTCCTGGTTTGAAAGTATTCAATACCACAAGAATCATAACTGAATAATGTTGAATTGGTTCAAGACGTTTAATATTTCAAAGCGAACCTATTGCCTTCATTTAAACAGTGTGTTATTTGCCCTGAAGGAAGAAAGCGCCTGTGAATGTTGTGGTGTGGTTACAATATCACAGACACTTTCAATAAGGTACAGACAACTGCAAAGTTCAAACCCATACATGTACATGTCAGCCATTAAATCTGCAATGCATTTCCTCACATGAATACACTAGAAAGATAAACAGAGGTTTTCGCGCAAGTGGGTTCTGGGATAGGTAATATTTGTATCAGGAATATACATGGTATTTAGCAAACGTTAGCGAGCTAAGTTTGGTTTATGTTTAAAACCGCACTCAGCAATATTCCAGCCATATATACTCTGTTTATAATCGAGTCTGAACCAGATAAGCAAGTGCCTGACATCATTGTAAGATGACATGCATTAACCAAGTCAGCGAGCCTGACCACCCGGTCCCGTTATTTGGCTCTAAGACAGGCATAGTCGTCCTAATGGCAAACATGGGTGGAAGACCAAACGTGGATCATCACGGGATGGCGAGCTAAGTACATAGTTTGCAATATCTTAGTACACACAAGTGTTCATCATATAATGTCATCATACATCTATCATCGTAATGCGTATTCTCATCTCTGTGCCAAAACAAGTGTTCCTGGAATGTGTGCATTGATATATTACGCCATTAGGTCAGTGATTAGTTTGATTAATGATTACAAGCACATTAGCAGTCTGTTCTTACATGGTCTTGGTGGTGGTACGTTCGTTAGTCGATGTCTTTCCAACTGTCCTACATAATGAGTTCCATCGATTTGACGTCTCTAGGACTGTGATTTATATATTGGGCGATGCCATGTTTTTTTTGTAAACACCGAAAGTAGCCCTAACGTGCAATTCTCCTCTTCGCATATTTATCCGGGCATATCTATCCCTTGGCTTCATCATGGCGCGAACGGACACATTGTATGGTACATTTGGTGGATTATTTTTGAGGTGCTGAATGGGACAAACTTAATAACTTTCTGGAGACTGTGGGTTGGGACTTGGTGTTTGGCCTCAACGTGCTGAAGCGGAAAGACGGACAGTGGGACCCTGACAACGCCCAAGAACTGATGACCTATAGCAATGCCAGGAACTACAAGATACCCGCATTTGAACTCGGAAATGGTAGTGAACAGGGAAAGAGTTGTAAAGCTCGAACAGCGGAAACATCTATCTATTTCATATTTTACTTTATCAAGTAAAAATATACCTGGATTACTCCTCTGTGTTTTCCATGTGCCATAAGAGTACCTTGTAAATTTCAAAGTGTAAATCTCAAACTGTGTAGTTCAATGGGAAAAAGTAACATTCGTAATTCTGTACTCTACTTCGTTTGGTCTCTAGAACCTGCATATTTCCCCGAACCCTTCACCGATACAATATCTGGAGCACAGCTTGGGAAAGATTTTGCCCATCTTAGGGAAATACTCAAGTCTACTACTGGGTTCGAATCCACCTTGGTGATTGGACCAGACGTTACAGGTATCACAGGGAAGAAATCATTGGTGTTCCGAGAGTAAGTGGAAGTGATCGTGACAGAAATGTTAAGATTGGAAACAGCATAAGAGAGTTGTTATTTAAATGTAAATAAATGCAAGAAAACCTTCCATATTCATCCGCTATTCATCTCCGCTAAAACAGATTCGAGTGTACGATTCCGACTATATCATGACTATGTGTTTATGAATCACTGTCAATTATGCCTCATAAGCATAGATAAATGTTCCCAATTGCTTTGTTACAGCAATATGTTAAATCAGATATTTTCAATATTTTGAAGTGTCTCTGACACTATCTCATTTCCTAAAATAAGAGTCACTGACAATACCCAATGTATAAATCAATCATAAAACGGTTCTGATTCTTGGATTTATTTTTACTGTTTTTACAGTTTCTTCAAAGGAGAAGGAAGCAAAGCAGTTGATAGGATAACATTCCACCAGTGAGTCTTGAACTGGAATCATTCTCTATCCAATTATGTTTATTCAATCACTTACTTTTAAGTTCATTTTCTTATATGACTGTTTCTTAATCAGTATAGTGGAGACACTTTGTGGTCAGAAATCAGTTTACTGTGCAGGTACTACGCCTACAAATCTTTTGGTACACCGGACGCCTGTACAGACCCCAAGGTGATGGACAGTCTGATATCTGACATAGAAACCGTGCGTAACGTCACCACCCCCTCCAACCCCGACACGCCCCTTTGGCTTGGGGAGACATCGACATTCTATGGCGGGGGAACTCCTGGTGTATCTGACAGATATGTCGCAGGATTTTTGTGAGTATTGCCTGTCTTTTCAAGGTTTCTTTTCTTTAACTTACAACGATTATATTGCATGAGTGACTGTGTATGGTTTTACGATTCTCCTAGCACTATCCCATATCACGGGAGGGGGGGAGGGGGGGCTACAAGCAATTTACCCATGTGTGGAATCAGACCTGGGTCTACGGCGAGCTTTATCCACGAGTCTACCCCATCGCCTCGTTTGTTATAGATGAATGTTTTGTTATGATACAGTTAGATATAGTCCAGGCATAGTGAGGCGGACTGTACATAAACTAGTCAGGCCAACCAGAGCTTGACAACACGGTTGGTTGGCAGGTTGGTTGTTTAACGCCGAACTCAGCACTATTCCATATGACGGCGGTCTGTAAATAATCGAGTCTGGACCTGACAATCCAGTGATTAATATCATGAGCATCGATCCGCGCTTTTGGGATCGATGACATGCATCAACCAAGTCAGCGAGCCTCACCACCCGATCCCGTTATTCGCCTCTTACGACAAGCACAGTCGACTTTTACGGCAAGCATGTGTTGTTGAAGACCTATTCTACCTCGGATCTTCACGGGTCTTGACTTCATGGACAATCAGGGTATGATGCCACACAATCAGCCAGACCCTGCATGGTAACCACCTGATCCTTATTCGTATCGGGTTCATTTGCCGAGCATATCTCACAGAGGAATCTACTTATCACCAGTATCTCACGACTATACTGGAACTGGAGCAGAAGCAACAAATAAACATAAGACTACTGATGACACTTGGAGAAGTTATATTGTCTCGTCTTGTGTAAGCTGGTCTGGTAGTGTGTAGGTCGCAGGTATGATGCCTCTGGCTACATGACCATATATGTTGTGAAACCTGCTGGAATGAATGAATGTGAAACAGTACCTCGAAGCCATTGGTCGTCTACTGAACGTAAAATGAACGCCACCATGTTACAGTATATGGACGTACCTTGATCTACGCCTACCTCAATGACATGCTATTTCAGATGGTTAGACAAGCTCGGGATTGCTTCACGGATGGGACTTAAGGGTGTTTTGAGGCAATCATACTATGGAAAAAATTATTCTCTCATCGAGATGAACTCGTTTGAACCGTATCCGGTAAGTTCAAATAATATCTTATCTTTTGATCTAAAATTCATATTTTCTGTTTCCTTTATTCAGTATCTGTGTCTGATTCGAACTGTGAAGAACTCGTTGGATATCGTGAAAGTTTCAATATGACTCATATCCCTACTCTTTAAGCGCATACATGTGAGTGATACATTGGATATAATTGGAACCGTACAATCGACTCTGCTTTAAGAAGAGATTTCCTATGATTACAGTTTTGTTGCTGTTATTTGATGCGAGACCTTTTTCGTTCACAATCATTCATATCTATATTAAGTATACATGTGTGTATATGTATGTCCTTTGTGTGACAATGGCTACATTCCAGGACTACTGGCTGACTTTGCTCTACAAGAGACTGGTTGGGAATAAAGTGTTATCTGTGCAGACCAACTCAACCAACAGTTTCAGGGTCTACGCCCACTGTGCCAACCAGAACAGGTACACAGTTGGAATGTGTTACGTGGAACAGTCAGAGACGAGTACCGACTTTTTAAGCGCTCTCTTTTTACTTCTTTGAATGGCATTTAGAAGTTGTAGTACTAAGTAAGGATAAGAATTTATGGATGAACAACTTTATTAAAATTAAGAGCGACGTTTTGGCGTAGGTTCTAATACCGTTATCAAGCATTCTTGTCCTTACTTACTTCCTTTTTACATTTTAAACCTCAACTTCTAGAACATAAATATATGCTTTGTAGTCACACATTTCCGTGACGTACTGGAATTTAATGACGTCTGATGTGTCTATATTAATCCTTGTGTCTCACAATTTCCCATATGTTTACGTAGCGTATACAACTACAAGCCGGGTAGTGTTGTAGTCTACATCATCAACGTCAACATCTACACCACCGTCGTCACCTTCCCACAATTCCAAAAGAATATGGATCTCTTCTGGCTCAGACCAGAGTTCATTGACCTTACTTCAAGGCAAGTATGGTATACATGATCATTAATATGCTGCAGAGACTAATATGTAGCAGAACACCAATACTTCATGACAAAGGCTAATATATATGCAACGACTTAGCCGTCATATAACGTGCTACCTACTTAAACGTGACCTGTAATGTCACATACATTTCTATCGAACATCAAACTGACTGATGTGTTATCGGCGCTTTAGTCTGCGTCTTATTGGCACAAGGGGAAGCATTGATTGCAATATACTAACGTTGTAATTTCAGGAATGTGACACTAAATGGTAAACGACTGGATTATGTGAACAACACCATCCCCGACATGCCCCCTCAAAAGGCCTATGGCGGGCTCCTCATGCTACCAGCAAGGACCTTTGGGTTTGCCGTGTTCCCTGATGCGGATGTTGATATCTGCAAATGATGCTGACGGTATTTATTGTAATGTGTTAGACATTAAACTAATATTACATTGCAAATATTTGCTTTCCTATCTTGTTAGAATGCTATACCTAGTCGTGTAACGTTCCTGTATATAATAGGCTGAGGGCATCGAAATTATCAAACATTGTTTGGTTGTTCTTATTGACAGAATGCCCATATATGTCAAAAGTATTTAGTAGTTGATTAGTTTCCAAATGAGGTTCAACCCAAGATGAAGGTTGAAAAGAGTGAGTGAGTGAGTATGGTTTTACGCCGCTTTTAACAATATTCCAGCAATATCGCGGCGGGGGACACCAGAAATTGGCCTCACACAATGACAAGAAAGAGAATCATTCAAACCCTTAATATAACACTCTGGTACCATCACATTAACATTAGATAACAATACACATCGCAGCTGTATCCGGTTAAGTATCAAGATACAATAACAACAGATACTTTATCAATAAAATAATAACAGTCTGTTAAAGACGTAGGTCGAATGATCGCGTGGGTGGTCCAGGCGTGTTAGTGACAGATCTACCCTTGCTTACACTTTCAGGTTCGGGATTATATGATTCCAAATATGATGAAGAGGGCTGCTCCAAGCGTGCATGAAAGAATGCTCGTATAGAGTCAGATACTGATCTTAAAACGATGGACTTATTTAACACAAAATGCTAATCTGGTTTAGCAAAAGCCTGATAAAAGGTATGGTTAATACAAGAATATCATTTTGAACACCATGGATCCTTTGTGTCACCTCTCTCCTGATTCAAACAGGTGATTCACCCTGATGATCTAGACATTTTCGACCTCCTCGAAACTGATGGAACATTCTCAATGCATTGGATTTGCGTTTTATAACACGTTTCTTAAAGAAGTTAACCCCCATGGGAACCCTGAGTAGATAAGAATGTGTCCTCAGCACTCCATTGCTGGCCGTAAGAGACGAGCGAATTGGGCTACCCGTTTGCCGTTGGTTGCGGCCCTTTGTCGATGGAGGACGGGATTCTGATGGTTGAGGGCCCTGGAGCCAGGGAGTGGTGTCCCTTTTGCAAAACACATCACTTCCACCCTTACTTCACCTAGAATGGTGGTAATATTGGCCCGATTCTATCAATCGGTCTTTATTTCTGGAGTAAAACACCCTTGTAGTCCTGGTGTTTGTAGTCAGATTCCACTTCAACACCGTCCTTGTTGACACTCCTTGGTGGGTGGGGAGTAGGGTTGTTGAATAAACTTCCTTTCATTATGGCTACATGACAGTTCATTGGTTCTCGTACAAAATCAAAGAAACGACGTATTGATACTGCTGTGTCTTCTGATGAGAAATCTATACTCAGTGTTGACTATTGGCCACGATTTCTGGTTGTTGAAGGCGTTGATGGAGAACCCCCCAACATTAACCCCTTCATCATTTCCAAGTCTATTCAGGGAATATGTGGTGCTGTGAAGAATGTTACTCGTCTCCGATCCGGTCCACTACTTGTGGAGTGTGCAAAGAGACAACAATCTCTAAATCTTCTCCAAGCGCATTATGTCGCAAATACTGAAATTCATGTCGAGGCGTTGTACGCCTTTCAGACATGTCAAAAGAGGAACCTTAAGTTGTAACATCTGTGAAGCAATTTATGAAAAAAAGATGGCGATAATCTTATTAAAACCCAAACTTACCTTTTTACATTTGCTTTAACAAAACTTCCTTCATCAATCAACTGGTCATATACCAAATCCACTCTGTCGTTTTAAATGTGAGCAATTCGCACATGGGGCTAAGTCCTGTCATAACTCATAATTTGTTCCCGCTGCAGTAAGCAGCATGACTGCACAGATAACAAACTGCAGCGGTGACCACATCTCGTCATCAAAATCATGCCCCTCTTTTGTGACACAGACAAATATCCTAAACCAGCCATTTCTGCTGCCAATATCAATCTTCAATATATAGCTCTAGCTCAGCATTTGTCATCTCGTCCATGGCAGTTGGTACAGATACAGGTTGACCTGTCATGAACTAAACTTAAGAAATCTGAAACAAATCAATTTATTTATCAACAAGAATATAATCAATTACGACACACTGATACTTACAAATGTATATTTACAGATGGATCCAAGTATGGTGACGCAGTTGCCAACGTCATCGTCATTGGATCCATGACTATATCATGAAGATAACCAGCTAACTGTTCCATGTTTATGGCCGAGTCAAAGGCAATCTTGACAGCACTAGAATATCAAACAATCAAACCATAAACAGTTCAATGTATTGTCAGACTCTCCATCCCGTCTTCAGGCAATTAAGAATCAGTCTTGCATTCCACTTTAATTAATAATTATTGAATTGTATAATGATCTTGTAACTGGCCAATACGACATTGTCTTTGGTTGGTTACCAAGCCATGTTGGAATCATTGGTAACACAATGGCCGATGCTGCTGCAAAAGCAGCACTCAACAAATCTGATCTGATCTTTGAGTCTGCGAATGAGCTGGCTCGCATCAAATTAGGCTTAAGCAAAGGCAGAAGAAATAGAAGGATTATTCTTCTGATATGGACTCAGGAGGTAACGCCCTGGACACTGAGCGAAAATATTTTAACAGAAAGTCATCGAAAGATTTCCATTTCATTTCTAAGCCTAGTTGCCATTGTGCCAAAAGGTGAGAGCCAAAGAATCATAATTAAGCTTTCATTCTGTATACGCAACTCAAGATGGAAGGCTTGCGCCTCCTGAGAGATTTGACTTCGATGTCAAAGAAGCATATCAATATTGTCTGAAACCTGAAGGATTATCTCCACTTTCACTGGGATGGTGTTTTTTACCAATTCTCGTGCATGCCATTCCGACGAGGTCCGGTCGGCCTCCTTGGTCTAATGGTAGAGCGTCCGCCCTGAGAGCGGAAGGTCCGGGGTTCGATCCCCGATCGCGTCATACCAAAAGACGTTAAAAGATGGTACTTGTTGTTACCCTGTCTGGCGCTCGACATTAAGGGGCTAAAACAAGGACAGGTTGGCTCAGAGTCAGTATACTGTGTCTGAGTGGGGTATTCATGTTAAACTGCGGCATGGTATCTCAGTGAGCTAGCACTAAAAATCGGCATCAGTCCAGACTAGTACAAGCAGCCACACACATACATACACGTGCATGCACGTCGCTATATAAGTGCAATAATCTTGGACGCGACGTTAAATCCCATTTCACCTCACCTCACCTCTGACGAGGTCCTGTTACTCGATAACGTCACGAAACAACCAAAACCAGCAGTCAGTCCAGGAATTCGAATAACGTATCGATAAGAAACTTATTCCTGGGCGACATTATTTGCCTTACAGAATCGTCCAACTTCAAATTTTTCCTTCACCAAGGTCGTAAACTAGTTGTTTTATCACTTCTGGCTAATCAGTAAAATGGCCTTGACTCGACATCAGTGATCCAGATTAAAGGTGATATTCATTTATCTGCATTTACTTTACCGCTGACACCATGTATGTGAGACGTTTGCTCGTTATTCTGTGTTCCTGGTTTGTGCAATGTACACTGAGTCAGTCTGTATCTGTCACTGTTGCTACAGACAAGGAAATAGGATCGATAGATGACCATTTCGTTGGAGTGACCTTTGATTCATCCATGCTTCCAATATCAATTGATTGGAAAGGACTTGATTTCGCGTGAGTGTACTATTCAAATAATGATAAATAGATTGTATTTGCTTCAGGTAACAGTATAATACATGAATATGGTGCAAATTATTTGAAGTTTTAAATAGCAATGCAACTATTTCCAGTTTCTGATGAATATACTTTATCTTAAAACTAGATCGCATAAAGTGCAAACACTTGCTAAAGCATTGTATCCGTGCTACCTGAGGATAGGAGGAACACCTGGAGACTTCATGACCTTTGACCCAACGGGTCATGGGGGAACAAGTGCAAACTCCACTTATACTGGTATGTTTATATGACTTATATATGTGACGTCATATGCTGTTTTTGTTTTTGTTTGTTTGTTGTTTGTTTGTTTCTGTGTTTTTTTTGTTTTTTTTTGTTGTTTTTGTCTTGTTTTGTTTTGTTGGTTTGTTGTTGTTTTTTGTTGGTTTGTTGTTGTTTTTTAGGGGGGGGGGGGGGGGGGGAGAGCTGTACTCAATACCATGACAATCATAACTGAATAAGGTTCAACTGGTTAAAAAAGTCAAACGGTTTGAGCTGACAAGGACTTACATAGTCCGTTACAATTACAATTCCGTGAAGCCTGGTGGTAAAATTCCCATTCAATGATTCACAACGTAATATGTTTACAATCTTGACTTTATCTGCTGTGAAATCATCATACGCAAGCTCCTGTTTAAAAACGTGTTGTAATTTAAAATCCTTATGCACAGCGACACAAATCAATCAATCAATTAAAATATCTGTTTACTATTTGCATAAATAAATATTACTTTCGTTGGAAGTACATGCTTCTTATTTTTATCTTTGAGGTGCTATGTGGGACAATCTCAATGACTTTTTGAGGATCGTGGGGTGGGAATTGGTGTTTGGTCTCAACGTGTTGAAGCGGAAAGACGGACAGTGGGACCCTGACAACGCCCAAGAACTGATGAACTATAGCAATGCCAGGAACTACACGATACCGGCCTTTGAACTCGGAAGTGGTAGTGTATAGTTATATAGGTCATAAATATACAGCCAAGCATTCTTGTAGACGATATACTTTTTTTCCCGGCTTCTTCATCTGCGTGTGTTACTAAAACATATCGTGCTTGTCTCAAAGTCAGCTATGGGTGCTTTATGAATACATGTGTTTCGAATTCATGAGTCATTTCCTTGATTCTGTACTCTACTTGGTTGTTCTCTAGAACCTGCATATTTTCCCGAACCCTTCACCGATACAATATCTGGAGCACAGCTTGGGCGAGATTTTGTCCATCTTAGGGAAATAGTCAAGTCTACACCTGGCTTTGAATCCACCCTGGTGATTGGACCAGACGTAACAGCTATCTCAGGGCCAAAATCGATATTGTTTAAAACGTAAGTAGAAAAATACAAAACATATCTTCTCGTAATCAGTGCAATTGGTATTATGGCCTTAATAACAACAGATGAAAGCAGCATTATTGTGATAAATAATTACTGATTACAGCAATATGGTATACTGATTTTACAGTAAAACTGACACCATGTATGCAGATACTTCCTTATGCCCGATGTTCTCGGTATGGATGAACCAGTATAAATAGAAGAGTCGTATGGTTAGATTCACATGTATTCCCTTACAGTTTCTTTAAAGGGGACGGACGAAAAGCGCTTGACAGGATAACTTTCCACCAGTGAGTAAGCTATTATAATTTTCTTATTTATATATTCAATTAAGTTTCAGTTGACAACAGATACTATTAATCAGTAATGAACATTGAGATGCTTTGTAAAGGAGATATTTAATAATTTGTGCCAGGTTACATCCGTGGTCTAGTAGATGGAGTGCCTGCCCGGAGAGCAGAAATTCTGTGGTTTGATCCTCGGTTCTATCATACTGCCCACGTTATCCTTGTATGTGACGTTAAACCACAGTTCACCTACTCTCACCTAATTTGGAATTATTGAATGTCTAGTTACTACGGCTTCGAAGGCAATGCTAAAGTGGACACCTTTATCGACCCCAAAGTGATGGACAGTCTCATCAGTTTCATTGACATTGTACGCAACGTCACCACCTCCGCCAACCCCGACACTCCCTTGTGGCTCGGGGAGACGTCTTCTTTCTCTGGAGGCGGAGCGCCTGGACTGTCGGATAGATATGTGGCCGGCTTTCTGTGAGTATTTGTCAAGAATGTCTACTATAGGTTAGCATTTCGTTTCTTATAACTCACAACAATGTCTGGTGAACAAATGTTACGTACACATGGAATTCATGTACAGTAAACTACGTTTATAACGAACTGGCGGATTTAACGAACAGGTTTTTGGGCCAGGCCATTTGCTGTATATATGCTGTTTTATAACGAACTACGGTTATAACTGTGATCTATGTTTGTGTATTGGCCCTCAACTTCATATGAATTCTGTTGCAAATTTTTGGGACATGTGTATGCTTTGATACCTAATTAATTCAAATTCTGTTTCAAATAATTGTAAATCCCAATCGCGTAATCATCTGACGTTGCCTTTTCATATTTACAAACTTTGTTACCAAACGGTACATTTAATGTTCTCAGAAAACCCTTTGAAGAGAACAACTGAAACAATTCAATCTACACTTCTTTGGTGCACTTCTTTGATGTGTTTTTTTAATGTACATGCGATTGATAAGTGTTCCTTTAGTACACACACAATTGTAAAGAACCCTTACCATGAAAGATGAGTTAAAAAAAGAAGTGATATATTTGAAACTGGAGAACACACTCTTAACAGTGAACGGTTCATTTTCATAAACCTACAATTACTCGAAGTTCTCTCAGCCGAAATTTGTTTTGAACTTTGTAAGTTGCATGTGTGATAATTCAGATTAAAGGTTTAACAACTTTCGTGTGTCACAAGAGCCGCCACCAATATATGCAGTTGTACCTCGACATCGTTCGTTGATCATAGCATTATTATGGTCTCGGTAGTTGAGTATTTAAAGGCCACAGTGATATATCTGGAATGCTGCAAATTGGAGTGTAATACATCACCTTTAGAGAGGTATACTGCTGAATCGAAATCAAAACGTGACTGTATTACTTTTACACCAACATGTACATTGTAATGATGTGAATATTTCAGATGGTTAGACAAGCTCGGTATTGCTTCACGGATCGGACTCAAAGGGGTTTTAAGGCAATCATTCTATGGACAAAATTATTCTCTCATTGAGATGAACACGTTTGAACCCTACCCGGTAGGTACATATAATATCTTATCAACATCGCACAATGTGTTTCTTTCGGGAATGTGTTGTGAACCACATTGTCAATTATACCAACTGTTTTCATTTACCTGGAACATTTTACTGTGTGAAGCGTTAAACAGGCAGCTAATACTGGAGAAACCGTGGAATATCAGCAAGAACAGAAAACACTAGATTACCTCGAGACCACAACTATTCGACTGCCTCCTTGTCCTGAGAGAAAAGTCGAGTGAATTGTTGTAACTCAATTAGTAACAACGACCAGAAGGTTAGTAAACAGCGAATTTACTATCCTGCCTGGTAGATTTCACGAGGCAACCGTGGAGAGAAGGGTGCTTTCTGCTCACTTCCACCTTTGGCAGTGTCGCCACTTTAAGACATTGAGATGATTATGAATCAGAGTACAATCTATATATTGGCTTTGTAACGTTGTTAATGTTAATTTTTCATGACTGTCAAAATGATGAATTTTATAGCAAGGACTCATTAACGAAGGGATATTAGTTCAGTTTATTTTTTAAGTATTGTGTAACTAGACATGGCTTCCCTGTCTTTGACCAGCCGCTAACTGACTTAAACACCACTCCCTTGATGATAGAACAAGTTCACGAAAAATGTGTGTCGCCCACGGGATTCGAACCCGCGATGTCTACGCCGAAAGCAAACGGATGTAGTCCCCTGCCATGGCGACATGGAAGCCGCTTTGTGAAATGAACAACTGTACATTTACTTACTTACAAATTGTTGATCCGATTATGAACGGTGCCAGGTTTCTTTGAATGAATGTCAGCCACGGTAAAGGGGAACATTGCGAAGTGGCTTAAGACGTTGTATGGAATTCGCTGTGCCGACGTCCCTGAGTCGTGCAAGAAATCAATGGTCATGTGTACTTATCGCAGTTCGCTTTCTTTATATTTCTAGGTTTGTGAAACCCATACGCGCACCCGGGTGATCGTGGCACGCTCTCACAAAATTGTAGTATTGTTCAAAGCAACCTCAAACCAAACTCACGCGAGTTCAGAGTGTTATGTAGCAACAATTTGTAACTGGAGTACTGATAAAAAGAGGTCAATCCATACTTACTCACATATGTGTCAGCCATTAATCACAGACTAAATAATTCTTAACCTAATTACCACAGACCCATGCCCCTGACAGTGATACAAATATAGAAAACACATAATGTTATAATGTATTCAGGTTAACAGGTATTCGACGTTACATGTTTATGACAATACGCTTGAATGTGTCACTTTCCAGGACTACTGGCTGACCTTGCTCTACAAGAGACTGGTTGGGAATAAAGTGTTATCTGTGCAGACCCATTCAACCAACAGTTTCAGGGTCTATGCCCACTGTGCCAACCAGAACAGGTACACAGTTGGAAGGTGATGCATGGGTTAGTCAGTAGTGCTTTTTATATTCAGATATGATTCAGACCTACGTGATGCAAAGACAATTGTCACTTTCCAGGACTACTGGCTGACCTTGCTCTACAAGAGACTAGTGGGGAATAAAGTGTTATCCGTGCAGACCAACTCAACCAACAGTTTCAGGGTCTACGCCCACTGTGCCAAACAGGAAAGGTACAAAGTGGGTGTGTTAGATGGTGTGCTCAGTATACAGGAGAAAATATTGACGATTAAAACCAAATAGGAGGGACAGGTAAATTAATTATCATAATTTATTTCATAATCATCAACATCTGTATTGGAATTACACCATATCTTCCCAGGCCGCGTCATACCAAAAGACGTCAAGAGATGGTACTACTTGTTACCCTGTCTGACGCTCGGCATTACGGGGCTTAAACAAGGGCTGGTCGGCTCAGAGTCAGTGTACTGTGTCTGAATCTGGTATTTATTGTAAACTGTGGCATGGTATCTCATTGGGCTAGCACTGTAAAATCGGCACCAGTCCGGATTAGTACAAGCAGCCATACATGAACACACACACACACACGTGAATATTCGTCGCTATGTAAATGCAATAATCTTGAACGAGACGTGAAACACAATTTCACCCCGACTCTCGTGAGGAAATGGGTGATTTCTGATGTCCTGGACAGCATTGTCCCTTCACTCACTATGGCCATCATGTATTGTTACAGCGTCTACAACTACAAGCCAGGTAGTGTTGTAGTCTACATCATCAACGTCAACACCTACACCACCGTCGTCACATTCCCTCAATTCCAGACCAATATGGATGTCTTCTGGCTTAGGCCTGAGTTCATAGAACTTACTTCGAGGCGAGTGAATACACGCGTAATAATTATTTATAGCAGAACAAGTTTACAAATTTCGCTAAAACCTGGTGCATCATTCATATAATTTTCACCACTATTTTGCCTTTAACACTCAATGGAATCTGTATCGGCGGATAATCAAGACTGATAGTCAAGAACATATATAGAACACTTTGAACAATTTGCAACGAACACCAATGGAAAGTAATACATTCTGAAAAGTGATTTGTGCTGTTACAGGCATTGTGTGATATTCTGATTTTGTCATCATTGTACAAAATGCATAACTGATAGGCTGTTGTCGATTGGACGTGGCTTTCTGTCATATTGCGAGAGAGCTAGCATTGATTCTTTGCCACTGATGATGTAATTTCAGGAATGTGACACTAAATGGTAAACGACTGGATTATGTGAACAACACCATCCCCGACATGCCCCCTCAAAAGGCCTATGGCGGGCTCCTCATGCTGCCAGCAAGGACCTTCGGGTTTGCCGTGTTCCCTGATGCGGATGTTGATATCTGCAAGTGATGCTGACTGGTATTAGTTGCCACGTGTAGCAAACTATAAACCGCGTTCCATTACAAACTTGGCTTTCTGTTTTTGTTTGGCATTCCACAGATATACGTGATGTATAATGCTCAAAATACACATATAATAGTAATAATGAGCAAGTACTGTAGGTAGATATCAATGATTGAATGAATGAATGAATAAATGATACCTAGCGCCCAAGGCGTCAATGTCCAAAGGAACTAATATTTGACTGTCAGCATTGCTTTCTACAATATGTGACCGCCTCCGTGGTCTAGTGGTAGAGTGTCTGCACGGAGAGCGGAAGGTCCGGGGTTTGATCTCCTGTCGCGTCATACCAGAAAACGTGAAAAGATGGTACTTGTTGTTACCCTGCCTATCGCTCGGTATTGAGGGGCTAAAACAAGTACTGGTCGGCCCGGGGTCAGCATACTGTGTCTAAGTGGGGTAATCATGTTCAACTGCGGCATGATATCTCAGTGGGCTGGAACTATAAAATCGGCACTAGCCGGACTAGTACAAGCAGCAAGAAAATACCACACACACTTGTGCATGCACGTGGCTATGTAAATGCAATAATCTTGGACGCGACGTTAAGCAAGCTTTCTCCTAACCTCAACTTTTACAATATGTTCTGTTGAACACTGTCACACTTGTTAGAAACAATTGTTGTGCCAAACAACGCCAAGGATTAATCAACATAGCAGTCTCAACTCAATGCAGTTTATTCTGCAACCATTAACATCGAGAGAAACTCCGGAAGGTCCGGTTCAACATAAAGTTGGAATACACAAAGGCGAACGCGGACGCATGTAGTCGGGAAAACCAACACTTTGATGAGCATTATAATCATTAGTGTTTTCATTTCGTCAGGGCAGAGGATATACTGTCTCTGATAATACATAGCTTAAAACGCACACGATTTCATTTAAGCCTTTCTTTGTTATATTCTATACGATAATGGATCTAATGATGTCCTTTTAAAGTATGAGACTATAGCTATACCGCTGACTGCATCGAAGAACATGTATCTAAAAATCGGAAAAGATCGGTTTTGCATATATACATGACGACTCGACCGATAAGATGGTGATTCGAACTCGTACCTGCATAGTTGATGCGTAACCATACAGGATTCTTTATGGAGATACTGGAAAGCATGGACGGAGTGTTGAGGCCGGCGACTTGGTTGATTGAGTGTTTTCCTACACCGACAGCGTTGATCGTCCACCTTTTGTTTGTGTTAATATTTACTTACGCAGACATCAGGAGCAAATGCGAACAGTTCACGTCAGTGGCTTTCCTGCTATTAGACCGATGTTTCAATGGCGTTCAACAAATTTTCTAGTTGTTCTTTGATAATTTCCTGTAAATTTTCCTTAAATGTTGTAAATAGTGTGTTATAAGTACGTAATCACTACATGTTGCATATTCCAATTTTACACCACATGTTCCTCTCTTCACCCAATAATTTTCATACCAATTTTGATGGCTTTTCGATTGGGAAAATCCAGTGATTGACATCATGAGCATCGATCCACGCAATTTGGGACACGATGACACGCATCAATCAAGTCAGCGAGTGTGACCACCCGATCTTACGACGAGCATAGTTGCTTCCTACAGCAAGCATGGGTTGCTGAAGACCTATTCTAACCCTATTCGAACGGGTAGAAACAATAAGAATACTTGATAGAATTGCAAGATCTGGGTTTGAATAACTTGTGAATCAGCTTTAAAACAGATAAGATAGTAATGTCAGTCTGGTAATCCAGAAACATAGTAACACGGCCTCTGCCCTCGTCGTGCGATTCTGCTGTCTCATCTCATGTGCCAACCAGACAATGGCTGCCACAGACATTTTACTCTAGTGACGGTCAGTATCTTCAGTCTTGTCTGTAAATCTACGTCTTTGTCTGAAGACATCCGTACAGACTCGGTTCTTCATACAAAAGACGACATTGTTGTTGGTGTCACGTTTGATGCCATTTTGACTTGGAATAGATTTCAACAAACTTTTCACTGTGGCCAAGATAAGAAAGACTAAAAGCCACCCATGTCGTATACAAACGGGAAAAGGTTACCGTGGTAACTAACGCTGACGCAGTGCCACGTACGGCTTGCTGAAAATCAACATCACTCTGTGGATATGCTCCAAACAGGATTGGCGCAAAACGAAGTTCCCACACATTTTCATGTTCATGAAAACACAATAGTCTTTGGAGACTTAATCTACAGTGGGTAACACTTATGATATGCCACGAGATGGATGTCCCCGTGTGACGTCACGTCAACAAGACAACCATATTCGGTTGGTGCATTTACGGAATCGTAATACCAAACTGCCACACTAACAGCACTACCTACGTTGAGACCAATTAGTGGCAGGATCGTATGCAACCAGATGAGGGAGCTTAATATCAGGCCCTGATGTCCAGCGATACGCGCAATTTTCCTTCAACGTCAACGGCAGGCACGCCTAGCTTCGTATAGACGTTCTGACGTTCAGAAGACAAGACTGGGACAGTTTACAGTTCACCGCGCCAGGTTCCACCTGGACAGCTCTGGTAGTCGTGCAGGGGACTATATGCGCCTAGGACGCTTCAAATCGGCGTTGTTGGCTCTTTTCATGATTAAGATAGCACGCGCTCACGTAGATGTTGGGATGTTGTCACGTAGATTACAATGGGTCAATGCGTAGGGATTCGATTAATCGTGTGACTTGATATATTTCAGACATTGTTCATATTGATGCCCAACTGCGGAATCCGTGTTGACTCGAGCGTTTTCTCCCTGCAATCCCCACGAGGAACGGATACCCATGTGTGCAGGCACAGAATATATCTAACATTGTACTCACAGGTGAGTACTATATACAATGACATAGTGTTTTGTGCAGGCTGCTACATGTTCAAATATTTGAGGTCACAATGATCACTTAATTTGTAATGCAGATTGAAAATAGCATGAGGGCGGTTGTTCCAAATATTGTCCCATCTGAGCTAGATTTACTGGCTGGTTCTTGTCCTGTCGTGTCGTAGGCATCCGTCCATCTCATCCCAGACAGGGGTCTTATCTTTGGGCTTAGGGTGCTTCAGCAGAAAGACTCTAGGACCTGAACAATGCAGATCAAGTGCTCGACTACATCACCCAGAAAGGATATGACATACACGGCTTTGACCTGGACAACGGTATTGTGTTCTTCACAATACATGAAACAAAAAACTCACGAACTGAAATGCGTGATTACCCACCGTGTAATAGGAACATGCGAAATTATTGTAAGACATTGGAATATCCAATCCCGTATAACATCTCGATTCATGATGTATTTAGTTTTTAGTTTGATTCAAGATATGATCGATAAACGAGATATGATTTTAAATGACATACAAGGGATGATATGAGGAAATGAGGATCTATCGTGTTTGTAAATGACGTGTTTGTATGTAGTACGTTTGTTTGTTGTTAAACACTGCATTCAGCAATAGTCCAACTATACGGCGGCAGTCTGTTAACAATTGAGTCTGCACCAGACAACCCAGTGGTTGATATTTTGAACCACGATCCACTCTATCGAGGTTCGATGACGCGCCATCAACCAAGTCATCGGACCTGACCACTTGATCTCATTGGTCTCCTCTAACGACCAGAAAAGTTTTCTTGGGACTTATTCTAATCCGAATGCGGTGAGGTGTCGATTACAAAATTGAAACAATATGCTAACCCAGAAATCTGTATCAAGTCTTTGAATGGCTTTTAGAAGTGATTCACATAAAAAGAGAATTTATGGATGTCAACTCCTATATTGTAACACAAGGTTTTGGAGTATATACTTACTCCTTCATCAGGTAATGTTATGAAGCATGTGAGAACATATATATGTACCTGTAAGAGCAACAAAAGTAATAAGATCACAAAGGTTGAAACTTAACAAGGGAAACCAACAGCTAATTGGCGCCGATAGGATGACAATTGGAAGCCAGGACTCAAATTATCACTGATTGGTTATGGACAATGGTCAAACGGGAGGCAGGGGGCAATAAGCACTGACAGGTAGTAGCAATGGAAACGGACTAATGAAAGCCTGCTGGATAATTACCACAGACAATAATCAAAGTAAGACTCGTAAGTCCAAAGCACTGGGCTGATAGTGAGTGAGTGAATATGGTTTTACGCCGCTTTTAGCAATATTCCAGCAATATCACGGCGGGGGACACCAGAAATGGGCTTCACACATTGTACCCATGTCGGGAATCGAACCCGGGTCTTCGGCGTGACGAGCCAACGCTTTAACCACTAGGCTACCCGACCGCCCCGATAGGTTCCCTGGTCACTGTTAATGGCTGGCTGGTGTCTCCTGGTGTAAATGGCTTCTTTATTGTCGCCAGTTGCTGTTGATGGTAGACTGGACTTTGGTGGCTTCCAACATGGTTCAACTTGGTTCTTGAGTGGTATTCGGAAATGGTGGACTTTGGGTCTTGTTTGTTGACAGATGTCTGATGTTCCTAGAATCTGGTGTTGAGGGATCTGAAGGGTTCTATGATGTACTCCAACAACTGGCTCCAAACGACAATGTCGACTACCTCCACCATCAATTTAGAGACCCCATCAAGAATGCCACCAAACCACAGTGCCACAGTGGACTACTGTTTCTTGTCTTTAAATCCTTTTATAGCCAAAATCACACTGAATTGTCACTCACTCATTGATATATACTACCCATCAAAAGTTTAGACTCACTGAAACCACTCACTATATCTCGTAAGAAAATCGTATTTGTGAAAGCTACCGATAAAAAATAACAAAATCATTCATTTAGGTCTTCATATCCTTGTTCACAAGGACGTGTGCATTGATGATTAGTGAACCAGAATGCCGTATTGGCTAGTACCATACAAAAGTGAAATTGCAAAATTTAATAACGGGTATGACCACCCCTGGCTCTAACACAGACATTGCATCGACGTTGCATACCACGAAAGAACAGTTCAATCTGCCGCTGGGGAATGTTTGCCACTCCTCAAACAATGCATTGCGACTTTGGCGAAGGTTAGCAGGGGGAGGAACTCTGGCATAAACACGCCGTCCCAGCAGATCCCAAACATGCTCAGTGGGGTTCATATCGGGCGATAATGCTCGCTAATCCATTCGATTCACCCCATTTTGTTGTAAACAAGCTGACACGATGCGAGCTCTGTGAGGCCTGGCATTATCATCTTTGAAAACCGCGTGACCTGGCATGGCCCTTAAGAATGGAAGCACAATAGGAATGATGATCTCGTCCCTGTATCTCTGGCCAGTCAGATTTCCATCCTGTACCAGTAAATCAGTTCTTCCAGTCAGGGTGATACCTCCCCAGACGATAACGGATCCACCTCCAAATCGATCATGCTCCACAACAGCAACGTCAGCGTACCGCTCTCCCTGACGTCTGTAGACTGGGATCCGACCATCGTTGAAATGCAGATTGAACCTTGATTCGTCGGAGAAGAGTACCCTTGCCCATCTGCGGGGACCCCAGCGTAAATGTCCATTTGCCCAATTCAGTCTGTTCTGACGGTGGCGTGGTGTAAGAGGGGGTCTTACAGCTGGACGACGTGCCCGCAGTCCGTAGTGACGTAATCGGCGGCGTATTGTTGATACAGATACACGTCGTCCTGTAGCTTGTTGGAAAACATTATTGGCTGCTGTGGCTGTAATGTGTCTGCCCCTGAGAAACAGCAAAAAGACGCATCGGTCATCTTGCTGTGATGTTACCCTTGACCTACCCGACCTGGGTCGATCCTGGACGGAGTTGGTCTGTTGAAAGCGTATCCAGAGGTTGGAAACTGCCTATTGGGATACGCCAAGACGTCTGGCAACATACCGTTGTGATCTGCCATCTTGTAGCAGTGCCAAGGCTTGATGTCGTTGCTCAATACGGAGATTCTCCCTCTACCCATGCTTGCATAAAAGAAGAATTTCTCCACTAACTCAGAAGAGCCAACTGCAATCCTTATAAAGATGAATTGCACGAGTATCCCGCGTCAAATTGCTCCTAAAACACGTGCATTATCGTGCATGTGAACACCTGCGTTTTGGTGCGAATTTTGTTTAAAAATGTGCGACATTTCACAGAGTTTTATCAATTAATGAACGACAAACTCTTATCTTTTCACCGTTGCAGATTTGGTTTTACGCCACATCAGTTCATGTGCTAACAATACCTGTAAAAAGTTTAGAATATTTGGCATTATCTGGTTTGAAACAGTTGAGTATAGTGAGTGGCTACATTTACACTGGTGAGTCTAAACTTTTGATGGGTAGTATATATATTTGAAAAGTTTTCACTTCGTACATGGTATGGGAATATAGTTAATCGAGTGGTCATGTTATTTTTGTGAGATATTCAGTTAGGCATATTTAGTTGTGGCATGTGTGAGATGTCCACACTGGGGTGTATTTGTATCCATATCAGTAGGTGCTGGATAGGAAGGAAGACCCCACACAAACCGTCAGGTAGACTGGGCGCGTGTATATTTATTTGACATGGATATACACAATTGCTTGAATGCTTGAAGTATTTTTTTCATATGTTGATTTTTTACATAAGCCTGCTATGATTAGTATGACTGAAAACAAAGTGGAACACCAGTGACTCTCAACGTAAGTACTTGATAGATCTGACATATCTTCGGGTAAAATTAAACTTCCTTTCAGATTTGTAACGGGCGCTTGATGTCATATGTTAATTCAACAGTAATATACACTGATAATTTCACTGTCTACAAATAATAATGTATGTCGACAATCTACTTCTACCACTTCAAGTATGAATGTCACATGAAGACCTGAAAACTTCAGCGCTGTATGCCAAAACAGAACAGTAGAAATAGAATACTGTGAAAATGCAAGGGATTGATTTGAGCCCATTGGGGAGTGATTTGAACCTGGAGTGAGTGTTTCCTTTTAGTAGTGGGGAGTGACCGCATCCGAGGCTCTATCAATCTAGAATCAATCTGAATTCTTAATGGATTGACTTATTTAAAATTGGTGGTCCCTTTGATCTCGTTTTAACTGCAGTTGGACTGTATGCCAGAACAGAAGAGTCGAAGTAGAATACTGTGAAAATGTAAGGGATTGATTTAAGCCCAACGGGGAGTGATCTAAGCCTGGACTGAGAGTGTTGGGCCAAGTAGAGGGGAGTGACCTCAGACTAGATGCAATGACGTGAAGTTGTTCAGGGATTGATTTGTTATCGTCTTTTTTACGCTATTTTCCTATTGCATTTTTTTTATCAAGCATTTGTGATCAAGTATGCCCTAGAGTATTAAAATCTGCAACGTTGCTGTGTTGAGTTTACTTGCTCTTCAAGTATTTGATTGGGCAATCACTTCTCAAACATCACAAGTACAAGGCAGGTACCTACCTGAGCTAGAAATAAAGGAAACCAGTGATCATGAGACCGCCAAGGCCTAAGTAAAACTTTCAAAAAGCTTTATGGTGGACATGTGGAAGACATTTCCGAATTTGACGCATCAGTGCCAAAACTGATGTCCGAAGCAATTCCCAATTTTGACCTGTACAGGATGTTTCCGTGCTTTTTTTCAGGTGATCAATTGACTTGCCTTTGCATGTGTTTGTGACGGGTGCCACCGTGGAGCAGGATACGCTCCCCCTTTCGCGAACACCTAGTATTTTAACTTTTTGATAGTGATTCAAAAACACATGCTCATGATATAGTCGGGGTCGTACAATTGACTCTGCCTTTTTCCATATGGAACGGATTTTGTCGCTTTATTTTCTGACATGAGCTTCTATGTCCCTGAAATAAGCAAAGTAAACGAGTTGTTTTATCAGTTCTGGCTTATCATCACTTTGTCATTGACACGAGGTCACTCGTTCACATTAAATGGCATACTTCTTTATGTAGATACACATTAACATACACGCGAGCTGCTGACACCATGAATTGGATACGTGTGCTCGTTATACTCTGCTCCTTATATGTGCAAAGTACAGTGGGTCAGTCTGTTTCTGTCACTGTTTCTACAGACAAGGAAATAACAACGATAGATGACCATTTCGTCGGGGTGACATTGGATTCGTCAATGCTAGCAATATCTGTTAACTGGGAGGGACTTGATTTAAGGTGAGTGTATTGTGATTCACTGTAACACTACATCAAATGAGTATGATGAATTATCTTTAAGTTTGAAAGAAAACAAATATTTACTGTTTCTGAGAATATTTTTCATCTTAAACAACGTTTTAGTTCACCTAAAGTGCAGACCCTGGCAAAAGCATTATCCCCGGGCTATCTGAGAATAGGGGGAACACCTGGAGACTTCATGACCTTTGACCCAACAGGACATGGGGGTACAAGTGCAAACTCCACTTATACTGGTATGTTTACATGACATGACATGATATATATACATATGATACCTGGTTTTGGAGTATTTAGTATTTAGTACCCATGACAATAATAACAGGAGAATCGTCTCGGACATCATTTTCGCCACTGGTGTGTCAAATTTGGAAACCTCCTCATGATGTCTACAATAAAACTTTTAGAAACCTTTACCTAGGCTTTGAATGTTGTAACACTGATCAAATTACTTTTGAACAAAAGTCAAGTAAAGCTCTCTGGAGTCCTCGATTGTACCTAAAATCTGCAATGTTCAATATAATACCTCTGCCACATGTACATATGAATCAGTGACCTGCAATACATTGGTTAAAATGAATATCTTCTTGTTTTTATGAGAAGGATATATGGGGGATATGACGCGAGTGTGTTTTGGGATGGTAAATATCCTCTACAAGGAATGAACATTGTACATAGGGTTTAACTTCCAAGCACACACAAGCGTGATGACATCTTTATCGTATAATGTCATTCCTAAAACTATTATCGAAATATGTATTCTCATCTCTTACCAATGGTTCCTTAACTTTGCAAGGTTTCCTGGAATTTGCGCATTAATATATTACGTAATAATGTCAGTGATAAATCAGAAATAGAGTGACGGGTTGCTGAAGACCTATTCTACCCCGGATCTTCACGGGTCGACCTTTAGTTTTAGAAGTGATAACAAAAACATGATGTGACAACATGCTTCAACGAACATTTTGAAGTTGATCAACTATATAGTAGGCAAGTCGGACGTTGGTTTGGTGGTGGAATCAAAGTAAGGCTCTATCGTTCACGTTGTCCTTCAGGAACAGTTCCATTACTCAGAACCAAGAATGACTTCTTTATAGAACTATGATATAGTATCTCTCAAATAGGTCCAGATCACCGATGCTCCCTTTTGACTCGATCGCCGATATACAAGGGCGACGCCACGTTTGTTTCCAAACACTGAGTACTTACGTCACCTTATGTTTGCATGTTTATCCGGCTTTTTATTCGTTGGCGTCATCCTGCTGAGAATCTTACCCACTGTATGATACACTTGAATATCGTATGTTTAAGATGCTAAATGGGACGAGCTTAATGCCTTTGTGAAGAACGTTGGGTGGGATTTGGTGTTTGCCCTCAATGTGTTGAAGCGGAAAGAAGGACAGTGGGACCCTGACAACGCCAAAGAACTGATAACCTATAGCAATGCTAGGAATTACAAGATACCTGCATTTGAACTCGGAAATGGTAGTGTATGGTTCTACAGCTCATTCCATATCATATACAACGTAGCATCTTTGTATACCATATTATGCTTTACTAAGTATGTATAGTTATACCTGGATAATTCCTCCGCCTACCTTGATGATTACTCCGTATTTATTACCGTCACATATGTGTACGGTGAAATTCCTACCAACCTCAAAGTCGATATGTTTAGAGCATGACGTATGTACTGTAACGTCAATAATCATATTCTTGATACAATACTGTAGTTTCTTTGGTCTCTAGAACCTGAATATTTCCCCGAACCCTTCACCAATACAATTTCTGGAGCACAGCTTGGGCGAGATTTTGTCCATCTTAGGGAAATCCTCAAGTCTACTCCTGGGTTCGAATCCACGCTGGTGATTGGACCAGATGTAACAGGTATCTCAGGACCGAAATCCATATTGTTTCAGAAGTAAGTGGAAACTTAGAAAACATGTTTTCAAGATTGGCACACATTGTCTTCTTGGTACCAGTAGCATGATACTGATGTGAAAGTAACAAATCATACCTCATGGACATGGTCAATCTTCTCAACTGTTTTAATGCGGTAATATGATAAGCGATATATAAATCATTGTAAAGTATCCCCGACACCAATCCAGTAGCTCACACCATTCAATTACCGAAAACGGTATTCACAATTATGACCGAGTTTGATGCTAGAATTCCTATTGATGATTTTTCAGTTTCTTCGAAGGCGAAGGAAGCAAGGCCGTTGACAGAATCACCTTTCACCAGTGAGTCTTAAGCTGTGTCATCTTCAGAAACATGTGTTGTATTACGTTTTTGTAACAACACATGTTACTACTCTACGCTTATTAATATTGCAGTAGGGACACTTAATACACGAGCTTTCCTTAGCGTCACATTTGAAAATCATTTAAATGTTTAGGTACTATGCCTTCGAAGCTGATGCTACAGTGAACACCTGTATCGACCCCAAGGTGATGGACAGCCTGATATCTGATATCCACAGAGTGCGTAACGTCACCACCCCCTCCAACCCCGACACTCCCCTTTGGCTTGGGGAGACATCGTCCTTCTACGGCGGGGGAACTCCAGCGTTATCTGATAGATATGTAGCTGGGTTTCTGTGAGTATTGTCTCTTTTTTTAAAAGTTACTTTAAGTATACAAAGTTACAAAGTATAACAATTTATAGAGCGAGTATGTACTTACACCTTTTCCATCAGTAGGGCATACCAGAAACTGGCTTCACGGAACCTACCAGTGTGAGGAATGGAACCTGGGTCAACAGCGTGACGACCAAACGGTTTATAGTTACCCCCCGGTTAATAGTGCATTGGTGTTCTTTTGCGAGGTAGTTAGAAATAGTCAAGCTTTAGCGGTGCATATTGTAAATACACAATACTGGATCTGGCAAACCAGAGTTTGACGGCAAGAGCAGTCGGGGCATGGTGCCACAGAATCAGCCAGATCCTGCATGGAGACCTACTCACCCTCATGCTGCTGAGGATATATTTAGTAGCCAGTTAGTTGACGATATGGACCTGGACCAAACAGAAACAACAAACACACATAAAACTACGGACATCATCTGTCAGCTGAAAAAAATGATATACAGCCTTGTTTAATCTGGTGAGTGTGAGTGAGTTGGGTTTAACGCCGCTTTTAACAGTATTCCACTTATATCACGGAGTGTCAGCTTAGTATGGGAGGAAAGCCCGATGTGATGCAGTTCTCAGACGTTTACCACTTCAGGTTTACCCACGAGCACGGGTTATGGTGCTGACAAACCTAGAAACATAATCGGGGCGACCCGTGATTCGAACCCACAATCATAGGTTTTTAGCGTGCCCAAGGGACGCAACTCTGCACAGTGAATCGCGGCGCCCTTGACGACTAGGCCGCCCGTGCCCCCTTTTAATGTAGCGAAGATGCGTGTAAGTTGAATGCGTGATTCCTCAGGTTTGAGGACTTTTATTGTTGTGGCTAGTGCCAGAATGAATGCGCAACCCTACCTCGACAAGCATGTGAGCAATTATTCATCCCGCATTTGAATCACCTAGCTTCAAATTAATATTTCAGATGGTTAGACAAGCTCGGGGTTGCCTCACGGATGGGACTTAAAGGGGTTTTAAGACAATCGTACTATGGACACAATTATTCTCTGATCGAGATGAACACATTTGAACCTTATTCGGTAGGTACAAATATCATGGCATCTTGTTCCGTCGGGACTGGCTAAAATCCATCTTTGCACAAGGTGTTTCTTTCGAAAATAAATTAAAAACATTTTGTCAGTTGTATTTGATGTCTCTGCTTTCTCTGATTCTGGAGGCAGTCAGTATATAATAACCTCATTACTTAATCAAATCCATACTCTCTAACTGCTTACATGTCAGTAATACATTTGACAACAGTCAAATTGCCCGTGTATGGTTCAGTGTGTCCAGTCTTTGATAATTACTTGTAAAGTGTCTCCCTTGTCACCCACTCAGCCCCTAACAGTAACTTTTATGAAGCAAACCTGAATACATTAGTGTTATGTGTTTGATAGCACAAGATTTAATTGAAAATGATTCAGACCTACTTGATGCATAGACAATTGTCACTTTCCAGGACTACTGGCTGACCTTGCTCTACAAGAGACTGGTTGGGAATAAAGTGTTATCCGTGCAGACCAACTCAACCAACAGCTTCAGGGTCTATGCCCACTGTGCAAAACAGAACAGGTACACAGTTGGAAGGTGTTGAATGGGATAGTCAGTGGTCCTTTTTATATTTGAACATCAACTTCTAGAACATAAATGTCTCCTCTGTAGTCATCCATTTCCATAACGTGCATGTAATGTAATGACTTCGGATGTGCCAACATATTGTAACTTTTCGATCCAACATGTTTCCGTATCTTTGAATAGTGTATACAACTACAAGCCGGGTAGTGTTGTAATCTACATCGTCAACGTCAACATCTACACCACCGTCGTCACCTTCCCACAATTCCAAAAGAATATGGATCTCTTCTGGCTCAGACCAGAGTTCACAGAACTTACATCAAGGCAAGTAAAGGGATACATGATGATGGTCATATGGCAGAGACTGATACACAGAGGAACAAGAACACTTTATGATACAGGCTAATGAAACGCAGTGCGTTTTACTTTATATAATGTGATACATACTCAAACGTGATCACTCATATAACTAAAGACATTACGGTTAATCTTCGCTAGTGTTGTCCTTAATTTCAGTTGACGTTGTAATTTCAGGAATGTGACACTAAATGGTAAACGACTGGATTATGTGAACAACACCATCCCCGACATGCCCCCTCAAAAGGCCTATGGCGGGCTCCTCATGCTGCCAGCAAGGACCTTCGGGTTTGCCGTGTTCCCTGATGCGGATGTTGATATCTGCAGGTGATTGTTACAAGTGGAATGTGTGAAGCGTAATAAATTAATGCAATGTTCCATTACAAATATATGCATTTCCTTTGTTGGCATTGCGTTCTTCTTCTTGTAACGTCTTCAAGATGACAGACTTACGCCTCCTACGTTGCCCAGTAGGGCAGGACGTGCATACCCTTTTCGCGAAGACCATGTCATGACTGATTATCAGTTGTCCATTCATATAATTTACCCAGCTATTTTGCCCTTTATGCCAAATTGAATCTGTTTCGGGCATTGACACATAGAGGAAATATACGCAAATCGTGTTCTTGCATGCATTTCCTCCCAAATTTGCGTTTGTTTGGTGTAAAAACCGGTCCCGTGGGTGTAGAAAATCAATAAGTGTGTCAATTATATGGACACTTTATGAGATGGAAGCATGACATTGTCATTGGCAACTTAGTCTGAAAACCCGTGCGCCTCTGACCTTGGTAAAGCTCATTTGTTCTGTTCATCGGAATCTGTTCCGCTGTCTAAATGAGACAACTGACAACATATACATTTGACTGCCCTCGGTCTCTTTCAAACAAACTGTCTGTTACTGTGTCAATTTAACCAAGAGACATTTCTTCAGAGTTTCGTTTTCAGGGCTTCGTTTTCCACAACACAAACAAGCAACCTAGCCATGTGTTTTACATGTACATATATACGTTTACTAAACTGTCAAATTAACTAAATACGTTCTTACCTCACATCTACTTACACTTGGCTTGTGATAACGTTCGATAAAATCGTAGGCCACAAAATTTGGAAGAGACATGTTGTGGACGTATTACGGATGTCAAATCCCGAAGTAAATGTAGAACACATTACGCATCTACTTACACTGGGCTTGTGATAACGTTCGATAAAATCGTAGGCCACAAAACTTGGAAGAGACACGTTGTGGACGTGTTACGGATGTCAAATCCCGAAGTAAATGTAGAACACATTACGCATCTACATACACTGGGCCTGTGTTAACGTTCGGTAAAATCGTAGGCCACAAAATTTGAAAGAGACACGTCGTGGACGTGTTACGGATGTCAAATCCCGAGTAAATGTAGAACACATTACTCTTCACAGCGCCTGGAATGGCACTGTAGTGCAGAGGCGTTTTACGGCTAGGTGGCTAAATGTTATCAGGAAATTCTTGCTCCTGATTGATAACTCCAGACTCAAAGCTTATTATGCGTCTGCATATCTAACTGTTGTTAATGTTGTTAGCATCCCGATATGTGTCGTAAAGTGACTCAAGCATTGCGGTAGGCGTAGGTGACTCCCCTCGTCTTAACCGTATTACCAATCGTTAACACAGACAGTGCTTGTCGTAAGAGGCGACTATGCTTGTCGTAAGAGGCGACTATGCTTGTCGTAAGAGGCGACTATGCTTGTCGTAAAAGGCGACTAATGGGATCGAGTGGTCCAGCTCTCTGACTTGGCTGATGCAAGTCATCGATCCCAAGTGCGTCGATCGATGCTCATGATATCAATTATTGGATTGTCTGGTCCAGACTCGATTATTTACAGACCGCCGTCGTATAACTGGAATATTGCTGAGTACGGCGTTAAACAGCAAACCAACTAACACAGATAAATATGTCACTAGATAAGGGTGTCAAGGTAAAAAGTCATGAAAGTACAACATGATACACACATCTGGTACAAGATAATCTTTCTCTTTAATTATGTAACTTTTATTTATTTATGTTTATAAGTTATTTGAATATGCATGCTCATTTGTAAATATATTTATACTTAAAGTACATGTAGGTTTGTGTCACATGATGATGACTCGCGGGCCAGTCTGAAATCTGACCACTTTATGCGATCTATTGGCCTCTAAAGACCAGGAATAGATTGCTAGGGACCTTGAAATAGTGACATATGCAGAATCACATTGTCCTACTTATGATAAATGTTGAATCATTAGCACAATATCATAGTTAAGACGTTATCTACAGTAGGGAAACACTCAGGGCTTGCAACAAGCTGGCCATCCAAGTCTGACGTCACGTCAACATAACAACCATTCGGTTGGTGCATCTACGGAATCAATACCGAACTGCTCCGTTATACAATTCTTGTGTTGAGAATGATGGCAGAACATTACGCGACCGGTTGAGAAAGCACAAGATCCGGCCCCTGCGTCCAGCGATACGTCCAATTTTGCTTGGTGCAGACAGCATCTGAGGTTCCGAAGACACTACTGGGATAGTATACTGTTCAAAGATGAATAACAGTTTTATCTGGACAGATCTGATGGTCCTGCAAGGGTCTAAAGACGTCCAGGAGAACTCTGCTAAAAGGAGAGACGTTTGTTCTATTCCGACCATATCATGAGCATGAGTTTATGCATAAATTTCAAACAGTGACGACAGAAAATGTTTGCGAAGATGTTGCGCATCATGCCACATGGATGGCACTAGTCACAAACTGGTCACAATTGTCCACCTAAAAAGACACATGAACTTATTGTACAAATCATAATAATGAATTGCATCGGGCATCTTTTTTGTACCGCTGCGTCAAATTTACACGTCCACCATAAAACCTTTTGAAAGCTTCCCGGAGGCCTTAAATGTTGTAATCTTGATCAAACAACTTCTGAGAATGAGTCGTGTGACACTTTTTGCAATCTTTGTATGAAGAGCATGCTCGATTGTACCTCAAAAGTGACCAGGGCTGGAGCTGATGGAATATTTCAAGAGTATTACTCGATATACACAGATACGTATATGATTTCATATTAATTCAGATTGCAAAACATGTTTTTGGACGAAGTACATTTCACCAAGAAAGTAGGCTGGGTTCTCATATTTGGGCTCTGTGTGCTGCAGCGGAAAGATGGACACTGGGACCCGAGCAATGCAGACCAGCTGCTAGACTACACCAAGCAGAAAGGATATGACATCAAAGGCTTTGAAGTGTGCAATGACATTATGTTCTCCACGTTACTTACATATGTAATTCACAAACTGAAATACGTGATTTCACCACAAAGTCCTTTTGGCTTCAAATGATAACGACGAATTGCAAAATAACTCAAAATCGGGAAAAGTCTATTACATATCAAAGCAGTACACTTCAATGAATACTCTGTACCCAACAATATCTGCTGTTTGTGATTAGTATTCCAATCACTGGACATGTAGGTAGCAGTAGTATCGTAAGTCCTCATGGTACCTAGTATGGTGACCTACATGTACCTATGGCTATTGGTGATCTATAGGCCATTTTTATTGTGTACTGTTATGAATTGTTACAAATTTTATTATGATATGCTAGTTTTACAATCTACATCTGTGATAGTCTAGTGTTTTTACTGTCGTTTGTCGACAGATTATAATGTCTATTTTTATATATTATTGATTTACAACCTGATTTAGTCACGATATGGCTGAAATATTGCCGATGTGACTATGAAATCTTAACTCACTCACCCATCACTGGTAAAAGTTGTTCAGAAACTATCATATTGTTGTGTGTACACGTTGACATCTTGAACGTTGGGGACGCAACGGTAGGAGGAACAGCGAAAACACGTACTGAACGTGCTACATAGTAAACGTCGTTGTTGACTGACAGGATTCACTACTTGCTTGCTTGTTTGTTTGTTTGCTGTTTGACACTGCACTCAGCAATAGTCCAGCTATATGACGGTAGTCTGTAAATAGTCGAGTCTGGACTAGACAATCCACTGATTGGCATCATGAACATCGATCCAAGCAATTTGGATACGATGACATGCATTAACCAAGTCAGCTAGCCTGACCACCCGATCCCGTTGGTCAACTCTTAGGACAAGCATAGTCGCCTTTTACGGCAAGCATGGGTTGCTGAAGACCTATTCTACCCCGGACTCTTCACGGGTGTTGCGAAAAGGTGAGCATATCCTGCTCCACTAGTGGCATCCATCATGAGCAGTTCATTTCTGGTTTAAAAAATTCCATCATCGAACTAAAGTGAACCAGTTGTTTTATCAGTTTATCAGCAGTTTGTCGTTGACACGAGGTCAGTCGTTCACATTAAATGGTATACTTCTTTATATAGATACACATTAACATACATGCAGTGCTGAGGACACCATGACTGTGACACGTGTGCTCGTTATACTCTGCTCCTTACATGTGCAATGTACAGTGGGTCAGTCTGTTTCTGTCACTGTTGCTACAGACAAGGAAATAGCAACGATAGATGACCATTTCGTTGGAGTGACAATTGATTCAGCAGAGATACCAATAGCTTTTAACTGGGGAGGACTGGATTTACGGTGAGTGTATTAGTTTATTTATGTAGTATACTGTAGAGAGGATATTTCATGTGTCGAGTGAAATATCACGGGTATTTGCAACTGGAGAAGTAGTTTCGTGTTTGCATAATCTTAAAAAAATATGAAGAAGAGAAGCAAGACATTTTAGGGGCACGAAACGTCTCTATCATACATATAGTTATGGTTATATACAAAATCAACTTTAACAAAAAAAATATACTTGAAAACTACCAAACCGCTGCTGGAAGCGAAAGAATACACGCTGGTCAAGAAACAAAATTGCGCTTTGCGAAACGACCAGTCTCGATTGACGAGTTAAGTGAGAAATTTACAGTATATAACGAAACAGTCTCTAAGAGAATAACATACGGCCTGAAGCGATATTAACTCCATAAATGGCAACAGTGAAATATCAAGTGTTATGTTCAGTGCAGTGAAATATCAATTGCCATGTTCACTGCAATGAAAATATCAAACTCAGTCTTTCACACTTAAGTATATGATAAAACATTATATATCATACGAATATGGTGAACAATCGTTCACGTTTGAAAGAGAACAAATCATTTTGATGATATAATATTTGAAATTAATTTTCTAGTTCACCCAAAGTGCGGACGCTTGCTAAGGCGTTATCCCCCAGCTATCTGAGAATAGGCGGAACAGCTGGAGACTTCAATACATTTGACCCAACGGGTCATGGGGGTACAAGTGCAAACTCCACTTTTACTGGTATGTTTATGTGACTTATATAATATATACGACACTTCGTTTTGGGAGTATTTAATGCCAGAAAAATGAATGATGTTCAATTGGGTCATAACATTCATCAAGTGATAAGGTTTCTTCGCCGTGTCATCGTTTTGAGTTGTTAGGGATTTACACTGCTTATAATAATCCTGACGCCATCCAGAGTCTGTGAAATATGCAGTTAATGTAGAGCAGAGGTCTCAAAAATCGACACATTCAGTGATTAGGAATGTAATCTGTACTGAATCCTGCTTTAACTGCTGTAGTAAGATCATATGCAAACCCCTAACATTGATTCCGTGAGTAAGTGTAAGGTAAAATATAGCTGTAAGCAGCAATGTCGGGCTCCTTAGACACAAAAGCACGGCCTTGGGATTTTGGTGGTATCTGGAACGCAACTGTCTACATACGCAAACAACATTCGAACATAATCGGGCAACTCAGTGGACGAGAAGCGGTGCTTACACAATGGTGTGGGCGTGGACGACACAAAACGACAGTTTCAATACCACTATCGCTGAGCGAATGAGCTTCAGTAACTGCCTGAATGAAGAAAGGAATTGAGTTTACTGCCGTTCCTGCGGACGCTCAAACATAGCCAAAGACGGGATCCCGAACCCCGCTAAGCAAGGGCTCTCCGCCTCGGTTTGGGTTGACACGGGCGCTCGCCGACTCGGCTTGTGTGGCGCACGGCGTAGAACCCCAGGAACCGCCGCTATGAAATTGGCGTGTGCCAGTGTGTCCAAGGGTGTTCTAAAGAGTGTTCCTCCATGTTAAAATCCTCGAAGGGTTTGCTTGTACCAATGCTCTCTAACGTAAGGCACCGAAGCAATTGCCTATTGGAAAACGAATACATGCATCAACAAATGCAGCAAGCCTGACCACCCGAATCCGTTAGTCACTTCTTACGACAAGACAAGCATGGGTTTGCTGAAGACCAGTTCTAACTCTATTCTTCACGGGTAATATACATAAAACTGACGACATTTGTGACAAGATTGTGTATTGCTCTTGGCTCTCTAATTAGACAGTGAACGGGGGTTAATCAATAATTGTGGGGCGCTTATTATTAGTAGTACTCAATTAGAGTACTAACTTGAATCAAACATAACTGCCAAGCAGTACTACTTTTACCATGCAAACAAGAACAAAACACATATGATATTTAAAGTAAAATTTATGAGAAATAAATGATCAAAATCAAAATCCAATATATCCGCAACTAAAAAGATATCCAAAACCGGCAATCCATATTTAATGTGGCATGTATTGAGAGAACTCTCAGAGAGTTTGGAAGCATTTTATGCCAAAATATTTTAGCCATATCGTAACGAAACGGTTATAATAATTATATTTAGATTAAAAAAGCTGTCAACAATGGACAGTAAGATAACTAAAGTATCAATTTTTTTATTTTACAACTAGTTGAGAACAGTTAAAAGAATACACTTTCAACCATCAATACATTATAAAATTGGGCTATAGATCACCAATAACCAAAGTAAGGCCACCCTCCTTGGGACCGGGGGGACCTACCCTTCAAAGAGTGTAAGTAATCGGACAAGCGGTTGCAGACAGTAGGGCGACATATATCATCAAAACCTACTTGTTTTTAGTTATCTGCCCTTCGTCATTGGGGCCTACGGATTTGGGCGGAAGCTAGTATCTTGTGGTAATTTTTTGCTATCCCTGGTCCAAAAATCAGTTTACACTGATTACAATAGGCCAATGTTCAAAATTGTACTCCATATCAACCAATGATCTGCTTTACATTTGTTTAAATGAATATTTTATTGTTTTCAAAAGAAGGACATATAGGGGTTATCACACGTGTGTGGTTTAGGATGGTAAATATGTTCTATGAGGAATGAACATTGTACTTAAAAAGAACATAGTTTTTAACATCCAAGCTCACACAACCACGATGGCCACTCTGTCTTATAATGTTATTCATGAATCTATTATCGAAACTTATCTTGGAAAGTGCGCATTAAAATATTATGTCGCAATGTCAGTGATCAGTCGTTTGAAACAGGCAGCGAAGACACTGATATTTGGCTTCGACAGCGACATGCTTCAAAAAGCGTTTCTGTGCACGTGAACAATATCTTCGGAAAGAGGCATAGCCGGACGTTGGTTTGGTGGTGGTATCTAACTTAAACTAAGACGTTCAATCTGTCTTTCTAGAACATTTATATTGAACTGAACAAAGAATGACTTCTTAATATTAATTCTGACTCGATCGCCGATAAAAAAGAGCGACGCCATGTTTGTTCGCAAACACTGAGTTTCTACATGACATTATGTTGCTTGTTTATCCGAGTTTATTTATTGGCTTCATCCAGCTGAGAAATGTACGCATAAAAATTCTATTTTATTATTAAGGTGCTATATGGGACAATCTGAATGACTTTGTGAGGACCGTGGGATGGGACTTGGTGTTTGGCCTCAATGTATTGAAGCGGAAAGACGGACAGTGGGACCCTGAAAACGCCAAAGAACTGATGAGCTATAGCTATGCCAGGAACTACAAGATGCCCGCATTTGAACTCGGAAATGGTAACAGTTCTACAGCTCATTGAATAGAACATACAACGTAACATCTTTGTGTATGAAATTATACTTCACCAAGTATGTATAGTCATACTTAGGTCATTCCGCCGTGTTTACTACTTTAAGATATATATGTGCACGTTATTCTTCAATCTCAAAGTCAAAAAGTGTAGAGCATGACGAACATATGTACTGTAAGGACCATAATCATTATCTTGATATAATACTCTAGTTTCTTTGGTCTCTAGAACCTGAATATTTCCCTGAACCCTTCACCAATACAATTTCTGGAGCACAGCTTGGGCGAGATTTTGTCCATCTTAGGGAAATCCTCAAGTCTACTCCTGGGTTCGAATCCACGCTGGTGATTGGACCAGATGTAACAGGTATCTCAGGACCGAGATCCATATTGTTCGAGAAGTAAGTAGAAACGTGCAAAACAGAAGTTCAAAATTGTATCTGGGGGTTGTTAAATTAAATTAAAATGTGAGGCCTCATGGTACCCAACTGCTATATTACAGCAATGTGATAATCGATATATAGATGAGCCATGCACCACTCCAGTACATGATATTCAGTCACATATTGCATGTTCCATACTGAAAACGGATTTTGAAACGAGTTTGATGCTGGGATTCCTATTGACTATTTTACAGTTTCTTCAAAGGTGAAGGAAGCAAAGCTGTTGACAGAATCACCTTTCACCAGTGAGTTTTAAGCTATATCAGTTTCTTACTTATTTATCTAATTAGGTTTTTGTAACCACACATGTAACGGCACTACGTTTGTCAACCATGGCAGTAGGGACACTTAAAAACGAACTTTTCTTTGCGTTGAATTTGAAATGTTTGAATGTTTAGATACTATGCCTACGAAGTCGGTGTTACAGTGGACACCTGTCTCGACCCCAAGGTGCTGGACAGCCTGATATCTGACATCCATAGAGTGCGTAACGTCACCGCTCCTACCAACCCCGACACTGCCGTTTGGCTTGGGGAGACATCGTCCTTCTATGGCGGGGGAGCACCTGATATATCTGATAGATATGTTGCAGGCTTTCTGTGAGTATTGTCTGTCTACATTATTTTCATGGCGAAACAAATTTGGTGTGCGCGAGTGACTGAGTGAGCTTTAAGCACTATTCTATCAATATCACGGCAGGGGACACCAGAAATGGTCTTCATAGAAGTTTCCAATGTGAGGATTCGAACCTGGGTCTACAGAGTGACGACCGAATGGTTTATCAATTGGCCAGTTTATAGTGCATGGATGTTCGCTTACGAGACAGTTAGAAACTATAGGGGTGCGGATTGTAAAGAAGGTATTCTAGGCAATCAGTCAGTTGCCTAAATGGTAACCATCTGATCCTCATGCGCATTGTATTCCAATTGCGTGGATCGATGCTCATGTCAATCACTGGATTGTCTGGTCCAGACTCGATTATTTACAGACCGCCGTCATATAGCTGGAATATTGCTGTGTGCGGACTTGAACAACAAACAACCAAACCAAACTCATGCTGCTGAGGTTATATTTAGTACCAGCTTCCCTCCGGGTATTGACCATATGGACCTGGACATTGCAGAAAAACACAGACACACATAAAACACTGAGTAAACAGTTGGTATACATTCTTGTCTTGTTAATGATGTTGAAGCAGGAGTAAGCTGAACGCCGCTCTCAGCATTATTCCAGCCATATGACGGCTTTCTGTAAATAATCGAGTCCGGACCTGACAGTGCAGTGACTGATATCATGAGCATCGATCCACGCAAATGGGATAGATGACATGCATCAACCGAGTCAGCAAGCCTGACCACTCGATCCCGATTGTCACCTCTTACGACAAGCATAGTCGCCTTTTACGGCAAGCATGGGTTGCTGAAGACCTATTCTTCCCCGGATCCTCACGGGTCAGCTGAATGTGTGATTCCCCAGGTTAGAAGACCATATTTGTTTTGGGAGTTGCCAAAATGAATGAATGTGCACGACGACATGGATAGTCTAATGAACGCAAAATCGTCCCCTCCATTTCATTTGTTCAAATCGCTTTGAACATAAAACATAAATGTTTTGATTTACACTTACCTGGACTATTAATGATATTAATATTTCAGATGGTTAGACAAGCTCGGGGTTGCTTCAAGGATGGGACTTAAAGGGGTTTTGAGACAATCGTACTATGGACAAAATTATTCTCTGATCGAACCTCACACGTTTGAACCTTATCCGGTAGGTACAAATATGATATCATCTTGTTCCATTAGGATTGACTAAAACTCATCTTTGCAAAATACGGTAATACAGTAAGAAATACGTTGTCAGTTTACCGAATGTCTCTGACTTGAACTGTAAAGACACCATTGGATATCGTGAAACTTTCTATCTATTTTTACGTAGGCAATTTATGGTTCAATGTTTCCAGTATTTGATCATTATTGGTAAACCTGCTACCCTGTCACCCGCTCTTGACCCTAACTGTAGCTTTCATGTGATAAATCTGAGTATGTTCTTTGCGTAACATTGTCACTTTCCAGGACTACTGGCTGACCTTGCTCTACAAGAGACTGGTTGGGAATAAAGTGTTATCTGTGCAGACCAACTCAACCAACAGTTTCAGGGTCTACGCACATTGTGCCAAACAGAAAAGGTACACAGTTGGGATGTGCTGATGGGGTAGTCAGTATGCAGGAGACAAATATTTATGTTTCAGTCACTTCCTCTCTATATTCAATCATCAGCATCTAGAACATCTAACATAACTGCACTGTCATCACACATTTTCATGAGGTGCTTGTAATTTAATGACTTCGAATTCTGATGTGCTTAACTATATAAACCATTTTTTGTCCAACAATGTTCCACATCTTTTGTTCACAGCGTGTACAACTACAAGCCGGGTAGTGTTGTAGTCTACATCGTCAACGTCAACATCTACACCACCGTCGTCACCTTCCCACAATTCCAAAAGAATATGGATCTCTTCTGGCTTAGACCAGAGTTCATAGAGCTTACTTCAAGGCGAGTATACGGATACGTGATGTCACAAAGAAACTATTTAGAACACTTTAAACACTTTGTAACAAAGGCTAACGTCGGTCGGGTTTGCCAATATTTCATGCCATAGAGATAAAAATAATAATAATAACACCTAACAATAACGCTTCGTCCTTGCCTTTACATTATGCGCTACATAGATAAACGTGACCTATAATGTCACGTTCATTTTATTAACCATTGTATTCCGAATAGCTGATGTGTTGTCGTCGTTTGGGAAGTGGTTGGCGTCTTATTGGCACAGATATACCGTTTGATATATGACACTGACATTGTAATTTCAGGAATGTGACACTAAATGGTAAACGACTGGATTATGTGAACAACACCATCCCTGACATGCCCCCTCAAAAGGCCTATGGCGGGCTCCTCATGCTGCCAGCAAGGACCTTCGGGTTTGCTGTGTTTCCTGATGCGGATGTTGATATCTGCAAGTGATGCTGACTGGTATTAATTGTAATGTAGATTACATTAAACCAATGTTACATTACAAATCTTTCAAATTTTCCTTTGTAGTTAGCATTCTGCACTCGTGCACATTTTATATATAATGATTACAGAAATAGACAAAACTAGACAAGTACTGGAGGCACATATGTTAAAAAACAACACATACACTTAAAGTATACAGAATCCGCTTTCAATAAATGCCACAGCCCCATCAACACAATGTCCGCTTTGAATAGGATGCAAGGAAGAGTGGTCCTGGAGAATGACACCTTACGTCCTAGGTTTGTTTGTTGTTTAACGCCGCACTCAGCAGTATTCCAGCTGTATGACGGCGGTCTGTAAATAATCGAGTCTGGACCAGACAAAGCAGTGATTGACATTATGAACATCGATCCATGCAATTGGGATCGATGACATGTTTCAACCAAGTCAGTGAGCCTGACCACTCGATTCCGTTAGTCTTACGGCAAGCAAAGTCGCCTTTCACGGCAGGCATGGGTTGCTGAAGACCTATTCTACCCCGGTTATCACGGGTCATGCGAAAAGGTCAGCGTATCCTGCTCCACTAGTGTCATCCACAATGAGCAGTTCATTTCTGATTTAAAAATCCCATCATCGAACTGAAGTAAACCAGTTGTTTTATCAGTTTATCAGCAGTTTGTCATTGACTCGAGGTCAGTCGTTGCTGAAGACCTATTCTAACCCGGATCTTCTCGGGTTAACGTCCTAGGTGACAGTGTCCAAAGGTATCAATGCCAGATGTTAGGAATTGATATCTGGCTATAAGTTTTGCTTTCTACAATGGTTTCCGGTACACACAAGCCTACCCGTTTTAACATGTGCCTTCGCCATGAAGCCAACGCTTCGATTATTACGCATCTATCACATGGCATAGAATTGGCTATCACAGCTAAATATTTCCATTTAGTACTGTTTATTATTACCCTAATATATGCACTGTGATCATTGCATGTGTTATGCACACGGTCGTATTTACAATATCTCTCACAGGAAAAAAAATGCAGTTTCCGGTATCCGGATACCTGCCGGATACCACCGGACACTTACCCAAAACGTGTCCGGGTATCCGGTGGCAGATACCTTGCCGGATACCAGATCTGTGGTATCCGGCATGGACACCTCACCTGAAAGTATGCCACCTGGAATCCGGGTATCCGGCACCGGATACCTCACCGGATACCTCAATCTGGGTGTCCAAGGATCCGCACCGGATACCAAGAATCCGGCACCGGATACCTCATTCTGAGTTTCAAAAAACATGTCACAATTTGGGGGTGCATTTTGTTCAATTAAGTGTGAAACACCTAAATATATATTGGAAACTAACCATGAAAATTGAACATTGCTGAAGGTATCCGGCAGGTATCCGGCAGGTTTCCGGATGCAATTTTTCGAGATGTCTTATTTCTGGTAAATAATGTTAGCCTGGGCATATCAGATAGCTGTAGTAATATTCTGTGTCATTTTAGTTGTAAATATCCCCTTAAAGTTGAGATCTATGGGCATGTACTTTTGGAGAAGACAATTGTTTTCAATTTCAACTATAATTCTTTTTAGATGTTAAGCTGTTTAATGAACAAACATCAGTTCTAATACATGTATGAGGATATCCTTAAATTTCATGTTCAGACTTCCAGATTATTCTGAGTGAAAGTATAAACTCATAGACTGTGTGCTCACTTGGACCTTTGGTCCTAGTGAGATGATAATATGATTATTTGTAAAGGTACAAGTACTTGTTATGAGCATACCAGATTCATTTAAGTTTGAAACACAATATGCCTCACACTGAGGGTGACAGATTTCATCACACTACAGAGAGCTGTTCCTCAGTCACTGAACATTTTTACTGAAAGACATTGAAAGCTAATTTGACCTTCAATATCAGTTGCGACTATTTCAAAAACAATTGTAAAGTGCTTCATTCAGTGTAATATTGACAAACATATGACAATGAAATACAACTATATGTATAAGAGTTATTTAGACTTCTGCAGGAAAAGGCACATTAGAGAACAAGAGTCATCAGAAAGATGACATATCCCCCCCGGCAGCTGTCTGTCAAGTAACCACTAGTGCAATTCTGTATGTAATGAGTCAACAGTTGAATGTTCTTTAAGAAGCATACATTGTTTACCCACAAAAGAACCACCATGGTCGCATCCATATGAATGCCAAGTTTCGAACAAATACATTGAATGTTTTTCGAATTCTGCCCCAGAAATGAACCTCATCCCCAATTGAGTCTATGTCCAACTTCATTCCATAAAAAAATAAAAAAATAAAAATTAGAAAAATCCCAAATTTGAAAGGCAACACTTCAGTATGTGCATGATAGCTTTGCCAAGTTTCGATCAAATACACTGAATGGTTTTCAAATTCTGCCCCGGAAACAAACCCCATCCCCAATTGAGTCTATGTCCAACTTCATTCCATAAAAATTTAAAAAAATAAAAATTAGAAAAATCCCAAAATATCAAAAGGCACCACTTCAGTATGTGCCTGATAAGAGTTGCCAAGTTTCGATCAAATACACTGAATGGTTTGGGAATCCTGCCCCGGAAAAGGGAATGATTACGGACGGACATACAGGCTGATCACTATATCCCCCGTATTATATGCCGGGGGATAAAAAGTAAGTGTATGACCTGTTGCCAACTTCTATCCCTGCCCTAAGGAAGAGTTTGGCCATTAACATTTTTTTTGTCTGGCTGTGACATTGACCTTTGACATAGCAGATCAATGTGTTATTCCAAAGATGTCCAAGCAATGCATGGTTTTATACGATAACTGTGGCTATCAAACTGAGGCAAAATATTGGAAAATCCCCATTTACACAGCTGGCTAAAGAAACAAACAACAAACAAATTATCAATTTCTTTTATTTTTATGCATATATCACACATTGAACAGTGTTCACATAATGGTTCCTGATGCAGTATGCACTTGCCTCCTATTCTTCAATACTCATAACAGAGCGGGATAACTGTTCGCTTGAAAGCATCAGCAGACCATGCTCACCAGTTCAGAGTTACTTGCCCTCAAACATCCTTTTCCTTCTATATTGCCATGGAAAAACAGGAACCAGGATGAGGGGAGGCCAGATGGGCTCTATCCCTGTTGCATTGTGTTAGTAGAATTGTGAACATTCTATTTGGTGTTTGGGTTCACATTTATAGACAAGTAGTCGCAAACATCATTCCTTTCAAGTGATTACCACATGGCCAAAGACAATAATTTCTTCAACGTCCTTGAAGGGTCCCACTCCGACTTGGCATTGGTTGGTCTTCTCACATTAGCCTGACCACCCTTTGTGAGTGTGTCCCAGTGTCAATTGGCATATTACTTCTCGGTAGGCTCCCATTGAAATAACAGGACTCTCCTCATCGCTGTCTGCCAATCACTTCGGATATCTGGAAGGGTCCTTCCAGACTGTCAACCTGTCATCCGGGTATCTCAAGCTGGATTTCAGTTTCTGCAAAATTAAGTATAAAGATTGTAGCAAAAGAAAAGAATTGTTGCAACATGTACTTACAGATAAAAGGCAGCAAATTCACTTAATTTATCATCTTTGAGTTTTGTTATATACCAAACATTTGAGATATATATTGTTCCATGCTGATGAGTTGAAACAATCATTAACTGACATCTCTTAAAAATGTTCCTAGCAATCTATGCTTGCCATACAAGCCAAAGTAAGAGATGAGGTAACAAGTGGGCTCATTGAAAGCTCGTAATCGTACCCAATAACGTAGGATGTTGTCCATAACAGTCATCATCGGTGCGTCTGGATTGAGCTCATAACATTAATCTCTGGTTTGTCTAGTTGAGAAGTGAGATTTGATTAATTTATAATCCTTGTCATTTAGCCGAACTATTGCTGGATGTGGTGTTAAATGAGTGAATTGGGTTTAACGCCTCTTTGAACAGTATTCCAGTTATATCACGGCATGTAAGCTTGATGTGGGAAGAAAGCCCGAAGTGATGCAGGTCTTACATGTTTACCACTTTGATGAAACCCACAAGCAAGTGTATGATGCTACCCTCGATTCAAACCCACGACCATCGGTTTCTGTCAAGCCCAAGAGATGCAACTATGCACAGCAAGTTGTAGTGCCTTTGATAATTAGGCCATCCATGCCAACAGGTGATAAAGAACAAGCAAACTGAAGAAATATTTGCAGAATAGCTACATGAACATGATGAACCAAACAGAATAATTTCAAATATTTACCACTCACTGCTACTCTTCTCTTGTTCCTCATTGCTTCCCCTTTTCCATTGATGCCGTGCAGATGACTGACTCATTCATTCATCCAGACATTCTGCAAACATAAGTAGCATTCACATTACAGAAATGTCCAAACTGTACATGCTGTACATTGAATTCAATTAAAAAGGCCCCAGTTGAGTTTCCAACTTAGAACTGTCCTTATTAAAATATTTCATCCCAAAAATTCAGAGATAAAACATAACCCCATATTAAACAACTGTCAAACAATTATTTGACAACAAAGCCAGGGTCATTCAACATACACTTTACATAAGGAATCACTTGTTGCAAAAAAGATCCTCGCCAAGGTCAGAGTCATTCCATGAAATATTGAATGATTAAGTTATGAAGCTTATACAAAACAAGGACATAACAGTGTAATTATAACAATATCCTAAGCGTAAAAAAAATAAAGTCTTTGGTGGCCATTATTGTAAATTATAATCAGTATTAGCATCCCACGAAAGTTTAGAGTTAATAATCGTTCCTAGATCTTGATATTTTTCTTCATTATCTATAAAAAAGCGGATCTAATTTGGATCATCTTGTTTTGACCACAAATCCATTACGCCCCTTATGCTAACAAACAGTTGACCATAATACTAAAAAAAGGACCCTTGGCGTTTACGGTAAAGTATGTAGAGCAGGAAAATATCTACATCAATCCGTTCCATAAGATCTCTGCACAGAAATCATAAGGCCTCGAAGCCCTGCTACGTACCTGGCAATGCAAATCGCCTTTCCAAATACTGTTGACTTCCGCGTTGTGGATGGCTGAGAGGAACTACGGCCGGCATTTCCGTGGTGAAGGTGAATGAGAACAATGTATCGATACACGAGGTAAGCTTATCGTAATCAAGCATCACAGTGTATATCGATACACGAGGTTTGTTTACATCCATGTTCTAAAATGGCGCCCTGGACCGTAGGGGAATATGGGTAAAATGGCTTGTTCCGGGTTAACACTAAGCTGGGCCCCGTCTCTAATATCACATTATTGTTTGGCGCAAGTTGACGACGCGCATAGGGAGCCGGGAACCAGGTTAACACGACATAAGCTGGTTCCCGGCTCTCTATGCGCGTCGTCAACTTGCGCCAAGTTATATTAGAGACGAGGCCCAGCTTATACACTGAACACGATCGGTCATTTCGTCAAAACTGGCCAAATATTGAGATTGCAGCTGAGGTCATGCTGGCAGCTGAAGTGACACATTAAGGTAAGGAATATGTGAATGTTACAATGATCACGTATTAAAGTAATTTACCACATGTAAGCCTGTCACATGTGACACATTAACTTTTATAGCCAACATGTAAGTAAATTTATAATTATATTTATATATGACAAGTAGCCTGTCTATCATATGTTAGTATTTGCTTATGTATATAATGTAGAAATATGTTTACTTTAACTGGATAATTTGTATGCTAATGTGACTCACTCTCTTATTTCATATACTCCCTTCACTCTGTGAGATGATTAATAGCCTCAACATATTTTTCCAGATGTGAAGAATCAAGAACAGCTTTAATAACAGGGAAGTTTTGCATCAGAGATCATCGTGAAGTGGAAGATAAGACATTTTAAGGGTATGAACATTTTCACTTGAACTAGTTGAACAATAACCATGATGACAACTTTATCATGGGGGAATTTTTGGTGGTGGGGTAGCCTAGCGGTTGAAGCGTTCACTCTTCGTGCTGAAGACCCAGGTTTGATTCCTGCCACATAGCTGCGATATTGCTGAGTGTGCGTTAAACATCAAACAAAGCTAACAGCTGCATACTTACTCACGTGGGGATTCCAGGTTGAAGTAAGTCCCCATCAACATGATCAACCTATGCTAGTTGTAAGAGATAACTTAATGGATCGGGTGATCAGGCTCGCTGACTTCGTTGATCCATGTCATTGTATCCCAATTGTGTGGATCGATGCTCATGATGTCAATCACTGGATAGACTGGTCAAAGACTTGATTATTTACAGACCGCCGTCATATAGCTGGAATATGGCTGAGTGCAGAGTTAAACAACAAACACCAACATGATTCTACAACCTGCTCTTGTGGATACCATTTTGAAGATCCTACACATAACTTCTTTTCGGGTCTTAACTATTGCAATATGTTCTACTACATGTGTTTTAAACATTTTTTTTTTATATAGTGAACTGGATTTGCAAACAAGCCGATGGCTTATCTAAATGATGCTGAAATACAAAATAAGTATTAATAAAATACTAATTCTATACTATTGCAAACTATCAGTTGAGCAATAATGTAATCATCTGATTATAAGTAGATAATGAAGGAGAAGTTCATATTGATTAAATCTACCAGATTCTGAGATAAATGCACGTATTGATTGATTTATTTCATTGTTTTCCTGTACATAATTTTCAACAATTCCTTATAAAGCTTTCTTATATCATATCCATGCTGTATAATAATACCTATTATTTCTAATAATAGCATAATTTGGACACACAAATAAGTAATGAATGGTATTTTTATAACAGGTCCCACACATGCGGGATAGGTCATTTGACATGAATCAGTTTTATGTGAATTTAAATCACTACAAGCTGATCTGAGTCATGAAAGGATATACCTTCGATTCTGTGAAAATGGAAATGCTAAAACATCTCCCAATATTAACCATGCTATTACAGAATCTGTTCACTTGTTTTTGTATGTAAAATATTTTTGAACGATTACATCCATCTAATGATTGTATGTGTGATATGCCAGTAGAGGTATATGTGTACAAGCATGTGCATACACGTAAACAAATTATGTTTGTTTGGCTAGGTACCAGTATATGAATAGGTTGTTTTGTGCGACTTGTATATTAGCATCATCATAGTTTCAACAGACAGTTTATGTATATCAAATGTTAAATGTCTTTGTAGGGAGAATTGAATATCAAAACTGTCATTATTTTATTACTTATGAGTAGAACTTGTTAAGTATCTGGCATGATACATTTCCTTGGTCCACAGACACATGTTACCAGTAAACTGACTTGAAAAGTAGCATAACAGTCAGTGTGGTTGGAAACTAACTAAGCCGTCACTACTCAATTAAGTAATTAACAGACAATTGCAAGTGATAATACCCACCTGACACTAATTGCCCTGTTAATCCCTAATCCACCATGAGTTGACATTGAGCTCATCTTGCTAATGAGCTGTTGTGAGCGTAACGAGATGATAAACATCAAAGGTGGGGCAGGCTTTGATCAAGTGTTCTGTAGAAGAGATTATGTCACTTGTTTAATGTTTATTTAGGATTAGCTACATCCCTTGATGCGACCAAGACCATACTTGAGATTATCAGACAGTTTGTCTGGATACAACCTGATGTCTCAACTGTACTTATTGGATTCTGCCTTGTAGCAAACTATGTGTGTGACAAGGACTTTGACCACTCTGTGCAGATGCATAACAATGCATAATGAACTTTGGGTATGATTCAATTATGTCACACAAGTCAAAGATGGGTTCCACTGTATTTAGAAACAGACGATAGATGGAATACTGTGTAACTTTATAACAATCAAATGAGTATTCAAAAAGGAATACACATATATTTACATTTACCCTTGAAAAGTTCCAAAACCAAATAGAACTACTTAAATTATGATTACACTTGACCAATATATTTGGCAGTTTTTGCCGTTATTGTAAATCTTAATTAAAGATAAATGATAAAAATATGATAATGCATATCACACACAAGTGTGTATTATACGCAAATAAATAAGTCTTGTATACATAGATTAATTGGAAAGGGTGCTAATTGGGATTGTTCACTAGCCAATATATTAGCAAATATTCCCATGGGCGCTTATTAGAGCGAGGCGCTTATTACGTCAAATACTTTAGTTCTGTTTTTATGTATAAGAACCTATTTTATGCAATTTGCATTGCCTTGTTTACCTTTCCTTATGTTTTGGTGTAATGCAAACATTTGAGAAAAATTCAGGTGAGCCTGCCTTATGGCACTACAGGAATTGTTTTCAGAAGATCAATTACAATTTTGTATTTTCTGTAAAATTTACTGTTTGCTATGGCTTTTTTACATTGGTTAACATGGTTTGGTTAACAGTTGCTTGATAAATTGTCATTACCTTATTCTTTGAGAAACCAACTTTTTACCCTTTGTCAATATATGTGTGTTTCTTATATTTTTAATAACAAGCTTTTAAAGATGTTATAAATTGTTTCAGGCACCTGAATTTCACAATGACACCAGATCAGACAAGTCATACAAAGGACTCTCCGGATGATGAATAATCCTCCCCAGAACAACTAACAGGTTCACCTCAGAAAGTGATGATTCTGAATGAATAATGCCACATCAGTGTGATTCTGTAGGTTGTTTTATTACGACATTAATCAAGTCTAAAGGAATTAATACCACAGCAGTGAGACTGTTTATGTGGTGTACACTGAAGCTGACTATACAAATCTGAATGACTTTTGTGGTTTACTGCACAAACATAATTGACTTTAGATATTCTTCTACCTTGAAATTCTTCTGGGATTTGACTAATTTGTTTATTTAGAAAATGGCATTGAAGCATCTGTTTCTGTTTTTGAATGTTCTTGCAAACACCTCTGGTTACTGAACCAATGAAATGTCATAAAATCAATAAATATGATTTTTTATCTTAACAAATTTTTTGTTTTGCTTCTTTAAAGAAATATGATATTGATCATTCATAACATAGGTGCTAACATATATCAAATATACTAATGCCCTGAATGTTTTCCTACAATTAATACAGCTCACTGAACGAAGTTTTTAGTTCCATGTCAGTAGAAAAGTTACATTGATATTTTTATGTACCAGTACTTTATGAGGTGTTTTCTGTGGATGCCATTAGTCTTATGCACCCATTTGGGTTAATGATATTCTGTTTCGAACTTCAATGAAACTCGTCTGTCAAGATGTAACAAGTATTGATACAGTTCCAAAATAAACTTTTAATCTCACCAGGAACAAAGGCCCAAGTGAGCACATAGCCAATGACTTTCATTTTTTTGTCAGAGTGAGTATGGTGTTATGCCTTTTTATGAGCAAAATTCCAACAATATCATGATGGGTGACACCAAGCAATGTACTGATGTGGTGAATCGAATGCTTCAACCACTAGGCTAGAACAAACTGGGAATATGAAGATGAAATGTAAGGATACCATCATACCAGGACTGAATGCTTTTCATTTAATACGCTGAACATCTAAATTGAAATATATATGAACTTGAAAAATGTTTTCACCAAAAGTACATGCCCATAGATCTCAACTTCAAGGGGATATTTACAACTAAAATAGCACAGAATATTACTACAGCTATCTGCTATGCCCAGGCTAACATTATTTACTAGGAGAAAGACATCTCGAAAAATTGCATCCGGATACCTGCCGGATACCTGCCGGATACCTTCAGCAATGTTCAATTTTCGTGGTTAGTTTCCAATATATTTTTAGGTGTTTCACACTTAATTGAACAAAATGCACCCCCCAAATTGAGACATGTTTTTTGAAACTCAGAATGAGGTATCCGGTGCCGGATTCCTGGACACCCAGATTGAGGTATCCGGTGAGGTATCCGGTGCCGGATACCCGGATTCCAGGTGACATACTTTCCGGTGAGGTGTCCATGCCGGATACCACAGATCTGATATCCGGCAAGGTATCTGCCACCGGATACCCGGACGCGTTTTGGGTAAGTGTCCGGTGGTATCCGGCAGGTATCCGGATACCGGAAACTGCATTTTTTTTGCTGTGTCTGTTTTAACCCCCTGATATTTAGGTAATGTATCCAATAATGTTCGTTGAAAATTACTAGATATACCTGTTACTGCATCGATAGCCGGGAAGATCCTGGGTAGAATAGGTCTTCAGCAACCCATGCTTGCCGTAAAAGGCGACTATGCTTGTCGTAAGAGGCGGCTAACGGGATTGGTGGTCAGGCTCCCTGACTTGGTTGATGCATGTCATGGTATCCCAATTACATGGATCGATGCTCATGACATCAATCACTGGATTGTCTGGTTCAGACTCGATTATTTACAGACCGCCGCCGCATGACATAATGTTAGGTTCTGACGTCAAGCTGAGACGCCATGATATAACTGAAATATTGATTAAATACGCGTGAAACCAAACTGACCGACGTTATGATAAACGTAGCATGAGCTTAGATTTATTTTACCTTTACAATGAGTTGTTGTGGCGGGGTGGGGTTGGTAGTGTAAGTGTGACAATCTTTCAGTCATTGTTGATATTGATGACCTGATGTGTTCCTTCTACAGATTCCATTTTGACATTCAGGTCAACACAGTTAAAGACCCTTGCTCGAGCGTTTTCTCCCTGCATACTCCGCATTGGGGGCACGGATGCAGATGGTGTAACGTTCACCCAAAGTATGCAGGCACCAAATGTATCTAACAGTGTACTCACAGGTGACACGTGCACGCAATTACATACTGTTTTGTAAATAGTGATACATGTAAACTATTTGGGGATAAAATGGTCAGTGAATGTACCTTTTTATCACAGAATCAATACTCAATCCAAAGAAGAAATACGGACGTACATACTCAAATACTCAGTATCAAATCATTTAATAGCTAACAGTAATGTTTGGTTGTTGGGTAATACTCTGCAAAAAATAGAAACAGAAAAGCAGAAAAATTGTAAATATAAATAGAGTGTTTCCGACATCCATAAAAAAAATAATACGTAAAACGAAATAGTCATTTCTGCATGGATTTGGACTGATTTGTGTGAAGGAATGAGGTATTGAAGAAATTTGGTGAAAAGATTGACAACAAACAGTTAAATCATATTTGGTCGTAGCCAGGCTTTTACACGTAGCACATGGCACAAGTACAAGACTGTGAAACCGTCATCAGACACACTGGACAACATGTGGCTTTCCCAGATCCGGTCAACCACATATCACAAGTGGAGCGCAGGACAGGTTCATACAGCTACGCCACTTACGCGAAGGAACCGACAAAACCACCCCTACAACTACGGCAAAACCAGGACAGTGACAGTGAGGAACCGTTGAAGGTCTTCCCGCTAGACGGACCAGTTCGAGGTGTCCTTGTGACGTCGGCTTGGACGTCGATGATGTGATTATAGCCACAACTGCGATGGTCGCTTTTTTATGCTTCGCCGTGAGGATAGAAGACATCGTGTTTACAGGCGTCACGGGGAACGCTATGCACGAAACTGCATGCAGAAAATGGACAGATATTAGTGGTGGTTGTTGGCAATCATCTCTTACACTGGTAGAACAGACTTGGTGCAAGTTCTGGGGAATTTAACGACACAAAGTTACACGGTGGCGTTTTCGTGCAACAAGCGAACGTCATTTTCCAACAAGGCAAAGCTTCACAAAGCAACAGCCTTTTTCACAAATCACAACATCCAGGTTCTCCCTTGGCCCTCTAGGTCTCAAGATTTAAACCAAATCGAAGATTAAAACAAAGTACAAGATCTATGCAATGATTCAGTCGGACAGAAACAGATAAGTGAATCAATAATATTAAGATTTATTTCCATAGCAAGCGCAGACAATACAGGTTTGTTCTCTCATTCTCTGAACGTCATTACTGGCTACTGCAGGAGGCTACGTTAGCCTCAGGGAAGACGAGGAACCCGAATGACTTCCCGGGGAAGGTGATGGTGTTTTCTTCTGTCCTGTAAGGTTTCAGCTCCGGCAGCGAATTATTGACAAGGTCAAGCTGCTTGTTGTTCAAGGCCACCTTCCTAACATAGTAAAAACAGAGAACTGAACATGAGCTGACATGCTACTTTGTGAACGATTATAGTTTGTAACGTTCATGTATCACTTGTGTATGTTATAGTAAGCCAATACATATATGATAATTTCACGAATGGTTTTCTGTGGTTTTCAAGAAGAAAGTACCTACTTACTCTTACAACCTGCAACTCATTCATATATTAGTGTAAAAGTTAGTTTGGGAAATTACATACTAGTGACACCGATTGGTGTGAACCAGAGGACGTCTGGTGAGTCCAAGGACAAGTGTGAACTAGACGACTTCTATACCTTCGCTGGGAATCTTACCTGCTAGTTAGTCCATCGACTGGCGTCAACCAGAACACGTCTACAGGTTGGTCGGGATCTTAACTGCTAGTGAGTCCATCGACAGGCGTCAACCAGAACACGTCTACAGGTTGGTCGGAATCTTAACTGCTAGTGAGTCCATCGACTGTCGTCAACCAGAACACGTCTACAGGTTGGTCGGGGTCTTACCTGCTAGTGAGTCCATCGACTGGCGTCAACCAGAACACGTCTACAGGTTGGTCGGGAAACTGTGGGAACGTTATGGAGGTGTTGTTGTCTGTGGTCAGCAGGAAATACATCGTCACACCGCCGGGCATGTAGCCATAGGAACTGAAACACAACACGAAGTATTAGCGGACTAATTCACTTTGCATGTAAATGAACTCATTTGATATCGTGATTGCGGACGGAAGGAGAACTATGTTACCACGTGAATTACAAATAAAGGATAATGAGGACCAATGGTCATCAATGATGTTGCCCTTTCCATCCGTTCCCCGGCCGCGTCATGTCAGAAGACGTCAAAAGATGGCACTTGTTGTTACCCTGTAACCCGCAATAATCTTATGTTAAACCCTGTTTTATGGTATCTCACCTCACATAGCCTTTATCTCATTCGATAGTTTGTTATTATGAATGTTCGTGTTTGCAGCCTGATGCATTACGATGTCTGGTTACAGTTGTGATTTTGGTTGTCAAGTTACATGGAAGGCTTTGTGCAGTGGGCGTAGGCCCTGATGGTGCTGTTGTCCACGGTCGCCTCTACTGAAAACACGGCGCCTCCCACGAGTCTCTTATACAGGACGGTTAACCAGTAGTCCTGCAGTAAAAAAACAGATTGAATAAAACTAACTCATCATTTGTCATTAATATCGATGTAGAAAAAAAAATGCACTGCAACTACATTTCGCTATGTTAAACGTTCATTTTTTCTTAAGGTACTTAGGTTGTGACATATACAGAAGAGTGCGTCTTGGAAGAGGAAAGGCTTTATCACACTGACTAAGCTGAAATATTGATTATTGTAACATGTTTTCAATATTTCAGCTCAGTCATTTTTATTCTCTTTCTCCACTCATATTTGGTCATGTTTTCAACTTGAGAAAATGATTATTTTTCATCGATACATGAGATGATAGTGAAGATAATGGTTTGCTAATATAGACGTCTATATGTCCAAGAAGGTCATAACATGATAACATCAATCGAGTGAGTGATTCTTGCGTCGAGCCGCATGAGCAATCTTGCAGCAATTAGTGAGTGAGTGAATATGGTTTTACCCCGCAATATTCCAGCAATATCACGGCGGGGGACACCAGGAATGGGCTTCACACATTGTACCCATGTCGGAAATCGAACCCGGGTCTTCGGCGTGACGAGCGAACGCTTTAACCACCAGGCTACCCGACCGCCCCAGCAGCAATTAGGCTTCATCATCCTTAGAAGGTGGCTAATGATTTCATTCCATGAGATAAATGCATAACACTCAACCCACTTTGACCAATTGTGTCACAACCTGTTGCAGAATTATCAGTCAGATTACATGGTCGTGATTCACTCATACCATAATTATACAACGCCAATGCTAGAGAATAACCAGTCTCGATTTTAAAAGCGAAATAGATTCCATTTGGCTTGAAGGCAACATAACGGTGAATCTATATTCATGCAGTACTGAAAATCAGTGATTGTTTTTTATAGATGCTACATATATGTCTGATATTCCAAGTGTACCTCCATCATAACAGGAGGATGTCTCCCCAAGAAAGAGTAGGTTGGCTGGTACGTCTTGACACATCCATAGCTGTCTCTATATAACTGATCAGGTGATCCGTTAACATGGAAACGGTAAAATCAGAGTGTGCAGTGTGATCACTGAAAGTAAGGAATGACACCAAGAGGAAAGAACTGTCCAGAAGATGTGACGTCGTGTAAATGTATATTCAAGAAAGAAATAAGAAATCTGGTTGGTTCTGTACTTACAGGCAATGGCTCAAACGTATCATTGTCAATAAGTCCATAGCTTGCTGCGTAGAAATCCTGTCTGAGAACTGTCTTCAGTCCCATCCGAGCAGCAACACCAAGCTTGTCCAGCCACCTGAAAAGGGTACACTTTCAACAGGTGGTGTATATGTTGCATCTAAACACACACACGTCTATTCTATTACATCACAACCGTCCTTACATCCGAAGACAAATCTTATCTTTGTGTCATCTCTTCATATCTACAATATTTCAGCCCTGGATAGACGACATGAACCAATATTCATTATCAGTATGCGTGTATAGTTGACCAAGGTAGGAAGTGTATATGCTAAAGTTGTACGCACAGAAACCCAGCGGCATATCTGTCTGAGATTCCCGGGGCACCGCCATGATAACAGGAGGATGTTTCTCCCAACCAGACTGGGGTAAGTGGGTTGGTGCGTCTTGTCACATCCAACACCGTCTCTATATAAGTGACCAGGTTATCCATTAACTTGGAATCAGTAAAATCTGTGAGGTTTGCCGTTTCGCCACTGGTGTAGTATCTGTTAGAAACATCGATAGGTTTGATGACCATGGTTCATCTTCTTTGGTTGGTAGGAAATGTCACAAACAGGTAAAACATGTACATATACTTGGTGGCATGGCTTACGTTATTCAATCAGTTAATGTGATGATAAACAGAGATGGTTGACTTTTTTAGAGCAGAAAGTAAACTTCCTGTGTAATATTGCATTTGTGGACTTTCCTAGATTTGACTTGGGCGACGTGTCAGTATTCCATGAACTTTATACAAAGCATTTTAATTACTACAAACATAATATTTGACCATTCACTTAATGAAAAACCGGTACAGGTTAAGTAGTCTAGAAAAATACATAGATTCTAAAGTAAACAACCTACTGGTGAAAAGTTATCCTGTCCACGGCCTTGTCTCCCCCTCCTGTGAAGAAACTGAGGAAACAAAGTGGGCATTGTTGTGTGAGTTGCTGTAATCTGTTATGTCTTCAAACAGCGATTGTGCATGTATGTTACTTCAAACCATAGATCGAACTCTACGTGACAAACTGACGAATACGAAGGTAGGTCTTGTCTCTTCACAACACAACAAATATTTCTACAGCAACCACGTGAGATAAACCAGTACTATACGTATTTCAGAACTAAAAGGGACTACGATTCTACATCCATAATTCTCCAAATTGATATATCACATTGACTGGGAGGCTACAAAAAGCATCCGTTTATTATAATATATTAATTATTTAGGTATTTTTTTCTACTAGGTTCTACAATGGGTCCACCATCGTGTTCCACGTGCAGGTGGTGCATTTGTTTGTGTTCGGGTGTTATGTTTTGCGACCAGGATTGAGGTTTACTCTTTTGTCAAACTTTACACAAAGATTGTAAATGGCATAACGCGACATGGTTCATGTAAACTTTATGGCCACGGCCCTTACGTAAATTCATTGTCAGTTCAGTCTACTTACTCAGCAAAGAACTGTGATTTTGCTCCAGTTATAGAGGCCATGTCAGGTCCGATAACTGGTGTTACCTCATACCCTGGTGTCGATCGGAGCAGCCTCTTGAAGGTATAGAAGTCCCTACCTAACTGGCTGCCACTGACAGTGATGTTATATTGCCCAGGGAATAAGTCAGGTTCTGTAACCAGTTACACTTCTGAATAAATGTCACGAGATGTTATTGGCAAGTCATAAATCTTGTAAAATTGTGATATTTTCCTTGATTTGTTTGTATGAAATTAAGGAGTAAAGGGTAATTTATCAGATTCATGAAAAGAAATGTCATCGGATGTTAAAACGTTTTGGCACATTTTATTTAATTTCTTTTTTAGTTGTATATTGAATTCATATTCAATCATATATATCCGTGTATTTAGTTATATACACACCGTTTCCGAGTTCAAAACCTGCCAGCTGGTACCCCTTCGCACTGTTGTATTGCAGCAGTTCCTTTGCGTTAGTAGGGTCCCACTGTCCTTCCTTCCTCTTAAGGGCGTTCAGACCGAATATAAACTTCCACTTCACATCCTGGGCAAATGTATTTACAGCATCCCAGGTAGCTCCTGCAGAAACAACTGTAGTAACATCACCCAAACACATCTGGTAGCTCCTGCAGATACAACTGTTGTAACAGCACTCAAACACATCAGGTAGCTCCTGCAGATACAACTGTAGTAACAGCACTCAAACACATATGGTAGCTCCTGCAGATAAAACTGTAGTAACAGCACCCAAAAACATCAGGTAGCTCCTGCAGATACAACTGTAGTAACAGCACCCAAACACATATGATGCTACTGCAGAAACAACTGTAGTAACATCACCCAAACACATCTGGTAGCTCCTGCAGATACAACTGTTGTAACAGCACCCAAACACATCAGGTAGCTCCTGCAGATACAACTGTAGTAACAGCACCCAAACACATCAGGTAGCTCCTGCAGATACAACTGTAGTAACAGCACCCAAACACATCTGATGCTCTAATATTTGAACCACCTCTTATCCTACCTCAGTGACAATAAAATCAACAAGACAAACTATATATATCTTTAGTAGATGTACGCACCTGTAAATGAACGATTGACATCTACTGTGCCATTACCGGTAGGGTCAAAGGTCAGGCTGTCACCTTCAGTTCCTCCAATCCTCAGATAGCATGGAGACAAGCCTTTAGCCAGTGTCTGAACTTTTTGAGAGCTGGAGGTAAAGCAATAGCGTGATACACGACATACGTCATAAATAATTGAGCAGGTTTATATGTGCTATACCGCATGCCTTGTTTACCTATCCAAAGAGAATACCATTTATCTAAATACATTAACGAACAACAGAAGTAGCATCATGCATTTATTATATATTTATAAAAATTTTTCTGTGATAAACGGCTTGGAAATCATTATTATTGTAGACATCTGCTTTGCTAGTTTGAACTATGCCGTTACAAAAATACAAGAATACAAAATATCAATTTCAAATGAAAGGAATCTTCAATAGCTCGATTAAAACAATTATGTCTGTTTCATATCAATTATGTGCATGAATAAAACTAGGAATATGATGTGTCCAAATCTCAGCTATAAGTGTGAATACAAATGATGGATTTCAAATCAAGGAATCTTCAATAACTTGATATCTATTGTCATCTATGGCAATGACCTTCACTGACTTACCTGAAGTCCAATCCTTTCCAGTGTTGTGGGGTCGGCAGGAGACTGGAGTCAAGTGTGACGCCCACAAATAGTTCATCAATAAATGACACTGCTTGTGTTGTGGACACCGTGACACTGACATTCACTGCTCCCGATGATGTGGAGGACATGAAGGTGGTGACCAGGAGGAGCACTGACAGTGTTACCTTCATTGTCTCTGGCTTGTCTTATCTGACTGAATGTCACACATAGTCTATATTCATGTGAGGTGGTCTCATATAGACTGTGTTGTGTCGTTATTGAGGCATATCGTGTTGTGTAAAAAAAATTACACATTATGTTGTGTCATCATTGACACATATTCTGTTGTAACGTCAAAAAAACATATCGTGTTGTGTCGTCATTGATAAATATCATGTTGTGTTGACATTGAGGCTTATCGTGTTGTGTCGCCATTGATACAAATGTTTTGGGTCGACATTGATACAACTTGTGTGCATATATTAAATCATATTGTGTCCGTGTCGACAAATATGTCTTCGAAATTGATGTCCGAACGAATTACCAGTATGGCATGATAGTAAGTGACAACAGTGCTTGGAAACACCTGCATAAGTGCTTAAGTACACACTTGCGTCCCCTACATTACATGATCATGCGACCCGTGAAGATCCGGGGTAGAATAGGTCTTCAGCATCCCATGCTTGCCGTAAAAGGGGACTATGCTTGTCGTTAAAGGCGACCAACGTGATCGGGTGGACTCGAATATTTACAGACCGCTGTCATATAGTTGGAATATTGCTGAGTGCGGCGTTAAACAACAAACCAAACAACATGAACATGCATTAATGTGTCGTTTGTCGTTCTTTACAATGAAGAGCAAATTGCAAGTTTTAGTTCTAGTTCATTTGTTCTAAGCATACTTCGAGCAACAACGGTGCACAAAGAGACATGTAAGGGAAAATGTCATTACATTTTATGCATGAATTGGTTTAGCAAATAGATTGTACAGATGCGCGTGTGGACATTAATGTGCACCATCATTAATGGACTGCAATTTTATGTCAAATCTGTCATTAATTATCTCTTTTAAAGGTCAAGAATAATATATAATATTTAGACATAACACACACTATATATTAGTGATGGTTTATGTAACTCTGTGTTCTAATCTCAATTACTGATAGCAATGTGGGCTGGTTATTCCCACTTTAATAGACAGCTTGTGAGTAAAGGCATGTTGATGCCTTCAGTTATCGGTCTTTAATATTGCTGCTGAGGACGGTGTTAAAGAACAGACAACAGCAACAATATTACATCAGTGTTTTTTAAAGTGAGCAATACACAAGATGAGTATTCAGCTTAGACATTGTCAAATGCTGCAGTATCTATCATTTTACGTGCCGTCCTGAGACAACTTTTTTGTCCTATACACGGCATTGCCATTACGCCTCATATAATGTACACGTAGCTGTCTGAATGGCCAGTCTCTGTCATTCAGGACCCTTAAAAGACGGCTGGTTAGCCTGTACTGATATCATGACGTCATACATTGACGCTCTTCATAATTCCTGTAACCATACATATAGTATGACGGTGGTTGCAAGATAGATTTTATTGTGACACACACAAAGTTCACCAGGTGGTCAGCCAGGTTTGAGACCTTGATCGTACGATCTCAGTTTATTATGACAGGAGTTCTATTTACCTTAAGGACAGTCGTTTTACTAAAAGGTTTACAAAATTACCAGTGAAAGACTGATTATAACATACATGCATGAATTTATCTGAGAACATATTGTAAATTTAGTGCATGAGTTCTAAACACACAGGAGTGGCTAATAGATTGCTGGCAGTTGTATAACATACGTGTTGTATAACAGTTGTTAATAGCAGTTGTATAACATACGTGTGTCGACCTTGTTGTGTCTGGTTTTCTTGACATGGATTTCTGCTTTGTCGACAGAACGTGTGAAGTTGACTATCGAAATAGGTCAACAATTTTTCTGTTATCGTAAGTTGTAAATGGTATTTGCTGAAAGCGCTGTTTCTCTGTGCTTGAGACTAGGGCGTAACCGTGGAAGTCCGTGATGACAATGCTCCGCCATCTTGTATACTCAATCTTCTTATGCACTGTCCTTCATGGTGCAGATGCTGACATCTACATCAACACACAGGCTGCCGTCAACAAAGTTCATGATAAATATGTGGGTGTGACACTCGACTCCAGTGTTCTTGGTTTTGTTGTAAGTGGACTTAACCTGACGCGAGGATTTGTAAGTGAAACCATTGTATGTGTATATTGTGTCATTTCTTACAAAATCAATACCTAAATAATAAATTGAAAACGACACAGTTTCACATGTTTGAAGGTACGCGTAAACTTTAATTAGTTATTTGGTTGATAGGTCTGTATGTAGATATGTCTGTAGGTCTGTAGGCAGGTAGGTAGGTAGAGAGGTGTGTAGAAAGGTAGGTAGATGACTTGCCACGTGTAAATTCCAGCAATACGAAATCACGGAACAGCGATGATAGGATTGGCATATTTTACCAATGAAGGAACAGAAACCTAATACTGAACATTAATGGAGTTGAATATCATAACTTTGATCAAACACCTTTTGAGCAACAGTCGTATGTATGGCTTTCTTACTACTGTTCATAGGAAGAGTATGTTACAACACATACAAAATAACAGACATGAGCTTGGAACTATGTATACCGATTCTCTCATTTACATGGTCACATTGTTACACCTTTGGAAAGCCATTATTGTTGGTACATGCGGCAACACAATACGTTACACAGAAGTGTAAAGGCAGGCACACTAACCCTCGCCCAGCGTGACGGTTACACAGCAGTGTATCGGCAGGCACACTAACCCTCGCCCCGCACGCGGGTTACACAGCAGTGTAACGACAGGCACACTAACTCTCGCCCCGCACGCTGATTACACAGCAGTGTAACGACAGGCACACTAACTCTCGCCCCGCACGCTGATTACACAGCAGTGTAACGACAGGCACACTAACTCTCGCCCCGCACGCGGGTTACACAGCAGTGTAACGACAGGCACACTAACTCTCGCACCGCACGCGGGTTACACAGCAGTGTAACGACAAGCACATTAACTCTCGCCCAGCACGCGGGTTACACAGCAGTGTAACGACAGGCACATTAACCCTCGCCCCGCATGCGGTTTACACAGCAGTGTAACGGCAGGCAGACCAATCCTCGCCCCGCACGCGGGTTACACAGCAGTGTTACGACAGGCACATTAACTCTCGCCCCGCATGCGGTTTACACAGCAGTGTAACGGCAGGCAGACCAATCCTCGCCCCGCATGCGGGTTACACAGCAGTGTAACGGCAGGCAGATCAATCCTCGCCCCGCACGCGGGTTACACAGCAGTGTAACGACAGGCACATTAACCCTCGCCCCGCATGCGGTTTACACAGCAGTGTAACGGCAGGCAGACCAATCCTCGCCCCGCATGCGGGTTACACAGCAGTGTAACGGCAGGCACAATAACCCTCGCCCCGCTAAGGGTTACACAGCAGTGTAACGGCAGGCAGACCAATCCTCGCCCCGCATGCGGGTTACACAGCAGTGTAACGGCAGGCACACTAACCCTCGCCCCGCATGCGGGTTACACAGCAGTGTAACGGCAGGCAGACTAACCCTCACCCCGCACGCGGGTTACACAGCAGTGTTACGGCAGGCAGACTAACCCTCACCCCGCACGCGGGTTACACAGCAGTGTAACGGCTGGCACACCAATCCTCGCACCGCATGCGGGTTACACAGCAGTGTAACGACAGGCACATTAACCCTCGCCCCGCATGCGGGTTACACAGCAGTGTTACGGCAGGCACACTAACCCTCGCCCCGCATGCGGGTTACTCAGCAGTGTTACGGCAGGCACACTAACCCTCGCCCCGCGTGACGGTTACACAGCAGTGAAACGGCAGGCAGACTAACTCTCGCCCCGCATGCGGGTTACACAGCAGTGTAACGGCAGGCACACTAACCCCAACCACCGCATGGTGGTTGATTGTATTTCCTCAAGCCGATGTCAGTGTTTGTAGAAGTGCTGTTTGATCAAACTCTGTTCATCAGAATGATGAGTCAGGAAATATTACCCAGAAACAGTTACGTGGGGGCAGATGATTTGATATGATCTCCAGGCCGTGTCGTGCCAAAATATATTGAATTATGGTACTTGTTGTCACTGTGTCTGGCGCTCGGCAAAGTACATGGTACATGTATGTTAATTTCGTCTGTATTCTCTTATAACGGGACATGTTTGTCTTCTTTGAAACATATGAGAGCCGTTAATGTTTACGACATCGGTAAAACCTACGAACACGGGTATGGTGCTGACAAACCTAGAAACATAATCGGGGTGAACCGGGACTGGAACCCATAATCATAGGTGTCTGGCGTGCCCAAGGGACGCAACTCTGCACAGCGAATCGCGGCGCCTTAGACGATTGTGCCACCCGTGCCCCCCCCCCCCCCCCCCCCCCGCGACACACACACACACACACACACACACACACACACACACACACACACACACACACACACACACACACACACACACACACACACACACACACACACACACACACACACACACACACACACACACACACACACACACACACACACACACACAACACACACACACAACACACACACACACACACACACACACAACACACACACACACAACACACACACACACACACATGCGAATAGAAGACTGTGACTGTATTGTACTAAGCTGACGACCATGTCAGGCGGACATTATCGGGAACCTACCATTCGAAAGGGGCTTACGTTGTGGCAATTGTTACAAGAGCAGTGGCACCTTAGAATCCTGTACATGTACCTGAACTGTCTCATCGTCTTTGTTTATACATTATTAATTTTCATATTTCAACTACATGTATTTATACACTTAAACCTATGACTGCGTGCAAATCATTCAAATAAATTAAATTACTGATATATATATATATATATATATATATATATATATATATATATATATATATATATATATATATATATATGTTTTGCATGTCTGTGCGACTCCCCGGCGTGACTGGAGCAAGTAACAAAGATTCAATCGTTCATTATACATGTATACATATAGTCAGATTCCGAAGATGTCGCTATGAAAGGACGGGCTTTTACTCTTACAAATATATTTTGACAGTTTTTCTCCTGGCTCTTCTGTGCTTATTGAACATAAGCTTTATGATTATTTATGTTTATTGTTACCATTTTATTAATAATAAGATCTGAATGATTTTATTTACCATTTTACTTACTGGCGTTTTTTGTGCCACAACAAAAATAACAACTGACGGTCCAGGGAAAAAAACACGTCCCGTTCAATCTGATACAAAATGTCACTTGAAGTCGTCCATCAGGCAGTTAATGTCATATCAGATGAATCACTCAATGACAACAACATTGTCGCGGATCATGTATTCTCTTAACATCATCACGAACAATCATTTAGAGGCCAATTATCGCAAGAAATACAACGATCTTGACATATTTATAGATAGTTAAGATTGGCGAATTAGCGAATACAGTCCTACTTTTTTATTTTCATGATAAGTTTATTATCTAGGCACGCTACAGCCAGTTCCAGACAGTCAGCGCCATAGCCGTAGCAGGTCAAGCTCATAACTCTAAATATGGTACAGGTGCTAGGTCCGATTCGGTTCCTCGTGTTGCTATGGATACCAACGTTCACCGCATCGCAGCAACACCAAGTACATGTGACAGTTTCTACTGACAGCGTTGTGCATGAGGTCGACGACATGTTTGTTGGGGTGACCATCGACAGCTATATCTTGCGGGCAGGGTTTGAAAGACACCATCTCAGGTTTGATATGACCCGCGTTATAAATAGCTGATCCTACGTGACTTTCACTTACAAGCATAGGTTCTGTTTCCAAAATCAATCTGCTTTGCTGTTGTAAAGCTATTTGCATCGTTGATCATGGCAGTCGTTGAGAACAAGGTCATGGTTGATAAGATAAATACATGTATCATGTGTGAAAGTGTATGTTTGATTTTACGCCGCATTTAACCGTATTTCAGTCACACAACGGCGTGTCGGTTAAATGTTAGGAGGAAATCCCGAAGTGATGCAGGTCTCAGACGTTTACCACTTTGGTGCAACCCACGAGCACAGGTATGGTGCTGACAAACCTAGACACATAATCGGGGCGAACCAGGATTCGAACCCACAATCATTGGGGTTTCTGGCGTACCCAAGGGACGCAACTCTGCATAGCGAATCGCGGCGCCTCAGACGACTGGGCCACCCTATCCCCCAGAAAGAAACGAACACGAATTAAATTATCACAGCCGATCCCACCTAGAATCCAAGTTTATGGCGCACCCAAGGGAGGCAACTATGTACAGCGAATTGGGACGAACATGGCCTCTAAACATATCATCAGAAATCTGTATAATAAACTGTTTTTAAGATTGCTTTATCAACATCACTGAGTGAGGAGTGCTTCGAGCCACATGCACGTTATACTATGAACGCTTTATACAAAAGTCATCATTGGCAGACCTTCGAAACAGTACCAAGCATGATAGCAGAGTGAGTATGGTTTTACGTCGCTTTCAGCAATATTACAGAAATATCAGGGCTTCACACATTGAACCCATGTGGAGAATCGAACCTGGGTCTTCGGCGCGATGGTACGCTTTAACCACTATTCTACACCTCCCCCTCCCTACACACACACACACACGCATAAAGAACGAATGCGTTGACCCATAACACAGCCAGTGATTGACATCATGAGCATCGGACTGCACAGTGTGGATACAATTACATGTATCAATCAAATCAGCATGTCTGACCCACTCGATCCCATCACAGGTATAAAACACTATAAGATTAGGTGACTGTATATTTTACCTCTCAGCAAACACGTCTGATATAATTTACATCTGTATCATTGTACAGTTCACCAAATCTCCAGAAGCTTGTGAAAGAACTCGTTCCCTCATATCTGAGGGTCGGGGGAACCTCGGCTGACCATGTCGTGTTTGATCCCCATGCCACACAGCATAGCTCCAACGCAGCATCGCCTTTCAAACTATTGGGTGAGTAACCTGTAGCTGTTTAAGAATGGTCAGCCTCAAAAGTTCCTGGAGAAATGAGTAAGAAGATTCGTATCAATCAATCTTTATTCATGGTTCTTATGAGGCCAAAGGCCTATAGTACATTGTCTGGGGCGTGTTACAAATTCATACATTTTCTTAGTTTCATAGCATGATAAATGAACATTGATGAATTTCTAATAGTTTCTGTACAATCACAAGTCATTAATTTACAAAATTTGTTACCGATTGGGTTACGGTAGAAATAGTTATTTGGATATTTTGCTCGTAAATCATTATACACTGGACATACATATAAAAAGTGATATTCATCTTCAATACAATCAGTTTTACAAATCCTACAAAGTTTATATTCTCTTGCAATACCTTCATATCTGCCTGTTTCAATAAATAGATCATGTGAGCCACAACGAAATCGAGGAAGAGAAATTTACAATTAATGGATAAGGTTCTAGTATAATAGTAGTCTTAAATGTAGTGTAGTAATTTGCTTTTCTAGAACTGGACAAAGAACCATGCCATTTTTGGATGTACATATCTTTTAAGGTCTGTGTAAAACGGGAGAATAAATGCTGTGGCATATCTACATGTTGCTGTAACCAAATATAACCATATCCACTTTCGTATAACATGTTTTTGACTTTTGTTGCCCAATTTTGCTTCCCATGGCTATCGTAGAGAAGCATCATATTATAACATTTTCTAGGGTATCTTGAAGATGGCATATTTGATAGCTTGACCTAGTATTTTATAACATTTAGATAACTATTCGTATCATTAACAATATACTAAATAAAGGAAGGAGACATGACGATTTCTGTTACCTGTGTCCTTCCTCTGTAGTAAAATACCTTATTGTCCTCGCCACTGAACACGAATCACGAAATATCGCAATGAGTAGTTGACGAAGATAGCTGCATGTGTGCTAATAGTTATAAAGTGAAAACAAGAAATTCAGCCAATAAGGAATATTATTTATAGTCAAGACAAACAATGCAAAGTGATTTTTTTAAAGAAATAACACTACGACATTTGTAAGACTGTGATAAACTATATAGTTACGATCGTAAAGCTACGAATGCCTTGTGGAAAGGGACACCGATCCAGACTGCAGTGCAAACTCACGCTTGCAATGACATTCAAACACATATAACGCTGTCAATGCCATCGATAAGTCGGTTAGATTTCAATATGTGCATTTGACACTATGTTATAGCAATTCTGTCAACAACATCTGATAATCATATTGGTACACTGCCTGAATACAAGAAACTTGCATGAATTGACTCTTCAACAAATAAGAGACTACCTCCGTGGTCTATTGGTAGAGCGTCCGCCCGGAGAACGGAAGGTCCGGGGTTCGATCCCCGGCCGCGTCATACCAAAAGACGTTAAAAGATGGTACTTGTTGTTACCCGGTCTGGCGCTCGGCATTAAGGGGCTAAAGCAAGGACTGGTCGGCTCGGAGTCAGTATACTGTGTCTGAGTGGGGTATTCATGTTAAACTGCGGCATGGTTTCTCAGTGGGCTAGCACTATAAATCGGCATCAATCCGGACTAGTACAAGCAGCCACACACACACGTACATGCACGTCGCTATATCAGTGCAATAATCTTGGACGCGACGTTAAACCCAATTTCACCTCACCTCACCTCAACAAATAAGAACCAGTCATAGACAGTTGTGGTACAATAGTCTGTCTCATTGCGAAGAATAAACTTGATATCACCGTGCGCCATTGTGTCACCTGTTCCGGTTATGTACTGAGCATGTAATGTACAATTAATGGAAGTCAAGTCAAGGAGTATTTTGATGACATTTTTGTGTCCTCGCTTTATGCATTGATCCCTTCAGATATTTGTACTTCATCTTGCAGCTGAAGACTGGGATATTCTTAACAAGTTTCTTCATAACACGGGGATGAAGCTTATATTCGACCTTAATATTTTACTGCGGAAGCAAGGAAAGTGGGACCCATCGAATGCTGAATTGTTGCTTAAATACTCGTCACAGAAAGGCTACCATATTGCTGGATTCGAACTGGGAAATGGTAGGTTACGTCTTCAGAAGTAGCAGCATGTCTGTGGCTTCCGTGGTCTAGTGGTAGAGCGTCCGCCCGGAGAGCGGAAGGTCCTGGGTTCGATCCCCGACCGCGTCATACCAAAAGACGTTAAAAGATGGTACTCGTTGTTACACTGTCTGACGCTCGGCATTAAGGGGCTAAAACAAGGACTGGTCGGCTCGGAGTCAGTATACTGTGTCTGAGTGGGGTATTCATTTTAATCTGCAGCATGGTATCTCAGTGAGCTAGCACTATAAAACGGCATCATTCCGGACTAGTACAAGCAGCCACACACACACACACACACACGTGCATGCACGTCGCTATATAAGTGCAATAATCTTGGACGCTAAACCCCATTTCACCTCACCTGACACGTTGGGCTATTTCCCAGTAGGGACGGTGGGATAGCCTAGTGGTTAAAACGTTGTCGCTCGTCAAGCCGAAGTCCCGGGTTCGATTCGCGTCATGGTTGGAACGTGTGAAGCCAGCCGTGATATTGCTGGAATATTGCTAAACTCGGCGTAAAAACACACTCACTCGACCCGTGAAGATATGGTTTAGAATTGGCGACAAACGGGATCGGGTGGTGTAGCTCGCTGACTTTGATGCATGTCAGCGTATCGTAATTGCGTAGATCGATGCTCATGAAGTCAATCACTGGTTTTATCGGTCCAGACTTGATTATTTACAGACGGCTTGATTATTGCAGAGTGCGGCGTTAAACAATTAAGAAAAACACTTACTCACTCACCAATTGTTAATAAAATGGTCAGACACAGCTTAATCCAAATCCTTACAATCTATAATAGTGAGTGAGTGAGTGAGTTGGGTTTAACGCCGCTTTTAACAGTATTCCAGTTATATCGCGGCGTGTCATGATCAGTTTAATGTGGGAGGAAAGCCGGAAGTGATGCATGTCTCAGACGTTTACCAGTTCGGTGAAACCCACGAGCACGGGTATGGTGCTGACACACCTAGAAACACAATAGGGGCGAACCGGGATTCGAACTCACAATCATAGGTTTCTGGCGTGGCCAAGGGACGCAACTCTGCACAGCGAATCGCGGCGCCTTAGACGACTGGGCCACCCGTGCCCCCACAATCTATAATAAATAAGAAAGGAACAACTATAAATCATTAGAAACATTCACTTCATTGCCTATTGAATTACTAGTATATAAATGGCAATGCATTCTGTATGATATTTATGCTGAGAACTGTAACAAGATCGTGTAAACCTTCTCCCAATAAAAAACTGATGAAAAAAAGTGTTACTGTACATGACTGTACACAATGAAGAACTACGCAGGGTCATATATTAACGGCCCCCTTGCGACAGTACATAGTGGGAACAGCAATACAAAATTTGGTTTGTTGTCGAACTCTACTGCAACAATGGGATGAAGCTATAATCAAGAACCCAAAGCATCAGGGTGAGTAAGACGACGTCCATCTTCTTCCACTGTTAGCTTGTACGTATCTGCGTTTTTCCTAGAACCAAATGTGTTTCATCACAACGCAAACATCACATTATCGGACGCCCAACTCGCCAATGACTTTGCACAGCTGAAGCGGGTCCTCCAATGTACATCGTATAAGTCCAGCCTCATCGTAGGACCAGATGTGACTATCACTCATGCATCTGGGGTAAAAGGGTAAGTGTCTCAGTTTTACACTGGTGGTTACATGGCAGAAGACGTTATATCACGTCGTGGGTGAAAGCATCTTCTCGTAATAGCAACTGGTGGCGCTGCGATCGAGCCCAGGAATTCCAGCGTAGTTCGGCAAGGGTGGAAACTAGGCTTTTAAAGTCAATTAACTCTCTTGCATTAGGAAGATGGGGTGAAACGTGAAGTTTTTACCTTTGTCTGACAATCCATATGGTGTCACTGAATAATAATCAGAATCCTTATTATAATAAAATTCGTAGTCTCCTTTTCCTGTATTAAATGACAGATCCGTGTTTGTCTCAAGCTGGTTGACTGCATTTTGTCTTGTAATTTTAATACATTCATGAAAGTGTCCGGAAACAGAATACACAGTCAACATAGGCACAATGCTCCCTTGCTATGCCAACGGTATCCAGCGACTAATCTGTCAGCAGGCATACAAATATATACCCGGAGAACACAATCCCAATGTAATTGCTACGAGCATGTTAGACCTGGGATGTGGTAACGCCTCCATACAGAGTTTCTGATTATTTGTGTGTTGCAGATTTTTGTCTCATGGTGGGGCAAGCGCGGTTGATGTCGTGAGCTTCCATCAGTAAGTAAGGGAACATACAGGAACAAACTCTCCCTTTCACTTTCTATCAAATTCCATCTAGTATATACCACTAAATAGGCAAACTCGCAAACTCTGAAGCATCACTTACTCTTAAGCATCAATCATGACTTTCCACGAGATGGTCAATAATTCCTCAATTCCATCAATAATTATTGTTAGGAGTAGTAGTTATGTTGTAGTCGTAAAGTAGTAGTAGTAGTAGTAGTCGTAGTAGTGTTGTAATCGTTTGTCATTGGTTTCCAGCTATTACGTCAATGGTGAAACCTCGAAGGTTTCTGATTTCTCACATCCTGCAACACTTGACAGTCTTGTAGGACTGGTAAAGAGCGCTATTGCCGCCGTGCATGCTGTTGCGCCAGGAAAGCCAGTATGGCTGGGGGAGACAGCATCAGCTTACAAGGGAGGCACCCCCAACGCCTCTGATAGATACGCCTCCGGTTTCCTGTAAGTGAGTGAGTGAGTGACCTGGGTTAAATGTGGGTTTGAAACGAATATCAGTAAGATCAGGGCATTCCTGCACGTTATCCACCACATTCGAAAATGCTGACGCAAGCAAATGAAATCACCAAAGCCGTTTCCAACGTCAGAGGATATCTCAATTGTGATCCCAACTATATTAAATCCGTTTGACTATTCCGACACTGCCAAGCCATACAATCTACCATTTTCCGTATATTTCAAGATTCTTTATTCAGTATTTTGGGCCTAGAGTTCAATTACAATTACAATAATTGCTGCGTCACGTGATGTCAGGAAAATAAATACAAGTAGTCTTTTTTCACATCGAATACATGATTTAAGTATAAGGCCAAAGCCTTTACAATGTCGATATTTTTGGAGTTAAGTAGATTACATAAACTGTGATTATCATGATGGACATTGGATAACCAAGGCAATTAGTGGTTTCTGACAGAAGAATATTTTGAACATAAAAACAAAACATGAAATTCATCCTCTAATTGCCTCCCTTTACAGTGGGTACATAGATATAAACTCAAGTCTTCATTTTTATGTTTTGACTTTCGTAGCATGTTAATCTTAAATCATTGTTTTGGATATCGACATGGATTCATATGTAGCAATCTCAACCAGTATTTTAGTACGGTTATTTTGCTAAACACGAACATATCTAATCGCCCAGTTTCACCAAGAATAGCTTTATTAGAGGCATATTTTCCGATACAAAGATAGTTTTTAAAATAGGACATATGTACTTTTTCTATACGTTCATAAATTTTGCCCCCCAGATTTCAGCCCCATAAAGTAATAAAGGAGCAATCTGACAATCAAACATTGTACAAGCTGTTTCGAATGTTATATAGCTAGTTCTTTTGAAAGCATGATAAATGGCTCTAATGGCATTAGAAGCCTGTGATGCTAGGCTTTTACAGGCCATTGGCCAGATTAGCCTTGAGGAGAAAAATACTCCAAGATACTTGTAGTAAGTGACAAGTTTGACATTTATAGAACCATAGGACCATTTTTCATTTTTTCGTATAATACCACCGTTTCGGAATACATTTTTTTTTGTTTTATCAAGATTCACACTTAGGCCCCAGGTAATGCAAAATGTTCTTAAGTTATCTAATTGTCTTTGTGACCAATAACTGTATATGAGAACATAGTCACATCGTCGGCAAAAAGGAGTAGCATAATATCTTCAATACTTTCTGAAACAAACACACCATGACAGCACGTTTTGTAAATGTCAGTTACAAGCTCATTAATAAAGAAGATAAACAGAAGTGGGCTTAAGATACAGCCTTGTCTTACACCGGATCTAGTTGTAAACAAATCTGTTTTACCTTTGTCTGTTTTTACACAAGCCTTAACAGCAGAATACATACTAGCTAAGACATTATACAACTTGCCATGGCAACCTTTTTGTAAGAGCATATATAATAGTTTTTTCCTTTCCACAAAGTCAAAGGCTTTCTTGAAATCAATGAAAGCACAATAAAATCGCCCCCCTCGCTTTGTTAAATATTTAGTACAAAGGGCCTGGAGTGTGAAAATGGTGTCTGTTACTGAATAGTTGGATCTGAATCCAGCTTGTGCTTCATGTATTAAATCGTTTATATCCATCCATGATCGTAGTCTTTTTTCAAGTATTGACGTGAATAATTTCCCAGTTGCATTTAGCAGGGATAATCCTCTATAATTGTTAGGGTCAGAGGTAACACCAGATTTATGTATAGGTATTATAAGTCCAATGTTCCATGCTTCAGGAAATATACCGGTATCTAATATTTTATTAAATAAAGGTCTCAAGTATTTAATAAGAATTGTTTCTGAAAGTTTAAAAAATTCTGGAGGGATTCCATCTTCACCAGGAGATTTCCCATACAATCTACCATTTTACGTATATATTGTATCATAGAGTAAAATAAATAGAGAATCTCACACGAGTGTCTTTTGATATCAAATATATCAACACGAGTTGATAAAAGTGGAAAAATTCCGAGGCTTGCCGAGAATTTTTGTCACTTTTATCAACGAGTGTTGATATATTTGATATCAAAAGACACGAGGGTGAGATTTTATTTATCATCCAACATCATTCTTTCAACTTTTTCAATTTGTAGGCAGTGTCTTCAGTGTAAAAAGTACTTCAGTAGCAGAGCTTCAGTAGCAGAGCCATTTGTGATGTCATTTGATTGTGACGTCATGGTAACCAGTGACGTCACAATGGTCTGCAAAGCATTGTGATGTAATTTCATTGCAGCAATATCTACAGTGTAGATATCGCTTGATCTCATCCAAGCGATATCTCCTTTCGGAGCCAGTTTTGGATGATAAATATCGGTTTGACAGATCTCGCGAAAATATACGGGAAGAGTGACTGGTGTCTGGTAGGACGTTATTGTAAAGTTGACCGTGCCGGTGGCAGTGCATGGCTTTCCCAAAGGTGCATGGTAAGGGGTAGTAGGTATTTATACTACATTTACCCCTCATATTCAATGAGAATCAGCTTTGACAAAGTGCTTGTAGAGAATGTATTTGTAGGGACTATATAGGTTCCTGGCGCACAAAACAGAACGCAACTCTGCAAAGCGAGTTGGGGCGGCTGAGACGACTGGGCCATATGTATTACCCTTGTAGAAAGCAAATGCTAAAGACAAAATAATATTCTTCATCAAGTTATTTCATCAAATCTTGTCTTTTTGTTTCTAAAGGTAAGTGCTGTATAATGCCGGTAGCTTCTGTGTATTTTCTGGTGTTATATTTAGTAGGGAAAATTATATTTATATCTAGTGGCATTAATAACAAGCATTACTTGTGGCATGGCCTAGCGATATTGACGTAACTAAAAGCAGGTTCATTGACCTTTTGGTCTTAGGTGGCTTGATAAACTTGGTGTCTCGGCTAGATATGGAATTAAAGGCGTATTGCGACAGGTCCTCCTCGGCGGAAAGAATGGGCTTATAAGTTCGTCCAACGATCCTCTACCTGTAAGTTTAATTGACAATACTTTTATTAATTTCACTGCCATCCAAGGTGTATGTATATGTATTTTGCTCATAAAAGATGCCATGTACTTATAAGAACATTTGATATCTTAATTGCGTTCGATACTTTGGCGTATTGGTTAATATGCAATTCATTTTTTGTGCATTTGCTGAAAGCATTAATATTGCTGTCCTTTTTTATTTGCTTAAGGACGTTTGGTAGAGTAATTATAGCTTCTATTTTTTAAACTATATTTTAAGATGTGCATACCGTATTCTTCTTACATTTGGAACTAACATAATGTTAATTTGAAATGTGCATTTTACTTGTTAATATTCTGATATCTTCAAGTTTGGTTGATCTTACATTATATATACATATAAGAAGCTGGTTTTGTATATTAAGGATTTCTGGCTGACTGTACTGTACAAGAGGTTGGTTGGTAACAAAGTATTTGATGTTCCCTCTTCAACTAAAAACCTCCGGATCTATGCCCACTGCACCAAACACACGAAGTGAGTTCAAGTGATATATCAAGCGAACATTTGTCTGGTAAAACACGAGGAAAACATAGTTTTACAGTATCTTTCAGAACAGTACATAAAATGGATAGTTAACTGAGCCTACCTCTTGGAGCACTTTGAAGATGACCGATGATTGCACACTCACTTACTTTTCAATTCATAAAGGAAACCTTTTGATTGTTTGCTTTGAACTGAAATGTTTTACTATATATGCAGATGTTTTGTTTGTTTGCTTTGAACTGAAATGTTTTACTGCATATGCAGATATTTTGTTTGTGGTCAGTGAACTAAAATGTTTTACTGTACATGCAGATATTTTGTTTGTGGGCAGTGAAGTAAAATGTTTTACTGTATTTTCAGATATTTTGTTTGTGGGTTGCGAATTAAAATGTTTACTGTATAAGCAGATATTTCGTTTGTGGGCTGTGAACTCAAATGTTTTTCTGTATTTGCAGATATTTTGTTTGTGGGCTGTGTTCTAAAATGTTTTACTGTATATGCAGCTATTTTGTTTGTGGGCTGTGAACTAAAATGTTTGACTGTATTTGCAGATATTTTGTTTGTTGGCTGTGAACTTAAATGTTTTTCTGTATATGCAGATATTTTGTTTGTGTTCTGTGAACTAAAATTTTCACTGAATAGCATATATTTTGTTTGTGGGCAGCGAAGTAAAATGTTTTACTGTATTTTCAGATATTTTGTTTGTGGGTTGCAAATTAAAATGTTTACTGTATAAGCAGATATTTTGTTTGTGGGCTGTGAACTAAAATGTTTTTCTGTATTTGCAGATATTTTGTTTGTGGGCTGTGTTCTAAAATGTTTTACTGTATATGCAGCTATTTTGTTTGTAGGCTGTGAACTTAAATGTTTTACTGTATATGCAGATATTTTGTTTGTTGGCTGAGAACTTAAATGTTTTTCTGTATATGCAGATATTTTGTTTGTGTTCTGTGAACTAAAATGTTCACTGAATAAGCATATATTTTGTTTGTGGGATGTGAACTAAAATGTTTTACTGTATTTGCAGATATTTTGTTGTTGGGCTTTGAACTAAAATGTTTTACTGTATATACAGCTATTTTGGTTGTTGGCTGTGAACTAAAATGTTTTACTGTATAGACAGGTATTTTGGTTGTAGGCTGTGAACTAAAATGTTTTACTGTATTTGCAGATATTTTGTTTGTGGGCTGTGAACTAAAATGTTTTACTGTATATGCAGCTATTTTGGTTGTAGGCTGTGAACTAAAATGTTTTACTGTATATACAGCTATTCGAATGACATGACAACGTAATGAATAACTGCACAAGATGAAAGCTATAAAAACCCATTTCATTTCTACAAGCACGTGTGTGCATGTGTGTAAATGCGTGTTTATGTTTCTGAAACGTTTGGTTCATTGTATTTCCAGCATGTACAACTACAAACCAGGAAGTGTAACGGTGTATGTCCTGAACGTGAACACGGCGTCAGCACAACTCCACTTCCCACATCTACACAGCCAGCATCACATGGACGTCTTCTGGCTCACTCCTGATGGGGGGAATGTGGAGGCAGGGTACGTTCACTCACTCAGGAGTTGTTGGTCTGACAGTTATAGTCCATCGGGGCTTCCGGGCAAAATAAGACCCTTGCTTGTACACTTTGGAGTCCGAGGAGTAGCCTTGTGGTTCAACTGTTCGCTCGTCCCACAGAAGACTCGGGCTCGATTCCCCAAATGGGTACAATGTTTGAAGCTGATTCCTGGTGTCCCCCGCTGTGATATTGCTGGAATATTGCTAAACACAAATACTGCTAATCTTCTGAACATCCGAATTCTCAACGTATCAAGAATAAAACGTTTTTTTGCATACTCTGATACTCCAACTTAATCTTGGATCATTTGTACACCCGGAGACGGGAGATAATTACTTACTTGTTGGTGCTAATTAAGAGAATGGCGGGTGCTACCGGTAGGGCAGGACATGTGTGCCTTTTTAGCGACCAGTGTCATCACTGATTTTCAGTGGTCCATTCATATAATTCTCCCATCAATTGTGCATTTAATTTCTCCAAATGGCATCTGTTTTTGGCGGATAATCTAGACTGGTTATTCTCTTGCATTGTCAATCTATATTTATCTGTGGTAGTGGTTAAAGCGTTCGCTCTTCACATCGAAGACCCGGGCTCGATTCCCGACATGGGGGACAATGTGAGACGCCAATTTCTGATGTCCTCCGCAGTGATATTGCTGGAATATTGCTAAAAGCGGCGTAAAACCAGACTCACTCACTCACTCACTCACTCACTCACTCACTCACTCACTCACTCACATTATATGGACTTCAATTTTAGGAAGGTTCATCTCAATGGAAAACTACTGACGTTCGTCAACAGCCAGATACCTCAACTGTCACCGAAAACTGTTACAACCGGGTCAGTGACTGCCCCCGGAAAGTCCTTCGGCTTCATCGTAATGCCTGACGCTAATGTTGCAGCATGTAAATCGCAAAGTCACGGCCCAATTATTGGCTAACAGTGCAATTGTTCTTGCAATAAATATTTTGTCTCACTTATTTAGAGTTTGATTCGAGGTATGGAGGTGTGTTCGCCAACCATGACCAGATAATTAGAACACGGAAGAATACATTGTAGTAATAGATATGAAATGCAATCCTCAACCACTACCAAACAATAAAACCAAATTTGATATTCTTCAATGTACGTACCTCAGTACAAAAAGCTTGTGATATGTTCAGTCTCAGTACAGAAATAGTAATACATACGTCTGTCTCTTTTCACAGAAAGCTATGCGCAGTACAAAATGTGGTTTATCAATATCAGTTTGCTCTTAGCGTGAAGGTGACCTGGTGAATAAATTGTGTAAGTTCATAGCATTGTCTTTCTTTTTGACAAAACTTTGAAAAAAGAACTCAGCACAGCTAATTGACTGGGCCACATGTTCCCGCTTATCTATGATTCGTCTATGACAGCAATGAAGAATTATCCTTAAATACTGTAACTGGCAGTTACGTGAATCAGGCTATAGTGCAAACTGTTCAAATATGACTATCCAGTGTAAAAGCGATAAAACCTTATGACTTATATACAGGCACATATATGTTCATGACTTGATGTATGCCGTAATCTACTATTTCTCTTAAAAAAAACATGTTCGAATCCCGCATGAGATTCAACCCCAAAAATACGAGAACCAGACTAATTTATTCTTTACTTTACATAGAAAGTGTTATCCCAAATAAAACATGTGTTACATTTGACCACTTCCTAAAAGGTATTGTGTGTTCATAAGTAGGGTATTGTTCATTCCTATCATATATCGAGGTTCCTGTGGTTGTTCCTTATAATCCAAAAAAATTAAATTTTCGTTGTGTTCATTGAAATTCCTGCATTCTGATTAGCTGAATTGGTCACGTGTTATTGCATTCATTTCCCAATGGATGTAAAAAAATTAAGCCACGCCCACCGAGTCGCACTACTTTTATTATTGCAGAATGTCGGGGAATCCCAATATTACAGTCGAGGGAATTCCCTTTCTGCTCACGTGCATCGTCATGCACAGGACATTAGCGACTGTCATGCATATTCATTGTCCAAACAACCCTTTGAAACCGAAGGCCGAGAAAGCATGAAACAGCAAACGTTCAGGCTCGCTCACTTGTTTTTTTCCCTGTTCAACTTTCATGTCTTCGGGTTTCATTTCTAACTGGCATTTTTCCAACTCTGTTTTACTGTAACAGGGAAATTTGAATTTGGCGGTAACTGACCATGTTATTTGAAACAGTTGCCTTCTCCCGGACATATTTCTTCCGGCTAGTTACAGTATGACTCTTGCAGTTCTTTTCGCCTCTTGCCGTAAGTGACAGGTCCAAAGAACATTGTTTTCATAATACTCTCAGTTGATTGGCTACTGACTGTATAGGCGTGTCAAGTTATATGCATAAATTAAACGATCACCTGATTCATGTCACGCCACAGTATGTATTCCTACACCTAGAATGTTTATCAATCGTCTGTTTTTTTATCTACAACTGTGTTTTGGTTAAACTATTGTAGATAACACATGCTTTACTTTGGCGAATTAGCGGATTCTTAAAAAAGTTTGCACATCGGTTTTTCGATTCATACCTCAATGAACCGAAAAAAATACACAGTCAATCCTTAATTACCTGAAATTATAACAATGGCGTTTTGAAATCCATACATAATGTCGTTATAAACGTGGTGCTTTTTGACCGAGTCGTATGAGACATAACGTATAGTATCCACCATAGCTCCCCAGTTATCGTGGTGGTCAGCGTCAATGTAATCATTTCAATAAAGACTATTGGCATCCTTTATTTTCGTTTTGGCTTTTTTGAAGATATTGACTTATCCCTCGGGGAATATCGTTTGATATTCAGTCTGGGTGACAAGGTTACCCTAAGCCTACATTGCCATGTTTATCGTGTAGCACAATTAAAAATTAAACATTACGAATTTTCGCTGTAAGGAGTTTAAATTGTCACTCTTGAAGTGGCAGCGCTGTCTGGGCTGCGTGTACAACCTTAAATAAACATCTCAAATACGGTAATACATGGCTACCTGCTTGATCCTTAATTTGTTTGGTTAATCTAAAAACTCCCAAACATATTTTGACCCACTTTGAAAACATATGTCAAATAACATCTTTAAACTTAACCCTTGATGATTTATACACCGAACATTTTGTAAAAAATAATGATCCGAAATGGAACCCTTCCATTGCTGAGCGTCTTATATCCAATTGCAGGAAAAGAGCTCGGAAATGGTACGTCCATGTGATCTATTCCTGCAACGAGAAAATTCTTTTCATTGATATATGCTTGTTATTGTTTGCCCAAAGCCCTACTTGATTCTTGTCATTTGCCCGTGTGTAGTAAAAGTCCAATGGAAACTAGTTTCACGATACGATCATTGTAATATGACGAAATGAAGATATCAAATAAACATTTAATCTAAGAAAATGGCCAAAGCGTACCTACACAGACAAAGATGAACTTCTTTCTTGTTCAATGACGTCTGATTTATTACGACATCTTTGAATAACTAAGTGATATCCATATTTTGTTATAACATCATTGAAAATCATTTTCTTAAGCACTTTATTCCTGCTGTGGAACTTGACATGGAACCAAGGTAACTCAGCAATTGGAAGTACTATTATGTTTTTTTACGATTGCGCAGCACAGCTAGGAATGGACTACAACAGGTGCTCCAGGGAGTTAAGTTTCATCCTCGGACGAGAAACCTCACACAATCAAGAGTCCGACAGGAGGTGTCGACTTTGTTTCAACCATAACGTATGTTCGAAACATTTTTAGGCTAAATTTAATTTACCGTCAAAGGTTCTTGTGTCGTGTTCCCTTTGGCTCCTCGATATAGATTGAGTTGAATTGTTGTCCCTAGCCATACGGAGGCATGGATTTGTGATGACCAACAAAATGGAATTGTTTGTTTTATCTACATGAACAAGATCATCTTTTCTGCACTCACAAGGCCAAGGTGGATTAAACTCATAATACAGATTCCATTTGGCGTAAAGGGCAAAATAGTGGTAAAAGCATTATTAATGGAGTACTTAGTCAAGTGCAGTAGTAAGTTTTCTCAACACTGCATTTTAACATGGTAGCTTTTTGGCAACTGAAAGGCTTATGTTGCCGAACGGTTTTTGTTATACCTCTATTAAGAATACGTTTGAATGTTGACCCAAATCTCATCCTGTCACGTGATAGATATCGACTCGTCTGCTAGAAAACAAGATGGCGTCTGGTACAAAGAGTGCTTGTTTTCTCAAATTGACCTCGTCAAGAGTTATCAATAGTTATCATTTGTTTCGTTATACCGAAATACACTTGAAAGGTTATGAAGCTTTTAAACCGTCCTAGATTCCTTACAGTACTCTAGCTGCGAACCAGAAAGCCATCTTGTTTTCAATATTCAATTGTGACAAGTCGATATTAGACGTTAGAGTCAGTCACGTGATTCGGGGAACGACATTGAAATGTATTGTTTCGTCAGGTGGTACAGATGAACCAATAGAATGGCAAGATTCTTTATAGAGGTATAACAATTGATGGTATTTTGTGGTTTCAGGCTGGATTCACCAAGCTGGAACACTCACGTGAGTTTGGGTTCATGCATCAGGCTTCTGGTAAATGATGACACAAAGACTTGTGGAGAATATAATGAATTCAATGAAAAAACAACGAAAAACAGATTACACAATATTAAATGAAAAGACTCAACAATCATACCGAAGAAAGCATCTTTTCTCAAATATATATTAACTAAATATACCTACCTCTAAATCTACCCATTCTCAAACCAAGTTTTCCCCAAGTACGTTTGTGAGTGAGCGAGTATGGTTTTACGGCGCGTTTAGAAATACTCTAGCATTATCACAGGTTGGACACCGGAAAATTGGCTTCACACATTGTACCAATATGGGGAATCGAACCCGGGTCTTTCGGCGTGACGAGTCAAAAGCTTTAACCACTAGGCTACTCTACGGCCCTTCTCCCCAAAGTAAACCCCCGCCACACACACACACACTATATCAATGATCAACCTACATATATACTACTTTACCTACATCTTATCTCTCCCCAACCCAACTACACATTAACCCATTCTGAAACTTAAATAAGAGGGGAACATCTTGTTTGTCAAGAGTCTGTGAAATAGCCTCGTAATATTAGACAGAAGTTTCAGTGTTTGGGAACTCGAGGTGATACGACACTGAATGCTGCAGTACCAGGTCCTTATATACCACTATGGTCAACAATATTATTATTCGCAGACCATAAATCATGACGCGCGGCAAATACAAAGTGATAAACACGCGGCTCGGGCACTCAAGCAGGAAAACACCAAAAGCCCAAACGACCGTGGAGAACTATTTACGGCCAACACTTAATTATAGTGAGTGAGTGAGTGAGTATGGTTTTACACCGCTTTTAGCAATATTCCAGCAATATCACTGCGGGGTACACCAGAAATGGGCTTCACACATGTCGGGAATCGAACCCGGGTCTTCGGCGTGACGAGCGAACGCTTTAACCACTAGGCTACCCGACCGCCCCCGATAATTATAGCGACAAGTGACTACAACATACATACACATTCCGTACTTATATCAAATTTATAGGATGATTCAAATTCTGTTTAAAATTAACCAACGGATGCCCCTGGACGAATTCAATTCCCTACCCTTGGTCCCTAATTAACGCGATTTCCTACACCCAATGTGTTTATATACATAGTTTCATCCAATGATCGAGACAAGTTATTATCTGTCATTGACGTTGTATATCTGCGCAAATGATAAAGATCCATCTGGCAATATTACTGACGATAGTAGCTCTATGTGCAACTTTTGTCAAGTAATACATCTGCTGTTGTCTCCTTCATCTCGTAGTTGGTAAGTGTTTCATCAAGTGCTGGTCGCCATTCCTTCCTAGGCTTTGTAGTATTGATCAGCCTCTGAAGAGTAATTATCAAAGATATCAAAGCTTTGTATTGTCTTACATTTTAACCTTAAAATAGACCCCTTTCGATTCAACTAAAATCAAGATTTACTCACATGCGCTACAGAACAATAATTCTCCTTACCTCTTTGAAAGTGGTACCTTGTTCCTTCCAAATGGCAAACGCCATTCCGAATGGAATCGGAAGAACGGGGCACGTGGCGATGATCCATCCAATACTTTGAGCCCATGCCGGATAGCCTGTCCCACCAAGTGTGACTGGCGAAAAGTTTATGAGTCCTGCTATCAGCAACGCCTGTCATGGAAAATTCAAATTTAAATAAATGTATGATATTGGATATTACTGGAATGTCAGAATTGCATCACAAGAAGGAGGGTTTAGTATTACGTCATGTACTCTTCACCAAGAAGGGGGACACGGGTTGCCCAGTCGTCTAAGGCGCAGCGATTCGCTGTGCAGAGTTGCGTCCCTTAGGCACGCCAGAAATATATGATTGTAGGTTCGAATCCCGGTTCGCCCCGATTATGTTTCTAGGTTTGTCAGCACCATACCCGTGCTCGTGGGTTTCACCGAAGTGGTAAACGTCTGAGACCTGCATCACTTCGGGCTTTCCTCCCACATTAAGCTGACACGCCGTGATATAACTGGAAAACTGTTAAAAGTGGCGTTAAACCCAACTCACTCACTCACTCACTTGGTTTGCCAGAACCATCCTGTGCCCATGGGTTCTAAGCCTAAGTCCTGGATCGGGCTTTCCACCTCAGATGCTAACAGGCTGCGATACTGAAAAACTGCTCACAGAGACCAGTTCCAAACTCACTCACCCACTCACTCAGTTATATACTTCTAAATTTGTAACAATTAAAATAAATGGCAACTCACAAAGACAAACAGAGGAGTGACGACGAGCCACATGGGCTTCCATACAGGAGACACTCGATAGCCAATCATCATCGTCAGATCATCATACAGGCGATTTACACCTGTATCAGAAGATAACAACGTTTAAGAACATATTCTGATCAAGTAACGTGTAAGCGTGTGAGGTTATGCCAACATCATGCTTTGGTTCATTTCCTAGCCATCAAAATTTGCCTTCTTTTGTATGTCAGAGAATCCATGTGAACAGATCTCCGGGCAATAATACAATGATAGTATATACAGTAAACTACGGTTATAACGAACACGCTTATAACGAACTAACGGATAAAACGAACTAACTTTTTAGTCCCGACTATATGCTGTAGTAATGCTGTATATTTGCTTATAACGAATTACGGTTATAACGAACTAAAATTAGTAGTCCCTTGAGTTCGTTATAACCGTAGTTTACCGTATAGCGGTATATACAAGGGAAACTAACGTTTTTGATATAACAAGACTGGGAGTCTTGGTTTGCATAGAACTACACAAAACACGAAACTGGCTTCATGTAGAATGCTGTCTTACCATATATCCACGCTAGAACCAACATTTCCGACATCGCCAGCACCATGACTGAGATACTCCCGATGTACCAGTCCATCAGTGTCAACACGTAGATACCTCCCTGGACGGAACATTGTTAACGTTGTATCTGGTTGGTATTGTCCACAGTTTGATTACTGACACGTAAGAATAACATCAACGAATACTTTCCCGCGATTTGGGATGTAACATGTGAAAATGTTTCCCCCGAATGAAGGGATGTCTGTGTCTGTGACATTGCTCAACTGAGTTAATTATTCTCTTGAAGGATGAGCATAGCTCACCTGAGTGAAGGGATTTTCATGTAGGTGTGAATATAGCTCACCTGAGTGACCTGATGTTTGTGTAGTTGTGGATATTATCTCAACTGAATGTAGGGATGTTCGTCTAGGGTTGGACAAAGCTCACCTGAGTGAAGGGATGTTCGTGTAGGGTTGGACATAGCTCACCTGAGTGAAGGAATGTTCGTGTAGGGTTGGACATAGCTCACCTGAGTGAAGGGATGTTCGTGTAGGGTTTGAAATAGCTCAGCTGAGTGAAGGGATGTCCATGTAGGGTTTGAAATAGTTCACCTGAGTGAAGGGATGTCCATGTAGGGTTTGAAATAGCTCACCTGAGTGAAGGGATGATCGTGTAGGGTTGGACATAGCTCACCTGAGTGAAGGGATGTCCATGTAGGGTTGGACATAGCTCACCTGAGTGAAGGGATGTTCGTGAAGGGTTGGACATAGCTCACCTGAGTGAAGGGATGTCCATGAAGGGTTTGAAATAGCTCACCTGAGTGAAGGGATGTTCGTGTAGGGTTGGACATAGCTCACCTGAGTGAAGGGATGTCCATGTAGGGATTGACATAGCTCACCTGAGTGAAGGGATGTTCGTGTAGGGTTGGACATAGCTCACCTGAGTGAAGGGATGTCCATGTAGGGTTGGACATAGCTCACCTGAGTAATGGGGTATTCGTGTAGGGTTGGACATAGCTCACCTGAGTGACACAGGAAAATCCCAGGAGAAAGCCTACACCACATACGATAGCTGTTATAGGTAACTTTCGATGTCCTAGAGATCTTGGGAAGGCGTCTGTGATGGCACAGACTATCGTCTGAACGTGAACGAACTGAAGCATGAAAAGAGTTAAAAACCTTAATATATAAACTTGTTGAAATGTTATTCAGGGTCATGCACGTTAAGGTGATCTCATTGTCGTTATTATAGTTGAAGTAAAAGGATCGAGTGCTCTAATCACGTCTCATGCTCAAGGTTTTCGGGGCGGTCGGGTAGCCTAGTGGTTAAAGCGTTCGCTCGTCACGCCGAAGACCCGGGTTCGATTCCCGACATGGGAGCAATGTGTGAAGCCCATTTCTGGTGTCCCCCGCCGTGATATTGCTGGAATATTGCTAAAAGCGGCGTAAAACCATACTCAATCAAGGTTTTCATGTCACCAACATTCTTTCAAATATAAAGGCAAACGTTATTGTAACGTGAATATTTGTTATGTGAATGGCTGACATGGTGCTGATGCGACTCACTCACCACAATTCAACACATGTCAAAACTATGTTGAAGAATCTTGAATCATAAAACGCTCAGGTACTATCCATTTTGATGGCCCGTTAACGCTCATCTATGTCTGTCTTATAGTTAAGTGTTTGTAGACCTTCATCATCAATGGAGTTAACCGACCAGTTCTCATGATAAGGCACAGACTCAGCTCGCTTATTGAAAAGCAAAGCCAAATCTTGATGTCTGGGCGTGTCAAGCGTGTTCCTGTGTTAACTTCTATTTTCGTTTTCTGGAAATCAATGGAGTGTCTTAGAATCTACCTGACTGTCCATACCGACGAGGAACAGCATCAGGAAGAACAGAACGGACCACAGCTGAGACACCGGCATTGTCGCCACAGCGTCGGGGTAGACCAAAAATGCCAGACCAGGACCTGCGGTCAATAACACATCTACCATCTGAGGTGAGGTGAGGTGAAATGGGGTTTAACGTCGCGTCCAAGATTATTGCACATATATAGCGACGTGCATGTACGTGTGTGTGTTTGTGTGGCTGCTTGTACTAGTCCGGACTGATGCCGATTTATAGTGCTAGCTCACTGAGATACCATGTCGCAGTTTAACATGAATACCCCACACAGACACAGTATACTGACTCCGAGCCGACCAGTCCTTGTTTTAACCCCTTAATGCCGAATGCCAGACAGGGTAACAACAATTACCATCTATTAACGTCTTTTGGTATGACGCGGCCGGGGATCGAACCCCGGACCTTCCGCTATCCATGCGGACGCTCTACCACTAGACCACGGAGGCGGTCTCCACCATCTGATTGCAGTTGAACAGTTAGTCACGTTTTTATGACGAAGGTTCGTGTTGCATTTGGGGGCGGTCGGGTAGTCTAGTGGTTAAAGCGTGCGCTCGTCCCGACGAAGACCCGGGTTCGAATCCCGACATGGGTCCAATGTGTGAAGCCCATTTATGGTGTCCCCCGCCGTGATATTGCTGGAATATTGCTAAAAGCGGCGTAAAACCATACTCACTCACTCACTCGTGTTGCATTTGAGAGATATTGTCATGATAGTTTATGTTCCATAGACATCACCATAAACCTGTCGAAACAAACTCTCTCTCCAATACCGTTTATTGCACCTGCTCGTGGTGATGTTAGGCACACTGGGAAACATTATTACCAACCCATCACATGTCATCAAACTGTTATTGGCTGTAATCTACAATTACACCGATTTATCATAACATATCATATTGTAGTTATACGCATTGTTCAAAACGTCAATCCAAGAGAACAATCAGTCTCGACTATCTGCCGTAACAGATATTTTTGGGTGCAAAAGGGAAAACAGTGTTGGCAACTTGCTATGAACATGGAACACTCAAATATGCAACGTGCAGATGGAGTGAACTGGGTGGTGGTCTGTTCACGTTAATGACTTTTTCAACTATACAATTCTTCATGCATGTTTATGCGACCATGCTACGAGGGAAGTGTGTCTGACTAGTCTTGGCTGTACATTTGCGAAATGGCTTACAATCGAGACTGGTTATTGTCTGGCGTTGACTTTAGGTCTTTGGTGTTAGTGACCAATGCAATACAATATTTTATGTTGCAACGTAGCGTACAGGCTATGCCTTATTTAAACTTCTAAAAAAATAGTATCATGAGATGAACCATGACCTTTTTTGTTCCAATATTATTGCTGTTGCGGTATTTTTGCTTCTTTATGTTATGGATCACACGTACCTTCTTTGACAACAGCGGAGATGGGCAGGTTGGATTGGTTGGCCATGTAGCCCAGGAACACGAAGATGATGAATCCTGCAAACAAGCTGGTGAGGCAATTCACCACTGGGATCACTAGAGCGTCTCTAGAAGGAAAAATGAAACCAATGTAGAAACACGGACCAAGATGTACCTTGTTTGTGCAGCGCGTAGTGAAATTATATCATCAACCATCGATGTTGTATGTCTGAAGGTAAATTAAAGTTATTAAGGTATCATATAAATTTGTTATGTTGGTTGGTTGGTTGGTTTGTTGTTAACGCCGTACTAAGCAATATTCCAGCTATATGACGGTGGTATGTAAATAATCGAGTTTGGACCAGACAATCTAGTGATTGATATCATAAGCATCGATCCACGCAATTGGGATAGATGACCGTGCATCAACCAAGTCAGCGAGCCTGACCACCCGATCCCGTTAGTCGCCTTTTAGGACAAGCATAGTCGTCTTTTTACGGCAAGTATGGGTATTGAAGACCTATTCTAACCCGGAATCTTCACGGGTGCAAACTTCCACAAAAAAATGAATACGATCTACTTCAAGCCTCTTTCCGCTCAAACAATTTGCTGAGATATCATTGAGTTTGAGAGTTGTGACTGAGATGTAATGGACATATTCTCTTGCAAGCTGAAGCATTTCGGAGAACAAGATAACCTAAAAAGCTGGATATCCAAGCAAGGAAACAACTACATAGTTTTGGGTTGGGATGGTTTAAAATACGAAACTCCAAGATGACACAATACACAAGTTGCATATCATCATCATCAAGTGTAGATGGTCAATGTGACTGATATGCTGCAATACAGACGTCAACGAAGATGAAACAAAATGAGCACTTGTTTTAGCCACAATAATGTCCATACCTGTAGCAGTTATTGTGGAATCTGTTGTAGCTAGCCAGGGTAGATATTCCTCCCCATCCAATACCCACAGAGAAGAACACCTGGGCAGCGGCATTACGCCATACCTTAAACACAATGTTAATAACACCTCTGTAGTTCTCAATACTCCACCTTGTGTACCATGGCAAACATCCTACTGATGATTAGCACTTATTTGCAAAGCAATTTACCAAAGAAACCTTTTGCTTGTTTTTGTCTAGATATTTTGTATTATTTCAGTCAAACGAACGTCTAGGGTGGCAACTCATATGCACTTTCACTTCACCACATACATTTAATTCACCAAATGGAAGTTTAAACACAAGAATGACCGCCTACGTGGTCTAATGGTAGAGCATCCGCCCAGAGAGCGGAAGGTCCGGGGTTCGATCCCCGGCCGCGTCATATCAAAAGGCGTTAAAAGATGGCACTTGTTGTTAACCTGTCTGGTGCTCGGTATTGAGGGGCTTAAACAAGGACTGGTCGTCTCGGAGTCAGTATACTGTGTCTGAGTGGGGTATTCATGTTAAACTGCGGCATGGTATCTCAGTGAGCTAGCACTATAAATCGGCATCAGTCCGGACTAGTACAAGCAGCCACACAAACACACACACGTACATGCCCGTCGCTATATAAGTGCAATAATCCTGGACGCGACGTTAAATCCCATTTCACCTCACCTCACCAAACACAAGAAGCATACACTGCAAACACGAAAACGTCGTTTTTTTCCGTATATGGTCATTGGACGGAAAAACGACTAAAAATTCATTAAAATTGATTAATTGGTCAGCGTCTAGAAAGTGTCCAGAAAAGGGTCGAGTTTTTCAAGCGTAAAATGGACGGAAAAACGATGCTTTTTGCTCCTCCTTGTACAACTGTTAACGGCCAATCAGATGGCGCTGGTCCCCCGACGCACGTGATGTCCAAGGCTTCCTTTCGGAAGCTTTAGGTTTCGTATTTCTGGCATGCCTTGCTCTAGTATCTGTCGCGCGCAGTGCAGCGAGATTTGCTGATAAGCTAGTTTTAGGATATGTTACATGTTAATGGAATTCAGACACGCGCCAAGAAGTCAAACCAAACAATGTTACTAAGTTTATTGTGGTAACGGCTATGTACAGTTACCCCTATCGGATAATGGGTTGTGTTTCATTTGGTTATAACAATAACTCATTTTTTAATGTGAAGTTTACAAGATATACGACTTGGACGCGAGGTCGGTCACATGACGTTCTTCACGTGACTGTATTCTTGAAAAGGCGTAAACACTGACTACTTCCACATTCCTGGGGAAAACCCTTGGAATTCCCTGGTACGAATTCATACAGAAGCGTGGTTGCAAGCCCATTTAAGGATAACCTTGCTACAACCCAACCCAGAGAGAAAAAAACACGAAAAAAAATCTAAACTGTCGCAGTGACAATTTACAGAAATCTATGAATTTACCCTAGTATCTATTTGACACATCTTCACAATCACCTTTCAATGATCGGCCAATTGATCAGTGATGCCAAAGGCTTGAAATAGCCACAGGTTAATTAACAACTTCGAAAATATCTCCCGTCACGTTTATCGTGTCGGCCATTTTGACGTATTGTACTTGATGTAAATGTATTACGACGCTGTCATTGTAATTGACTTACTGAGGTAATTCTGTAAAAGATCTTCTCATCTAATGAGGATATTGTTTGGAATATATTTCTTGTAAACATACTAAAACATGTTCCTCGCTTTGGGGGGAGAACTATTTTATTCCGGGGTGGCCCATTAAATCTAGTAGTAAGTCAAGGCACCATGCGTGATCTGTTATTTTATGTGTTTAAATTACGATTTTGGGCGTTAATAAAATACACTGACGCAAGTATATTCTATTCAAATCAATTGGATAATTGAATATGCTTTCTTTTACATATTACATAACATCACTGCACAAAATATGAACAGTTGCAGTATCACACTACGGTAATCGCATTAAACATCATTTTCAACTGTACAGTATTTCAGTATTTCAGTTATATCATGGTGTATCAGACTGATGTGGGATAAAAATCCGAAGTGGTTCAGGTCATCCAATGGGTGTTCGGGAAAAGGTGAGCGTATCCTGCCACACAAGTGGCACCCGTCACAAACACATGCAAGGACAAGTCAATTGTTCACCTGAACAAAGCACGGAAACACGGAAATCAGAAGCTGCAACACCCTATCTTTTAACTGGCATGTCAGACTTCTATTTCATTACTCAGTTTTATTTGCACGGATTACTATGGAAGGGACATTGTCTCGTTGTCGCATTGACGCCTTTACAAAAACAAGCAAAACGTGTCAAAATTAACAAAAGCGCAACAATTGGCCATTTGTCGCATTGTCGCGTGTTCGCATTGTCGCTCTTTGATAATCCTTTTCTTTATTTTACAAAAGGCCGCGATGCTGTAACGCGACATTTTCAAGGTCAAAATATGTCTCGTTTGTCGCATTGTCGCCCCATCACAAATGTGTATAAAAGGCGTAAAGTTCAGTTATTGTTACAGTTAGGAAGTTCAACCTGATAAATGTACGTCTTGAAATGAAAACACAAGTCCGTCCGCGAGTCCATACCGTTTTATTGTGAGCTCTTCTCTAAAAGTGCTTAGTGTTCAACTCCCAGTTCCAAACACGTAGTACCTCCTCAATAATCCACATACCTCCAGTGCAGTGGTCTTCCGGAAGATCTTACTCTTGACCGTATTAGACAACTGACGAGTGCACGCCAGACCTGTGACCTCGTTGCAACCCTCGTGATGTGTTTGCCGAAGGGAGAGGTGTAGGAAATGTGTGCTCCAGCCCAGCGCAGAGCTCGCGACACACTGTATACTGATGTATACAGTATATTGCAGTTGATATACTGTATACTGCATGTGATACTTATTTGCGGAAATGTTACAACTTTCAAGATTCAAGATTCAATTTGCATATATTTCATATACAACAGACCGCCGTCATATATCACTGGAATACTGCTGAGAGCGGCGTTAATACAAATTGTTTTCATAAGGGAGCGCTGCAGTCATTTAAAATAGAACCGTATACATATGTACATGTAGTACCAACTCACTCATTTGTTTCGAATATTCAGCAGAAAATATATTATTAACCAGGTCTTTGGGAAAAGATATCAGATTTTTATAAGCAGCCACATAGGGATGATAAAGGACCCCTCGCTGATTAGGTTCTTGTTTACTTAAGAGCAGAGTTGGCCATGTTAGATGATATAACCAAAATCCGGGAGCTCCGGCGGGGGGCAAGCTGGTCTTGTTAGTGTATGGTATGAGCTGTGACGTTGACCCAAGAGAATAATGTAAAACATGAGACCAACTCAAGTCTATAATGATTGGGAAAGTCTAGATTTCCACAGCTCTAGCCTGAAATTAAGAATTGTTCTATGCTCCATTTTAATTGTATTATTTTCATTTTGTAGACATGGATGGACCAACCAGGAAAGAAATTGATGGAATATTAATATCACATGTTACCACTGATCCAGTTAAATTCATCACACAATAATAAATTAGTATTTGACATTACGGCATTTGATTATTAGGGCATGATCATGTACATGTTCACTGAAGTAATGTACACACCATTCAACTTGATTATATTTTTTATCAAAGTGTAGCGCGGCATCAACGATTACTTTATGATATCCTCACTTGTCATCGATGTATTGACATCGAACAATGGACGGCAATTCGAAATTCTTATGGATAGCTTCAATAGGGACAGCGCCGGTGTTAGTACAATTTTCCTAGTTAAAATAAGTATCTACAAAATATAATATGAAGCAGACAAGAACAATATATTTTTATTAATGCTTACTTTCATGGATAGAATTAAGGCAATCTAGGCTTGCCAAATCTTTCTAGACTTGAGCTGGATTCCTTTTAAATTTATTCTGTATGGTCTGGGAGACGAACGGGCGTCAGTATCGCATGGAAAACTCGGACAGCCTTAATCAGTGTAATCGGATATGTTGTGGACCAAACAATTTAGTCATTATCATCAAGAGCACCGATCTATGCATTTGGGATACGATGACATGCATCAACCAAATCAGCGAGCCAAGTCGCCTTCGTACAAGCATGGGTTGTTAAATGCCTATTCTAACCCGGATCTTCACGGGTATTCTTTAAATGATAAGGTTCAATGAAATTCTGTATATGTCCATAATAAGTGTGCATAAGTAGATGGATAATATGTCCATACACGCCAAGTAAATTGTATATGCATTAATTTAAATGCAAATGATTCAATGATGAGTTCTTTCACAAGTCCATATTTCAAGGCATGTATTTGATATTCATAATAACTCCACAAAAGCTACACAATGGCAACAAAACGGTACCAGCATCACAGATACCAATAATACATGAGATACATATAATTACTTTAAAGTTAAAACATGTATCTAAATAGAAAATTAGAAGGATTCACTTCCGACATTTTTGGTATTTGGTTTTCGTTTGGAGAGAGAAGTTGTGATTGGTATCTGATGGGTGCAAACAGGTGTTCCCTTCCGCCCAGGCCTTGCGGCAATGCTATAGCCCAAAATGAAACAAGCCTTGTTCAACAGGTTCAGACTCAAATTTCTATCCCACTTGGGCTCCTTTTAAATTTAAATATAATTTCTCATGTCGATATGTGTCAGAAGAAATGAAATATTACAGCACTGGTGAGTAGGTTATATGCGCATATCAGCGTCGATCCTAAAATATCCTTTTGTGCAAAATACATATATACTGATGAATTAACGTAGTAATACTACGCAAATATATGTCCAGATGCATACATCAGTATCATCTCGTGATCTTAATTCGTTCTTTGAGCCCTTTTTCTACCGGAGATTCTGGGGTGTTACATCACACCAGAAAGCCAGGTCCAAATTCAAGTCATAATTTCATGGTCCGTCTTGTATGTTGGAAACCAATATCGCAATATGGCTAAATATTGCTGAACGTGGTATTAACCCGCTTACTCACATAATTATTCCATTTTCTACAGTCATCTACGAACACTATCTTTCAGGAGGTATGTCTGTATCATCCACATGTCCATACATATATGTCCACATTTATATGTATAAAGCAAGTCGTCCTGCACTCTTCCTTAAAAGATAAATGTTAAGCATTTCCTCTGTGTGGATTTATATAATGTAATATCGTTTTAATGTAATGCTGATGCAGTAAACGTACCACAGACCTGATGCTAGAATAACATCTAATTTCTGAAATGAACATATTTTACAGAAAAAACAGTTGTTTAAACAATACTTATAAAATATAAGAACAAGGAGCCAAAAGCCAAATATTGGGCTGTGTTGGACATATTTGTTTCGGGGTCTTATGACAGACAAACCTGATGCCTTTAAGTATAAAGATAAGTAAGTATAGATGTTGTACATATTCAAATATGTTCGTGATTAACCCAACCTTGAAAAATATTGAAAGATGAGTGGTAACTATTTATGCCATTATTTCAAATTAGAATGAACGCACATCAGGAAAGGATGGTACTTTAATATACGTATCTTGTTAACCCAATATTCTTTTTTAAGTAAGAGCAGCATGTATATCGAGAGTATAGGTTTGGTGCGTGACTTATCACACAGTACTTTCAGAAAGTGTGCATATTCTGTTCATCGGCAATAAATAACATAAGACGATTCATACGGGTAAATACGATTTACTTCAGAACTAGTATAGATTATTTAAGGTTAGGGGGAAATGTATGTAATTAACAGAACTTTGGCCGGGTTTGAAGGATTTGGGTCCTGGCTTGGGCTTTGTGTTGGGCGTGTAGACGGCATTTCCAGGTTTGACGTATCAATGACAAAAATGATGTCAGATGCAATTCTCTGCCTTTTCGGGTGAACAATTGGCTTGCCTTTGGATGTGTTTGTGGCGGGTGCCACTAGTGGATCGGAATGAGCTCGCGTTTTTGCGAGCATCCAATGTCATCATTTATTATGATGAATCATGAAACATGCTCCTGATGTTGTCGCAATGGTGCAGTTGGCGCTACTTTTGGCAAGGGTTTCTCATGATAATGGAAATGCTTATGTCGCTTTTGTTGACCGATAAGCATGAAAAGACATAATGTTAGTGTATATGGTCATGTAATTAAGAAACAAACGACGAGTGGGAGTTGTTTATTGTACGATAAACAACGACCGAGACTCGTTTATTTCTATATGAGATATCAACATTACGTACAGCCTCTTTTAGGGTGTTAAATTAGGAAAAAATACACGCTTTACAATATTTACCCGTACTTAAATAATGATGATTCCTTGAAAAGAATGCGACAGCGGCCATGCTAGATAAATCCATTTTAGGATTTGAGTTTGGTCCCGCATATTCTCACAATTTTCTCGTCAATCATCTGTACCATTTCTCCCAATACCGATTGTCATATCACTCTCACTTTCGGATTCTCCAGCAACATTTATTGGGAACAACTCACTAGACACATTCCCCCTCAAAAATAAGGTCAAATTTACAAATTTTACTTTTCAAGTTGCGAGTGCATGTTCGAATCTCAATAAATGACGTCATGACAGAACAATTTTTATCGTGAAATAAATATCGCTTCCTTCTTTGTTCTTTGTGATTTATCGCGTAGCTATCTTATATCATCAAATGCCAATTTCTAATTGCTTTATCATGACGTATCCGTATCATGTAGCAACAACATACACAAATATCGTTGACTTCGACGTTGAATAGTGTCATGAAATATGATTATCCTCTTGTGTGCAATATTTCTGGTTGATAAATCTAACATATTCTTACTTTAAGAATAGCGACTATACATTATTATATATCCCTTATCAGGTCTCTGTAACATTTGCAAAATGATACAAATATGAAAATACAACTGAACCTAAATGTAATGTTTTAATATCCTTACGTTGCTGAGTGCAGCATTTAACAACAAACAAACAAAACATAATATCTTTAAGAATTATGTTAACAATTCCGATGCTAAAAATAATCTCACAATCTCCATACCTCTTTCTCTCTATGAAAACATAATAACTTTTTTTTTAATAATCTGAAGGAATGATAATGGCAATACTACCATAATTATCATCATTATTTATGTTACTTATCCTCAAGTGAAGTAGTCCTCCACATAATACATTCAGTGAAGAAGCCATGGAACATATGAACTATGTAACATACATTCATGGAAAGTAGATGAACAGTTGAAGTTAGCAAATAATATTATTCGGTCGAACGTCTATCAGCCATCTATGCTATTCGTGAAGGACATTTCACGTGGGACCAACAGAGGGAATTATGACTATCGACTTGCTAATTATTTTTTATATTCATGCCAGCTCAAACGATCTATTGGCTTGATTTATTGTTATGGTATCCACAAAATAAGTAGGATCCGATTTTTTCCGTTTTTGTTGAAATAAAACTGAATAATATTTGCTGTTTACATATCAAAGTTTGCCAAATTGTTACAAAATGTTTGCCCACAGCAATGCTACGTATCCCCAACATATTGTGCTAGGAACGGTATTACTGGACTGAGGGAGGGAGGTATTCCTCCTTGTGGGTCACCTGCTTGGCAATATGGGACGGGAAAACTGCAGGGGGTGAGGGCAGTTAAGTTGATGGTACAGACAGATAAGAGAGATCATTTTACAAATGTGAAACCTCAGTCCACAAAGGAAGAGGCGAAAGCTGAAACTTGGTGAGGTTTATAGAACAAAGACAGTTATTTCTAGTTTCTTACTGACTCTCGAAGATACATTTAATAAAACAATTAATGCGTGTGTGTGTGTGTGTGTGTGTGTGTGTGTGTGTGTGTGTGTGTGTGTGTGAGAGAGAGAGAGAGAGAGAGAGAGAGAGAGAGAGAGAGAGAGAGAGAGAGAGAGAGAGAGAGGTAGAAGAAGAATTGTACACCATAAAAATGGCTACGTATGTAGTTGGGGTAGATATGTTGAATGCCCGGCCAGTATGACCTTTGAGTCACTATGGTTTCAGTCATTACAATGCGTAAAACAGTATTTGAGTAAAAGAAAACACTATAAGTGAGTGAAACAAAAGACCTCAGTACAGGCACACCCAGTCCCCCAACCCCAAGTCTGCATGTACCCAATACTCATACAGCACACACGCACACACACACACACGCACGCACACACACACACACACACACACACACACACACACACACACACACACACACACACACACACACACACACACACACACACACACACACACACACACACACACACACATCACATCACATTCTTCTTTCCCCACCATTATGTCTACGTCAGCCATCATGGATCCATGCGCATGCTTTCATACATAATCCATCCTCCCACCATTCCCCAACATCCATCGAACTATAACTATATCCGCCCTCATGTATAGGTATTCGTGCTTTCATACATACATACACCCCCCTACCATTCCCCTACATCCATCGCAGTATAACTATGACTATAACCGCCTTCGTGCATCCGCACTTATGTTCACATTGCAGTGCATATGTATCGAATTACACGTTTAAAATATCGTAAATATTTTACAACATGTACATATTATATATCAGCAAACAGAGATTATTATAACGCAATAGATTTCATCCGTCAAAACATCACAGAAAGAGGGGCAGCCTGGAATTTTACAATGGCATCTGAATGCACTAAGACGTTCAACTGGTCAGATCTCCATTACGAATATCTAAAGTATGAATAAAGATCACAGCTTGCTATGACATGTACTTCATGCCTGCAGAATTAGCAATGTCCTTAGCTTTAAATTGTATGTCTAAATGCTTATGTAGACAAAGACCCAAATGTATATAGGCATGACCATATTATATTCTACGCAAATATCACCACATTTAAAAACAGAGGAACACTGCGTTTCGGAATATATACTTTCTCCTTCATCAGGTGCATATTATTAAATGCTATGAGGCAGAGAACATATATTTGTACCTGTCAGAACAACAAAAGTAAAAAGATAGCAAAGATGGGAACGCAACAAGGGAAGCCAACAGATAACTGGCATGGCGCTGATTACCCCGCCTCCCGTTTGCCCATTTCCCATTACCAATTATTCATAAGTTAAGTTTTGGCTTTAATTTGTCCATTGATAATCAACCATCAACGTCTATCATCTCCACCCTAAAAATATGTAGTTTACTGAGAAAGTGGTATCCAAATATAATGTGTGTTACTGTTGACCACTTTCTTAAAGGCATTGTTGGTTCAAAGCTTTCGGTCATAGAAGCCGTGCAATTTTTCTCTTGTCAGATGAGTACACAAAGTATACGTCATCTGGACTAACATTTTTGGTTCGGTGGCTGGGTTAGATCGCCAACATTGTGTTCTGGCGATTGGGTGCCTCACTCACAGTGTGGGTTCAAATCCCGGACGGGACTCAACCCAAGAAAGTACGAGAATCTGTACTTTACTCAGAAAGTGTTATCCCAATTATAACATTTGTTGTCAAGAAAACACAATAAATGTATATTCGGCTTTGGATGGGTAATGATATCACAGACATATACGGATATTGATGATGACTTGGAGGAGCTTCGTAACGCACGTCTTCTCAATTCAGGGATTGGTAAATCCAAATATGTGTGTGCGCGTGCGTGCGTGCGTGCGTGCGTGCGTGCGTGCGTGGGTAAATGTGGGCCTGTTGGATGTTACATAAAACATTCATCTTGAGCGGGATGGTAGTTCGAGTTGGATTAGCATGTTAACTATATGATCTTCTTTAGGCAGAGAATGCCGCGCATGAATGTATTGATGAAATTCCTAGGTACATGGGACCTTTACGTCCCCAGGAATACCCACAGTGGAGACTTCAATGGGGATAGGGTGTACACAATGTGCTACCTGGTAGATTGTGTGTCATCAGACCGGACAACGTTGGTCTTTGACTGATTGTGGCGTAAAACACACTTATTCATTTACTTATATCGGAAATTGAATGTTCATCTTAATTGTTATTGTTGAACATGTAATATATTTTTAAAGAAATAAAACAGTGACATAATAACTACAACTTTATGTGAGCGCGAGTAGTTTTTTTGGAATGAGATGAATAAGTCTTATAAAGTTGTAAGCTTCACAACCGTGTAACTATGAACTGACTTTATTGGGTAATCAAAAAAGAGATAGGACCCAAAATAGCCAAATTTCATACGATTTCACTTGTCTTCTTGGATGCAAGGCGAAAACATTTCAGCGCGTTTGAAGCCACTGAGAATGCCCCCTGCAGAGTTGGACGGACATTCTGCGGTGGCGCGGCTGAGTTGACCAGAGGCTATCAGCAGTATTTCCTGTCCAGGTTATTTAGGTCAGTTGTTTGTGTGTGTGTGTGTGTGTGTGTGTGTGTGTGTGTGTGTGTGTGTGTGTGTGCGTGTGTGTGTGCGTGCGTGAGCGTGTGTGCGTGTGTGCGTGCGTGCATGCGTGCGTGTGTGTGTGTGGGGGGGGGGGGGGGGGCGTGGGGGTGAGATTGGGGGGATAGATGATAGATTTAGCAACAAGTAAGGTCATCTTGAGTGGGAGGGTATTCGCAGATGGATTAGCATATGAACTATGATTCTCTTTAGGCAGAAAATGAGGATCCACGATGTTCGACCTGGTAGAAGTGTGCTATCAAACCTCACAGCATTGGTTTTTTGACTGTAGCGTCAAAACAAACTCATTCATTTACTTGAACTGAATGTTCATCTTAATTGATATGGTTAGTCACGGAGCCATGATCCAGAGTACAGGGTGTCATTAGATAGAAATAAACTAAGTAATAATAGGATTACCAGAAAAACGGGGTTTTACACACAAGCCAATAAACTTCGCTCATTAACACCAGAGTAAGTCAGTACAAGATTGAAAACTGCCCCATAATTATGTATGACATGCTTGTCGGGTATTGCTACATATATATGTGAAAACAAAGTTATTAAAATGAAGAGCAAAACTGATGAAAGTTAACAATAAACGTGTATACGTGTTATATCGTCACTGCAAAAATAATGATTGTTTGTCTTTAGTATTAACATTCAAATACGTTATATCTGTATTAGCGATATTGTCTTTGTTCCACCGGTGAGTCAGCGTTATCTCGTAGTATAATTGTATTTCTGAAGACATCACGATACAGTTTTTACGATGCATCACGTCTGCACTAGCGCTTGATAACAGCCTTGTGTTTGGGTGTTTCAGTGGTTTAAGTCGCTGCTCTTGATATTGTTGATTAAACTTTGATACTATGAACAATATAATGTTATGTGAGAGGATGACTTTAGAACGGTAACATACTAATAGTATATAGGATGACATAAACAGAACAATGAGAAGTTCGTCCAGATAAGTGTATAGGCAACATTTAATAATTAAAATAATTACATTCAACAACTCCCCTTTTAAGTCCATTTTCCTGACTTATAAGTAAATGCAAGAACAATCGGCCGGAATACAATGTATAGTTCTTGTCCACTTCCATATGACTATATAGCATACAATAAGCTATCGGGTCCCGTTTAGATCGGTTTGGGTGGCAGCCTAGATAGCCATAGAATAGTTTCATCTTGGAATCTCCCATATCACTGGGGATACTCTTCAATTTAAATGGAGTTACTCGTTACGATTCCGAACCTTCACGTGACTGTGTTCATGAACCATTGTCAAATAGTGGTGACATTAAATCTAGGAAACAATACGCGAAATCGCGCATGCACAGAACGGAAAATTTGGTCAAGGCATTAAGTCATCCACATGCGCAGAACGATTGATTTCAGTTCTTCCGCTAAGCGCTTCGAGTGCAGCGTCAAACGCGGGCCTGTAATCTAACACGCGGGGACTGACCAATGAAAATTGAGAAGTAGAAATACCGGTAGACGCTGTTGCTTGATTGACAATGTCAATCAAGAAAGGGAGGAGCTTAACGCTATCGTTCTCTCCCAGTAAATTCCGATGTCAAATAACGACGTTATTTGGACGGAAAAACGATGGTTTGAAAACGTCCAAATAACGTCGTTTTTCCGTCCAATGACCATATACGGAAAAAAACGACGTTTTCGTGTTTGCAGTGATAATGTTTACTCAAAAAGAAAATAACACCTTAATATCCAAAAGCTTTTCCCACTGAGGTATAACATAGTATCTGATTCCTTCCACAGCACCCGGCAGCAGCAATCCACGGATAAGCAGAGCTATGAGAATCAAATACGGAACTGTGGCTGCAACATACACAACCTGCAACAGCATATACATTAATCATCAATGTGCCAAAGGCATATATAATTCTTATACCTAGGAAACGGGTAGCAAATGGTCTTACAAGGATAGTGCTAAATATATTGGTGTTATATTGGTAATTATTAGGTAGTTAAATGATTATAACAAACTTCCCAACAGAACTAAATTATAATACATTACAACACATGGAACGAGTAACGATACCTTGCCCGATGACTTGATGCCCTTTATAAGACTGAGGAACACTATCAATCAGGCTACCAGTAAACACAGGAGTAGCTGCCTACGCATCAGACATAGTATACACTTATTGTAATGACAATACCTTGCCCGATGACTTGATGCCCTTTATAAGACTGAGTAACACTATCAACCAGGCTCCCAGTAAACACAGGAGTAGCTGCCACCGCATCAGATATAGTATACACTTATTGTAATGACAATACCTTGCCCGAGGACTTGATGCCCTTTATAAGACTGAGGAACACTATCAACCAGGCTCCCAGTAAACACAGGAGTAGCTGCCACCGGACGCTTCCGGCTTCACCGATTCCTGAGGACATCTGAAGAACGTGATTGCTGAAATGTGCATACAAACAAATACCGTTCAATTACATAAAACGTGTTTTTCACTTCATTGGCCATTGCAGCTACATGTACGATAACACCCATCCAGTGTCACGACATGTCAAGAGTATTTACATTGTGTGCGCGCCGGTTTTCACGTTTCCACCTCCATAAAGGGATGTGATGAAGTCTGTTCAATATGAATAAATGACCACAAAACCCACCTACTTTATTACCAGCCAATAGGGGAAAGTAGAGTGGAGAAGACATTTTTGAAGACATTAGATATGAGACAGGCCTTTGCATGTATTTTGTGACGGGTGTCAGGATATGGTCTTTTTTTCGCCCGCGCCTGGTATTATCACTGGAGATTTCTAATGACTATGGACATGGTTGCCACACTTGGGTTCGGATGGGGGTGGGGGTGGGGGTGGGGGTGGGGGTGGGGCGGACTGGTTTTATTTTTTAAAGGGTAACAATCATTAGTCCTTACTAATGTGTGAAAACAAATTTTCCCCAAGTAAAAGAAATCCCGAAAGATTATTCATTCCTGGATATGTGTAACTATTTACCTCATCAACCGGTAATCATTTATTAACTATAATCCCATTTCTCTGATGAGGCTAATGACCAATCCTTCCAATGTGATCTACATGAGGTAGATGTTTTGTTAAATTAACCATGAAAAACACATTGTCGATACATGATATTTGCCTATACAGGTCACAAAACATGTTTATGTTGTGACAGACATGAAAAGAACGTGCATTTGGGGCCTGGGATGCCAGGCAAACGTAAGCCTATCGTGAACATACATGTACATAAAACTAATCATAGACAACGTAAATCATGGCACAATGAATGATTACCTTATGTTTATAACAGTTTATCCTACCAAAATGCATGTTTAACAGAATGTGTGCAATAACGAACCTCCAGTATTCTTCAGAAGACGAGACCATTTGGATTGTGCTATTAGTTGACAGAGTTGTGACATTGACGCGGCCTGATGAAGCACTCAAATACGATGATTCATTGGCGAGAAGAGACGAATGTGTTTGATTGGTCGCGCTTTGACACAGGTCAGTGTTCCACTCGTTACCGCAGGTGCTCCAGGGAAGGACTGAACTAAATGACTGCACGAGGTAGTAGAGGGTCCAGGCGAGAATGACGTTGTAGTAGACGCTGACGATAGCGGTGAGGACAACCATGCCATATCCTATGCCTTGAACACAGCGAAATTCAATGTTAGCGATGATAACGACTCACATATATAAATAAAAGCGACAAAGAAGGTTTTCAATAATTATAATAAACCTCTGACAAATGCAAATAGCATATGTTTATGAATCACTATCAACTGGTGATGATACTAGGTATTCGCGAAATGGTGATTGTGTCCTGCCCAATCGGCACCCGTCACAAATACATGTAAAGGCAAGTCAACTGTTCACCTGAAACAAACGGAACATATGGTACAAGTCTAACTGCATCAGTCACTCTTGCTCAGACCGTTGACTGAGTGACAGAGCTAGTTTTAACGTCGCTTTAAACAGTATACCCGTTTTATAACGGCACATTGTAGGAGAAAAGCCCGAACTCATGCATGTCTTAGACAAGAAATACTGCTGACAAGCCTAGAGTCATAATCAGCGGCGTCTTGTCACATCAGTTTGTCATTGTTAATCTCATTATCTGACTTCCAGAACTAATCAGATTAACGTTTATCTGTTTATCAGAAACATGCGCCCATGTCGTTCCAGACATTGCCTGTCTTACCTTGAAACAAAGGGCAGATAATCCACACACGTCCAGGACCGAGGTTGGAATACTGACAGTATAACACTTCCAACAAGATGGCGGGCATTGCGCACACAAACATGGCCACGAAGTAAGGGATGAGGAAGGCGGCTGTGAGGAAGCACATGGTTACAGCACATCAGGTTTTATAGTCCGATTCAAACAATTTGTGAGTACGTTGGGATTTTAACTCCCTACCCGAAAAGAGTGAATATTCCTTTGAAACATATATCCATTATTAACGTCCAGGACACATTGAGAATGTATGTGCCCTGCATGTATTCACCTACGCCATCTCCTATACTCCTTCAAATTTGTCTTCTACCAAATGTCCATAAGTTTAATGTTCTTTTATCTACAACCAACACAAAGCTGATGATTAATATCGCTAAATATCTGTATCAGAGTGAAGAAGAGAGAGCACGTATTTTATCATTGTGACTGTTGCCATAAATATGCTAAACATTTTATGCAAAGGGTCTGTGCCCTGTACTGTGCTGAATGAAGAATTAATTAATAATATTCAAACCTTGTCTTTTATAAATTAAAATGCTTACCACTTCCACTTTGAAAACAGACGTAGGGGAATCTCCATATGTTGGACAGTCCGACCAAGCAACCGATGATGGATAGGAAATAATCCAGCCAGCTGGACCAGTTCTCTCGCTTTGTCGCCATCTTTGCTTACACCAACAGTAATTCCAAGAACTAATATGGTGTCACTGGATTCAGGGTTCCCTGGCAACAAATTCCAAGGCCAATATCACTGCAGCATCAGCATCACAAGAAGAGTCTGGCAGGAGTTGTTGATTCTGAGACAAAGTAGAATATTCTTTTTAAAAAGTACTATGTTGTTCAAGTAAATTTCCAGTTTTTATCACCAACCAATTGACAATTCTCACAACATTTCCAGTTGAGCTACAGTGCCGTAGCAATACGAATATAAAGAATCAAACATGTTGTTTGTTCGTTGTCTGTTGTACACAAAATGGAGAAAATTGGAGAACAATAACCCCGTCTTTAAAACTTGGAACAGCTTGGAATATGTTTGGTATATAATACCCAACAGTTTTCAACATACACAATCATTGGGTTGAAACGGATATATCGTGGCTATAAAATAGGATGGTATCATTAACCTTAACAAGAAGAGAAATGACCATTCACGTTCGAAGATACATTTACCAGTGAATGTAAATATCGTAACTGATAAATGATTGTCATAGGTGTTGACAATGACATTGATTCAGGTTTAAAGTAGGCATCACGTTTAAGATAAGGTAAATAAACTATGTATGTGTTGTTTGTTACGTTAGGAGATATAATTGTTTCTACAATTACACCGTCCGTGGGGAATACCATATAGCTGGGCCGAAAATGCAATATTGGGTATCCTACTCTGATATTATGAGAGTAAATTTGTTTCAAATCATTTGCAACTGGTAACATCACATGTTAAGAAGTACTTCAAGAGATGTACTGGAACATGTGTTACAAGATTCTAGTGGAATCAGGCACACGTACCTAGAACATATACCGGATTGAAGTGAAGGATTCAGCGAGAACAGGGGGAGGGGGTTTGCTCGTGGGTCATACTAAGTGATAGTGATGTTATGTAATATGTACAAGAAAGCATATTCAAGTATCCAATTGAGTTGATTAGAATATACTTGCGTCAGTGTATTTTATTAACGCATTTGTTAAACACATACAATAAGAGATCAGATACACGCATAGTGCTTTGACTTACAACTATGTCCTCCAGTGGTACGAATGTGCTGGGATCAAGTTACCACAATACCTTCCATGTACATGCACTTACGCTGGACGCATGCCACATGATGACAGCAGATGATTAATATCCACAAGATAAATAAAGAACGGCACATATGTGATTTCAAAAAAGAGAGAAATAAGAACATTAGCACAAATAAATCGCCTCATCTTGTAATTATAAGAGTTCAAGATACCAAACTGCAATCGAGCCTATTTAGTTCCTAACATTTGATTGCGTTTAAACATTTATCTTTCTTGCTTCGATCATATCCACAATGTGATCGAAGAATGTCTTTGCAGCTTAGTATGATTAGGTCCAATTTCGCCTACAGTCACTTTTGAGAAATAGTGATGTGGTGTGTAATGTGACAGAGAATCAGTGAGTGAGTGAGTGAGTTTGGTTTTACGCCGCTTTTAGCAATACTCCAGCAATGTCACGGCGGGGGACACCAGAAATGGGCTTCACACATTGTACCATGTCGGGAATCGAAACCGGGTCTTCGGCGTGACGAGCGAACGCTTTAACCACTAGGCTACCCGACCGCCCCTAGAGAATCAAGAAGTCAATATTTTGTAATAACATTGTGTAGAGGATAAGTTAGACACAGCTGTTAATATCAAGATATTAAAAATGCAACTGATCTAAAACAACAAATAGTTATAAGGACTTTTAAAAGAAACTACACAGCCTCCTGAGTGGATTCTGATTGTTGTTCCGTAACACTAGACCACTGATCATACCAAACACTTGCCAAACGCAACAATCAAGTTATTTTTTTAACAGACTTTCTTTATTCAAGATAACATACGAGGAATATAGGCGTTAATCAATGTGTAAACACAGGTTGTACAGGTAAATGTACCACAATGTTACGACAGAATTTTGATGGTTTTATGTGCCGTATGAGCTTCATGGAGTTTGTTGGGACAACATGGGACATTGTTAATTCTGTCTTCGTACCCAGACGACGCGACCCTACGGTGCCCATAATTTCAATCATTGAGTGAGTGAGTGAGTTGTGTTTTTACGCCGCTTTTAACAGGATTCCAGTTATATCACGGCGTGTCAGATTAATGTGGGAGGAAAGCCCGATGTGATGCAGGTCTCAGACGTTTACCACTTCGGTTAAACCCACGAGCACGGGTATGGTGCTGACAAACCTAGAAACATAATCGGGGCGAACCGGGATTCGAACCCACAATCATATATTTCTGGCGTGTCCAAAGGACGCAACTTAGACGACTGGGCCACCCGTGCCCCTTCGTGTCAAAGCATATCATTCAAGCCAGAACTTGTATCACTTCAGTACGGTTTATGCATATTAATTAACAGTTAAAAATTATAAGAGTAAGTTCAAAAGGTTCAAGGGAAAATGTTCGTTGATGACATTACATCCATTATCAGAAATTTGTTTCGTCGTTATTCGTCTATGCGTGAGTGAGTGAATGACTATGGTTTTACGCCGCTTTTAGCAATATTCCAGCAATATTACGGCGGGGGACACCAGAAATGGGCTATTCGTCTATGATACCTCGATTGTTTTTGTGTTACTGCCTCAAAAACATTGATATTTATTGATTCATAAATATAAGAAAGTGTCATTATTCACAGTTTATACGTTTAATAGTGTTATTTATGGCATATCACACCATGTTTGTACATTCAGATATGCTAGCATGCTGAGAGGAGAAAAGGGAGAGAGAGAGACAGAAAAAGACAGACAGAGCGATAGTGGTTGGTTGGTTTGTTGTTTACCGCCGCACTCAGCAATATTCCAGCTATATGACGGCGGTCTCTAAATAATCGAGTCTGGACCAGACAATCCAGGGATTGACACCATGAGTTCGATCCACGCAATTGGGATCGATAACATGCATCAACCAAGTCAGCGAGCCTGACCACCCGATCCCGTTAGTCGCCTCTTACGGCAAGCAAGAATGTCATGCAGGGCGACAGTGAGTAAGATAGTGAAAGGAGGAAGGGGAGAGCAGAAAGTGGCACAGAGAGAGTATCTGCAAGCTGTTTCTAAATTACCTTGTTTTGCACAATAGACGTCAGCCTTCATAATCTCCCCATCCGTTTGAAACAAGCTGCTCCCATCAACATATAGGGTACGTCTGTCAATGGGTCTAGCTCGACGCTGTGTTAGGTATGGAATCCTAGCAGGGACAGTGTCGCATGGACGCGCTTTGGTAAAGTTTGACACAGTTTGCTTGTATTTGTGAGGGCGACAATGCGACAACCATGTCCCTTCTAGGGTTCCATAGTTATCACAGTTTCTTGTCTTATGCTTTATATGTATATATTTAGCTTCCATTTCATGAGAGAGACTTCCTGTTTGAATTTAATACATGTCAATGCAGGTGTCTTCTGTATGCTCGCAGTGTTCAGGTATTTCGATGAATGTGGGTTGATTGTAGGTATACACTGAGGGACTATACAGTCATGGTGAACCTTTTCAAGTGTACTTGAAAAGACACAATTGTCAGCTAAAACTCGTACTTCAATTATCACGCAGAGGGTTTTCCGAGTTGATTTGTGTTGCAGCAGTAGACACTCACTACGGATTAAGCATCACAGGAGACTGGTAATGCAAGCGAATAATTTTGGACAACTGGTAGACGTCATACGAGACGTTACCATACCCTTTAGCTCGGTTAAATCTACAAGTAAACCAGGTCTGGATTGAAAACACAATATGCTTATTTATGACAGACTTTAGACAAATGAAGACGCTGTAAGTGCCCAAACTTAATTCGGATAAATCTTAGTTCTTTATTCCCATCGATAGATACTGAGAGTGTGTAGATTACCTACTTTATCAGCCAACAGAAAGTAGGCGCCCCAAAAGTAAGACAATCTATGTCACTGTGTCTGCTCAAGCATTGGTCTACTTCATAACTCAACATGAAGTGTACACTCCTAAAGAAAACCAAGCAAACTTTGAAAAGTTTCGTTCTCACTCGTTGTACGTCGCGCTGTGTCACAGGTACTCAAAAAACACGTTACGGTCGGGTAGAGAGTATATAAAACCTCAACGTCAGACAACGAGAAGGGAGAGGTCTGGCTGGAGCAGTTTCAAACATTTAATTTGGTGCTGACTCAGCATAATTGCTAAATGCTATTGAGCTTAAGCTGAAACTTGGCTACTTCAGTTCATAGGGCGTGAAAGGTCATATATTAGCGGTGGACATTATTAAAATGGATTGATAACAGAAGAACAGCAGTAAGAATTCATGGTTCTACAGGTAAAACTAGCCATTTAAGTAATTTGCATAAAAATAAAGGGTATTTTTGCTGCCTGATCTGGTACTCCTGTCATACGACAGCGACCCGTAAACAATCGAATTCTGTCAAGACAATCTGATGACACGCCAGCAAGTTGACTTATTTTGTAAAATCGAAAATAAACCATGTTAATTTTGAATAATACGTCTGCTGTGTATTAGTACATATATTCTGCTACTTGCAATTCAAGAGAAACATTTAAGAAATGTATTCGTTTTGCAAAACAGTGAGTGAGTTAGTGAGTATGGTTTTACGCCGCTTCAAGCAATATTACAGCAATATCATAGCAGGGGACACCCGAAATGGGCTTCACACATTGTACCCATGTCGGGAATCGGAGCCTGGTCTTCTGCGTGACGAGCGAACGCTTTAACCACGAGGTTTCCCGACCGCCCCTCCTCTGCTCAAGACTTTCGACGAGTATGACTACCAGCAACATTATTCGTCAACGTTGTCTTCTCTCCAGAAATGATTGCTCAGCAACCTCAGCAACCACAACTTATGTTTATCCCTCACCATGGAGACCGCCTACGTGGTCTAGTGGTAGAGCGCACGCCGGTAAGCGGAAGGTTCGGTGTGCGATCCCCGGCCGCGTCATGCCAAAAGACGTTAAAAGATGGTACTTGTTGTTACTCTGTCTGGCACTCGGCATTAAGGGGCTAAAACAAGGACTCGTCGGCGAGTCAGCGAGCCTGACCACTCGATCCCGTTAGTCGCCTTTTACGGCAAGCATGGGTTGCTGAAGACCTATTCCACCCCGGAATCTTCACGGGTCTCACCCATTAGGAACAAACTCGATGCGACTGATAGACAATTTCCGAAATAGGACAGTATTGAGAAGGATATTACTTAAGTAAGACAATGCTTACCTGGAGCTCAAAGTCCACTTAGTCGACAAACTGAAGGAAAGAGTGAATATCGTTGAGAAGAGTGTAAGATAGATGAGTGAGTCCTCCGATGACTGGGTGGGAGACAAAGCCAGAATGAAAGCAGACATTGAATCACTCAAAGATAAGTCAACTGATCTTGAGGGAGAAAGTCGACAGAATATGTCATTAAGAGACTCATTAATTGATCAGAAGGTACGGTCTGTGCGGGATAACCTCATATTTACCAATATACCCGAATAAGTAACACTGGTGGTGTATATACCAGGGATTTTATCAAGGGAGAACTTCAAAATGGTTCCGACCGCCTCCGTGGTCTAGTGGTAGAGCGTCCGCCCGGAGAGCGGAAGGTCCGGGGTTCGATCCCCGGTCGCGTCATACCCAAATACGTTGAAAGATGGTACTTGTTGTTACCCTGTCTGGCGCTCGGCATTGAGGGGCTAAAACAAGGACTGGTCGGCTCGAAGTCAGTATACTGTGTCTGAGTGGGGTATTCATCTTAAACTGGGGCATGGTATCTTAGTGAGCTAGCACTATAAATCGGCATCAGTCCGGACTAGTACAAGCAGCCACACAAACACACACACGCACATGCACGTCGCTATATAAGTGCAATAATCTAGGACGCGACGTAAAACCCAATTTCACCTCACATCTCAAATGTTGCACTATGTTTAACTTTAAACGAGTACATAGAAAGGTGCTCATAGATCGTCAGGCCAGTCAGGAGATCTGTCATAGCTAAGTTACTCTACATGACGGAGAGGGGTTTTGTACAGTACCAGGGGAAGGAAATAAAAGGAAAAATTCCAAATCATAGAACAATTGCCGGAGGAAATCCGACAATACCGAAGGATACTCTAATGCCTCTACTCGGAGAAGTGAGGAACAAAGGTCAGAGAGCTTCAATGTCAGATGATAAATTGTATATCTAGAATGCATTGCATACTGGCCATTCACCGCCACCCTACAGAGTGGCCCAGAACAGACGACCGGAAGACAGCAGATTGATGCTCTCATAGAAACACACGGGTGGTCGGGGTAGCGAGGCCTGCCACACACTATCTCAGGATTGGAACATTGGAGAGAATTCCCCAATTTTTAGGACCAAACTTGACACACCAAAGAATCACAGACAGTCATAATCTTCAAGTACTGTGAGTACATACCCAAAGCTGACGCTTAGATAACGACAGTAACTCAGTATTGTGTGTTCCCCGCATGCGGTGCGAAGAAGAGTTGCTATAAATTCTTCTCTCACACAAACCAAAGAAAACCAAGCAATTTGTAATCACGTGGATCACGTTTAACTGACAACTTTAAGTCTATGGTTAAATCTAAAGAGATAAACTTACCCTCACAAAGCAAAGTAGCTTCCAGCAGCACATTTGTTGGTGAGAATCAAATCACGACATTAGTGTCACTGAATGACTGAATAACCACTTGTTATTCTCGTCAGGTAGGTTAATGTTAATCCATCAAACCTCGTTGATGTAGGTCATGAGCATTGTATTACCAATGCTCAGAATATTATAAACACTACTGATGATGTGAAATATGTACATGTAAATAGTGACCAAAATTTGGACAACAATGTCCTCGTCATTACAGATCTAGACTCTGTGCGTGAAAAGCCAAATCACGATGGTGCCAGTACTGATCCGTGCAATACCTTCCGGCATGCAATGTTGATTTTCAAAGAAGTCACCGTAGTATCAGTGATGATAGTACTAACTTAATTGACCGCCTCCGTGGTCTAGTGGTAGAGCGGTAGTGGTAGAGCGGAAGGTCCGGGTTTCAATCCCCGGCCGCGTCATGTCAAAAGACGTTAAACGATGGTTCTTGTTGTTACCCTGTCTGGCGCACGGCATAGAGGAACTAAAACAAGGACTGGTCGGCTCGGAGTCAGTATTCTGTGTCTGAGTGGGGTATTCATGTTAAACTGGGGCATGGTATCTCAGTGAGCTAGCATTTTAAATCGGCATTAGTCCAGACTAGTACAAGCAGCCACACACACACACACACACACACACACACACACACACACACACACACACACACACACACACACACACTCACGCTATTTAAGTACAAAAATCTTGGACGCGACGTTTTACCCCATTTCACCTCACCTCACCAATTTAATCACTGACAGTATAACTGACGGTGATAATGGACTTGATGTTGTTCGTCTCGCAAGTCGTAGTTTATGTGGTCTTAGAAGACGGCTTGAATTCCCCGAATTTGGAAATCTTATTCCCACTAATGATATAATAGGCTTTCAAGAAACGATAATTTGCATATGATCCTATACATATAGGATCATATGCAAATTGAAGCTAAAAGCTGTTTTTGCAATATAGAACAGCGGAAGGAAGAAGATCAGGAGGTATTGGCCTTACGGGATAGGATCATTATTATAAATACATCACTTAAGTTGAAGAGGTAAATGATTTCTGTATGTGGTTTAAATTATTAAGATCCATGTTTGGAATTGACAGTGATGTGTATTTAGGAGTGGTGTATCTGCCCCCAGAAGGATCAAATGTCTGTTCGGACGATTTGTTTTACCAACCAGAACGTTCTATACTGTCAATGTTCTCTGCTTCTTTAAACTGGCTGAACAAGAAACCTTAGCGATAATACAATGTTTGATAAACATATGCTCGAAGAATCATGGTGAAAGGCTGACTGACATTTGTAAAACTTTAAATCAATTTATTTGTTACAGTTTATTTGCAAATGTATATACTGTCTCCTTGAGAAATCTTGAAATATCAGTCTCCCACTCAATTGTATTATTACAGCATAAAAGAAGGAGTCCAGCCGCAAATTTAAGGAATTGTAAAAGAACTTGCTCAACCATATGTATACATTCACAATCCCCAACATCGGCACAATACAGTGAGAGTGATAACACCATAACATCAAATGCTGTAATAATACGATATAGTTTACAAATAATGGCATTTACAAACATTCACCTCTCACCAGTCACGACCGCATTTACACATATCTGGACAATGGTATCATATGTGTGTATTCACAGGGAAGAACTTCGTGGACTTGGCCCTCTACTGCTGAAATGTAACTTGGTTTTATAAAAAGTAATATTGATCTGTTTGTGTGTCAAGTTCCAGATACCCACTCAGTTTACACCTGACGGTAAAGCCTGCTCGTTTGCATCTCTCATCACTGGGATTCTATGTGTGCAATATTTCTCGTAACAGAGGACGAGTGAGTGAGTGAGTGAGATGCGTTAATCGCCGCTTTAATCAGTATTCCAGTCATATCACGACGTTTCAGCTTAATGTCGGAGGAAAGCCCGAAGTGGTGCAGATCTTAGACGTTTACCACTTCGGTGAAACCCACGAGCACGGGTATGGTGCTGACAAACCTAGAAACATAATCGGGGTGAACCGGGATTCGAACCTACAATCATAGGTTTCTGGCGTGGTAAACGTCTGAGACCTGCATCACTTCGGGCTTTCCTCCCACATTAAGCTGACACGCTGCGATATAACTGGAATACTGTGAAAAGCGGCGTTAAACACAACAAACTCACTCACTGTAATGTAATCCAAATGTTTGAATATGACCACGTACCCACAGTTCGGGATTATGTATACGGTGCTCCAGAAAACACATGGGTAAAGTGTGATGAGGAAATGATCAACAGAAAACATGTAGATTGTTCAGTTGCACGCAGGTAAATGTTCTATGTTGCAAAAACAAACATACATGTATATCTTTTTTTCTGCTTTGTAAGTTTAAAGTTTTTAAGTAACAAGTTCTTCCGCTTTGTAATGCTTTTGATTATATTAGACATACTTTGTTGAAATGGTTTTATCATGTCGTTGTTGTTTGTTTGTTGTTTAACGCCGAACTCAGCAATATTCCAGCTATATGACGGCGGTCTGTAAAATAATCGAGTCTGGACCAGACAATCCAGTGATTGACATCATGAACATCAACCCACGCAATTGGTTGGTTGGTTTGTTGTTTAACGCCGCACTCAGCAATATTCCAGCTATATGACGGCGGCCTGTAAATAATCAAGTCTGGAACAGACAATCCAGTGGTTAATATCATGAGCATCGAGCCACGCAATTAGGATCGATGACATGCATCAACCAAGTCAGCGAGCCTGACCAGCCGATCCCGTTAGTCGCCTTTTACGACAAGCCTAGTCGCCTTTTACGGCAAGCATGGGTTGCTGAAGATCTATTCTAACCCGGAATCTTCACGGGTCCCCACGCAATTGGGATCGATGACATATATCAACCAAGTCAGCGAGCCTGACCGCCCGATCCCGTTAGTCGCCTTTTACGACAAGCATAGTCGCCTTTTACGGCAAGTATGGGTTGCTGAAGACCTATTCTACCCCGGAATCTTCACGGGTCTGTGGAACGAATGAGGTACTGCAGAAATGTTGTGAAAAGATCGCAAAACCACAAGCACATAAAAGCCTGGAGCCGAACACACCAACATGAGGTGCACTTGCAACAACACCTGTTGGGCTATAAAATCGTTGAACTTTCATTTGCATTTGCAGAATGCGCGAAATACGCAGTATGTCGGAAAGCGCACGTTAAATCCCCTCTGACCTACCATTTACATGCCGTCACATTCTTACAGCAAGTGAACTGCGAGAGCATGCCGCGACTGACGGAATCCTAACACCATGGCCGACTGCAAACAAGAGAATCATCTTCAGCTGAAGCCAGCCTTTTCCACGTAGCACCAAGCACATTTGCGAGACTGTGGTACCGTTTTCAGACACACTGGACAATGTGCCTTATGAAACCTCGGTCAATGATGATAATGTTTGCAAATTTTGACCAATCGATTAGTATTTTTGTTGATAATGTACATGATATATTAAATATGCATCTAAAATATTTTTTTCTTTTTTGTGTGTGGGTTTGCTTTTGCAGAGCATATTAAACGAAATCCATTGTATTCTGTATCATATGCATAAAGAAGGAATAGAGCACCTTTTGTGCCCTTTTGGATGTCTTCTTCTTGTCTGAATGTCAAATATTTACATTTCACATAGATGTCCTATGAGGAAGTCCATGTACTTGTAGGGGGCACGGGTGGACCAGTCGTATAAGGCGCCGCGATTCGCTGTGCAGAGTTGCGTCCCTTGGGCACGTCAGAAACCTATGATTGTGGGTTCGAATCCAGCTTAGCCCCGATTATGTTTCTAGGTTTGTCAGCACCATACCCGTGCTCGTGGGTTTCACCGAAGTGGTAAACGTCTGAGACCTGCATCACTTCGGGCTTTCCTCCCACATTAAGCTGATATGACTGGAATACTGTTAAAAGCGGCGTTAAATCCAATTCACTCACTCACCATGTACTTGTAAACCATTCGACAAAAAAGAAGCGGAGTAGAATGTGGTTTACGGATTTATTCTAAAAAACTCAGAGGAGATAATATAAATAAAATAGAACTTTAAAAAGAAATACAACATATTTCTTTTTTGCAATATGTGACAATTTCTTGCTTGTTGTCAGGTAGGGGTTAAATATAATAGGAGGTCTGTATTCAGTATACTGTAGTTTGCTAGATAGTTTGCTCTCAGAACGTTTGTTATGGCCTAAATCGGTGACAAATATGCCTATCATGTCCATATAAACTAGTCAGATCTGACAAACACCTTCATGTATAAAGTCAATACTGATGTTTTGAGCCGATTATTATGGCGTTGCTTGGGGAAACCGATTTAGAACATCTATGAACTCAATCTGCTTGGGTTGGGTATTTTTCATTTGGGGCAGATACTTTGATATTTGACTTGGCAATAATAAAACAGGTGGCTTGGTATGCTTTTATTTTTTTCCTCTTTTGCAAAATCTAGGGTAGGCGGATCTGTAAACCAATTTATTTAAAAAGAAATCACCTGAGGTTAAGAGACCTGCGGTTTCTCCTGCATACTTAACAGTTCCTTAAATTGGAATCCTATTTTGAAGCAAATGAAAAGTGTCAAACACAGGAATGGTAAAATCCCGTGATTAAAATTAATATTGACACGGTAACCTTTGATGTCATCGTGAGTAATTGTAAATGACGCGTTTTATGTTTAAAGAAATGGTTTTACCTGTGTAGGCCTTTACTGGTGATGGGACGTGATAGTCGAGGAAGTGGAGTAAGAGAGTCATTAATGTAACAGCTTTAATATCGCATATTCATCATCCTCCCAATCTTTTAATGCAAAAGTTGGTTGGTTGGTTTGTTGTTTAACGCCACACTCAGCAATATTCCAGCCAAATGACGGCGGTCTGTAAATAATCGAGTCTGGACCAGACAGTCCAGTGATTGATATATCATGAGCATCGATCCACGCAATTGGGATCGATGACATGCATCAACCAAGTCAGCGAGCCTGACCACCCGATCCCGTTAGTCGCCTTTTACGACAAGCATAGTCACCTTTTACGGCAAGCATGGGTTGCTGAAGATCTATTCTACCCCGGAATCTTCACGGGTCTTGGGTAGCCAGCCTGAGTGGGAGATACTCCGACGGGCTGCTGTACGAATGCAAGGCCTGGAGTGGTGTACACTGTACACATATTTGAACGATCTGGAAAACTCTACTTGCTGTTCTGTCAGGACTTGATATCTTTAACTAGTAGTTCAATCATTTACTCATCATTTGATAATCATTACAAATATATGTATAATAGTTTCCACCGCCAATAACGATACTTATGTGAGACAAGTGAAATGCCATGTGAATTATAAAAAACCTCAACGGAATTGTTTGGTGTTTTGCAATATCAGAATAGAACCAAGTTCAATTATGTCAATACATTTCATTTGTCAACTTTGCACACACCTATTATAGACGACAAACTTTCATTTCTCATTTGTCACTAAACTTGATGACCACAGGACGATAATTGTTAAAAAGTGAAAGCAAATGTCATGTGACATTTACTGACAAAACAATATGTGAAATATTGGATTTCCTCGTCGAAAACATCTATGTTAAGTTTAAGGATAAGACATTTGGATATTTCCAAATGAGAGGCATGACGCAATTACCCTTTTTGACTTGTACCATATGTTCCTATGTTTTTCTGGAGAACAATTTACTTGCCGTTGCACGTGTTGGTGCTGGTGCGACATGTTGGCCAGGATACGCTGACCGTTTCGTGAACACGTGGTATAATCATTATTTGATAGTGATTCATAAACATATGTTCATGATATAGTCTATTTCTGGAAATTATTTTGTCTTTTTTTTTATTTACACACAACACGTGCCTTCATATATGCTTGTCACTGGAGGGGCAGGACTCGCTCACTTTTTTGCGAACACATGGTATAATCACTTGATGTCATCATTTCATAGTGCTTCATAAACACGTTATGTAATTGGAATTGGAGCATTGACTGATATTCTAATTCCTCATTGTGGGAACGGGTTGTTCTAAGTTCGATGTGTACAGCAGGTGCACCAAGATTCGCCTATTGTACATGTGTGATAGAATCCTAGTTACGCCCTGATGATTCTTGGTATGTCAGTTCGTTCGTCAGTTATCCGATACTGGGTTAAGTGTATCACCCTTGTGTGTTTTCTGTCGAATGGCATTCTGGAGATGTGGGATAACTCTTATCAGAACGTCTTAACATATTCCTCTTGATTTTTTTGTAACACGCAAATCATTTTTCAAACACTCGGTATGTCTAAATATCAGTTAAATGTGTTTAGAGTGTTTTTTTTCAGATGTTATTGTCTATTGTATATCAACGCACGTCGAACAGAAGGTCCAGGTACACTCACTATCAATTTAAAAGCCACAAACATAACGTTTTGGTGAACAATTTATTATTGCTTTTATCCTAACAGGACGCTTGTTCAATTATCCGATAATTGGACCATGGCTTTGTGATTTGCATGCCGCTATGTTGGCGTCTGGAATGACGATGAACCCAAAGGAGTGCGGAGGAACTACAATCGTCCCAGTTCCCAAAGCTTTTGGCATAATGTGTGGTATTTGGTTGTTGACAAGTTCCAATGTTTTGCCATTGACCTCTACTTTTCTGAAAAAAAAGATGTGGCAAAGGTTATTTTGGTATGAAGGTTAAGTATTGATCACACGTTGACCCAACAACCGTTGTATAACCTGTACTGCCACTATTGTATATGTGTACAAGTTTGTAGGTTCAAGTTCGTCTTTAGTTACTTAATAAAGTCCTGGCGTGTTTGCCAAGGTGCGTTTTCCACCCGACATTTCGGACCATTACTCATGTTATACACCGTTCGCTTATCTGGTTCAGATTGAATGCAGCAAACAATCAAATGCTCATCCTCTTCTGTTATATCTGCTACTTCAGAGACAACATATGTCTTACTATTATCCGCTGCATTTGACAACAATGCCAAGGAACCAGTTATATAAGAACTGACCCATGGCCTTGTGAAACTTGAACCAAAGAGAACATCCTTGTACTGAATGGTTGAGAGGAAACATATTATATACAAACTTTGACTTCAAGTCTCCTCCCTCAGGAGTCAGCCAGAATATGTCCACGTTTTTGCCGTGCGCCTCTGATATGGCTAGGGTTACGTGGTCTCGATGCATGTTAAGACCATACACAGTGATACTGCCAGGTTTATAGTGGTACACGCTGAAACATAAACAGATGATGTGATAACATTAAAAGTGAATGCAAGAGAAAAATCTTTCGAAAACTAGCCATTTGATTTGACACGACCAGTCACCGTCTTTCATTAAAAACATGCTTGTCATTGAAGAAGTGAGTGAGTGAGTATGAGTTTACACCTCTTTTAGCAATATTCCATCAATATGACGGTGGTGGATTGCAGAAATGGACTTCACACATTTGAGCCATATGGGTAATCGAACTCGGGTCTTTGGCGTGACGAGCGAACGCTTTAACCATGACGTTTCCATGGTTGGTAATGGTTGATCTAACGTCACATCTCGTCACGTTGCATTTGCTCTCTTCACACTCACCGTTACCATACTGAGATTACCTTGTGCAAACAGGATTGTCACATAAAGAAACTTTTACACCAATATACTTAATTGTAACTTGTGAACTAGTCATTGCATAAGTCAATGATAAATGTACATTCAGATCGTTATGACATGTGCATCTCTACTGACAGCATTACTGCTCAGTGACATGCTGACAATATTCTGCACATTAAAGTTTGGGTTTTGTTTAAATGAAATTGTTGTGGTTACGTTGACTTTGTATTAATTCTGGTTGTTTCTCATGTGATGTCCTTTAAAAGGGACGGTATGTTCCACTCCCAATTCTGTCTTTGGTCTTTGGTCTACACGTTGTAATTTGTCTATAGTCTGCAAGCTGGACAACGTGTGGTTGTGTACAGAATGTTGTGAATTAAACATGCAGAAACAACTCACTTGTTCAGCTTTGTACAGTGGGCATACAGTCGGAGGTCGGAAGATGTGGATGGAACATCAAATACTTTGTTGCCAACAAGTCTCTTGTAAAGAAGCGTCAACCAGTAGTCCTGCCAAAAGAGGTTATGATGTGTGTCAAGTTGAGAAAGACACTGTTGTTATTTTGTGCCGATGTACGAGTAAGCACTATCATAGCTTTTAAATGTGTCTGTACGTGCACACCAATGGTTTACGGCAGGATAGTCCTTATGGGAATTTGTTTAAGACATGTTACAGAGCCTGGCCACCCAATATCCAATGCAGACGGTACGGGTGATTTATAATGACTCGAACTTCCCACAAAGAAGAAGACATGAATGAATGAGTTCAGTTTCACGCCGCTTACAGGTGAACAGTGAGTATGTTTTACGCCACGTTAAGCAATTTCTAGCAATAACACAGCGGGGGACACAAGAAATAGACTTCACACATTGTACCCATGCCGGGAATGTAACCCGGGCCTTCAGCGTGAGGAGTGAATGCTTAAACCACGAGGCTACCCGACCGCCCCAACGCCGCTTACAAATACGATATTTCAGTAATATTGATTTGGGGGAAAAACAAAATGGTGGAGGTCAACTCTGGTAAAACACATGAGCACGGTCATCGTTCTAACAAATCTAGAAACATAGTCAGGGTGAATCGAGGATTGGTATCTGGAAAGCCTAAGCGACTCAACTCTGAGTGAGTGAGTGAGTGAGTGAGTTGGGTTTAACGCCGCTTTTAACAGTATTCCAGTTATATCACGGCTATCAGCTTAATGTGGGAGGAAAGACCGAAGTGATGCGGGTCTAAGAAGTTTACCACTTCGGTGAAACCCACGAGCACAGGTATGGTGCTGACAAACCTAGAAACATAATTGGGGCGAACCGGGATTCGAAACCACAATCATAGGTTTCTGGCGTGCCCAAGGGACGCAACTCTGCACAGCGAATTGCGGCGCCTTAGACGACTGGGCCACCCGTGCCCCCCTCAACACTGACGAATGGGTAAATTTGAAAACTGACCACATTATGATAATATGCATGAACACAGAGACAATATTTAAGATCAAACAGACACATCGACCGAATGACATTGTTAAAACACTGAGATCACCGACGTTCACGCACAGGATTAGGGTCAGCGTTGTCGTCAAGAAGTGCATAATATCCACCAAAGAATTGCTGGCGCATAACCCCTTTTAGGCCATATTTTGCTGATACACCCAGTTTATCAAGCCACCTGAAATTGTGATATGACAGATGATATTAATGAATTATATGAGCCATTCTCAATGCTAAACTTGTTTCAAGCCAAATCAACGTGAATATTTTGCACTTGTCCCATTGATCTCAAGATCATATTTTTGTACACACGAGCTTCAACATTAGACATTTTCAGAGCAAAAAGAATTACAATTGTTTTAGTTATAAATAGTTTCACTGGACCATAAACAGCAATCGTCACCCTCCAACCAGCACGAAAAGGCAATCTGCATTTACATCAGCGCATGCTGGCATTCCCAGAAGGTGCTGGGCTGGGCTGGGTTGTTATTAATTTGGACACTGAAATGTAGAAATGCTTACAGGTTGCCTGCCACATATCTGTCAGCAATGCCAGGAGTGCCACCCCCATAACCAGACGATGTCTCCCCTAGCCACGCCACCAGACCATGATGGCTTCGGACCGTATTCATCACTGTGTGTATTTCATGTACAAGAGTATCCATTATGGAAGACTTAGAAAAGTCTTCCAGCTTGGCGGTGTGTCCATTAAAGTAATACCTGAAAAGAGTAAGCTAATTAGTACGGGGAATCATTTAACCATTTGTATCAAAAAAGATATCCAGCTATACAAAGTGTTTGTTTCAGTATTTATTCCACTCATTTTGAAAAACATTCCAATAACATATAAATAATTAACATGGAGTTGGAAACGACAAACGCAAAGAAAAATATATTTCTCGACCCATGGGCATTTTGTCTCTAAACGTGGTGACCATATATAGTTACATCTCTACCTTCAAAGGTGCAGGACAATTTGTCACAAATTGAAGCAAGTGTCATCTACAATTTACTGAGGAAACAATATGTGACATGCTGGATAGCATAGACAGCATCTATGTGTAAAAGTAGGCAACAACATGTATATCAATTGCGCTGCTGTCTTTGCTGATTTGTTACTTTATTGGCCAAGAAGTTTAACATATGCTTCTCGTACATCGATGATATGTTGTCCATTACTTATGGCCAACTAACCGACTCCCTCCGAGCAATATCAAAGAATTTGCTGTCTATATATTTCACATCAGTTGTTGTACAATCGGGCAGCCACTTTCTGCGAAGATTTCAAAAAATTGTTTCGTACACAAAAGTGTTTTTAAAGAATGTCTTGTGACGAAGTTTAATTAGGGTTACATATTAAAGGCTGAATATTTCGTGAATATTTCGTCAAGGTTTATGGTAGACATGTTGAAGAAATATTCAAACTTTGATAGATAGTGAACAAAATAATGTCTGATGCAGTTACCTGTATGCTAAAGAATTTGTTTAGGTGAACATTGATTTGCCTTTACGTGACGGGTGCTATCAATGGTTGGTTGGTTGGTTTGTTGTTTAACGCCGCACTCAGCAATATTCCAGCTATATGACGGCGGTCTGTAAATAATCGAGTCTGGACCAGACAATCCAGTGATTGACATCCTGAACATCGATCCACGCAATTGGGTCAGCGAGCCTGACCACCCGATCCCGTTAGTCGGCTTTTACGACAAGCATGGTCGCCTTTTACGGCAAATATGGGTTGCTGAAGACCTATTCTACCCCGGAATCTTCACGGGTCTGCCATCAATGGGGCAGAATGTGCTCACATTACTATTTGGCAGTGATTTCTAAGCACATGCTTTTTATACAGTAGGAATCGTAAATGAAACGAAATCAAGATTTCTTATGATCATGAAAAGCTTTTATGTGTTTATCTTATTTTAAAACAGAGGCAAATATATTATTACATTTTTTTATATATATTATTATATTATACATCATATATCATTACAATCCAGCTTGTCTAATGAACGAATTTTGTTGGGAAAACCTGAGGTCAAAATAGTATTTTCAGTATTTGCGAACAATGGTCAAGAGCAAATGGTTGACCTCGAAGTTCAACACAGTGAACGGTTATCTATTAAATCTAATTCTGCATATACCTCCACACGGTGTACAACTACTGTGCTATTGCTACTTCTACCTAATATTTCACCTTGTCGGTATTTTTGAAGATTCTTCAGACTGTAATCAACGACCCGTAAGTTTACACGTGGTATGAAAACTGTATGGTAGCCAAGGGTACTCACTGGTGGAAGGTCAAGACGTTTATGGCACGAGATCCACCGTGATACAGGAAGCTGGAAATACAAAGAAACATTGGATAAATGTACACCGCCGATAACTATAATCAACTAGGGCGTCACTAGTGCATTACCATGTCAGCTTCTTAGACTGAAGTGACTCAGATGAATCCTTCGATGGTGCTTTCATACCTTGAAAGATAATCAAGGCGAATATGGGATTTGAACATCATAATTATACAGGAAGCCACACTGTACAACATATCGTGGCGTCTTAGGCGACTGGGCCACCCATGCCCCTTTTTAGTTCTGGAATCGATGCTTCGTTTTAGGTTTTGAAATAATAACAACATCACAAAGTAGGCATAGGTCCGGTTAAATTTCAGTGCCCTATGCAGCTTATCCCTCCTTGCTGCATAGGGTACACGATGTTTGTCGTGCACATACTTCTTTATAAACCTGTCTACATAACCGGCGGTATCAGGTCCAATGATGAGACTGGATTTATAGACCGTTCCTTGCAGAACTTGCTTCAGTTCCATGAAGTCGCTCCCCAGCTGAGCCTCACTGACAGTAGTATTCCAATGTCGGTAATACATGTTCGGTTCTTCATGAAACATACGTAAAATGATAATACATATGTCAAGCATGATAACAAAACATATCTTCATACACACGAGTATAAAGTTCGGTAAATGTTTCACATATGAATAAAAACAGGATGAATGTAAAAATGGATTATTTTTTCTGAAGAGATGTATACCTCATACTGCATAAACAGATCGCAAAAATACCATAAAGTTATTCATGAATTAAGCGTGATGACAATATATTTGGTGAGTCCTTTGACAGTCAACGTAAGAAGCATATAATGCCGTATTTATATGTCCTGTTTGTTATGTGACGGTGGGCTGGATATAATGACATCTGGATTATAGAAACTAATAATTAGAGATTATTATACGAACATGTGCGTCATATTGATGTCATGAATTCTTGTATTTTCCAAGCGAAAGCGAGGGTAATACATGAATTCTTATATGAGTGTCGTAATGTCAGTATGACACATATGAGTGTAATAATTTATATTTATTACCCACTATTTCTTTATCCTTTTGGGCTCCTCTTTAGACAAATGCACTGATCACCACTGCTGTCCTAGAAAACCAACATTTGTCGAATGACGACAGCCATCTTCAGCTTTGTTGTCATTTGTAGTTTGACGTTATTCCCACCTTACGTCACAAGGAGATTCGAATGTGGGTGAGTTGGGTTTAACGCAGCTTGTAACAATATTCCAGTTATATCATGGCGTGCCAGCTTAATGTGGGAGGAAAACCCGAAGTGATGCAGGTTAGACGTTTACCACTTCGGTGAAACCCACGAGCACAGGTATGGTGCTGACAAACCTAGAAACATAATCGGGGCGAACCGGAATTCGAACCCACAATCATAGGTTTCTGGCGTGCCAAAGGAACGCAACTCTGCACAGCGAAACGCGGCGCCTTAGACGAGCGGGCCACCAATGCCCCCCAATGCCGTTTGGATGACGGAAGCAATACACTGTTGTACAAGAAGTGATATTTGAACAAGTGCACAACTCGGTTTTTTTCTAACCCTGTAGGTAATAATTGATATTATGAGCCACAACCGATGGAAGTGACACCTAGTGAGCTAAATTATCCAGCATGGCCATCGATCGCCTCATAAAAACAAGTACAGATTGCCCAAATTACTCAGAATGCCCAAAGATATGTCATGTATGTCTTGTTGATGCGACGTCTACATGCCTTCAAACCTACCATTTCCTAGTTCAATCCCTGCAAGAGGATACCCTTTGTCAGAGGAATATTTTAGCAACTGCTTAGCATTTGATGGGTTCCACTTTGTTCCATTGCGCAGCATCAGGTTGAGGTTAATCACCAGTTTTAGCCCAGCCTTGTGAATAAACGCGTTGAGCGCGTCCCAGGTGTTTGCTGAAAATACATTTCCATTGGTCGGTTTTGGTTCAGTCTGCATATGTTTTAATAGTATGTCAAACCACAAAGTTATAGACATATTGAAAAGCTACTTATGGACAAAGGTTATGTAAATGAAGAAATCCATCAGTCACTGGTTCATTGGGCACAGTGGCAACCCGTGTATCGAGGTACCTTTCCCTGTTAGTCGCCCGGATTACGGAATGTCTGGGACTAACGAATCTCAGAAAGAAGTAAGATTTCTTTGTACACATGTTAGCATCAGTTGTAATGCCCGGAAGATCGGGTTACGAGATTCAAGGGTCCTGGGTGATTAAGGTTAAACTGTACCACGAAATAAATAACTAAATTATTTGCACCAACATGTACGATTCGAACCCACAATCATAGGTTCCTGGTGTGTCAAAGGGACGTAACTCTGCACAACGAATCGCGACGCCTTAGACGACAGTGCCACCCTACTACCCAAAAAAATCTTCTTGGGCAATCAGTGGAATAGAAACGATTTGCACCTGAAGTTTCGTAGAGTGATAATACCAAAAAGGTTATTCCAAAAGAATAAAATATTTTAGAAGTGGAATTTTATGTATTGGTTAGCCAGGTCTTTTTAGTTAGGTTTTCTTTCTGGTGACAAATACACCAAGGGATTCTTATGATATGCTGCTCTCACCTTGGAGTCGAAACTGCTGGGAAGTTGCTATGTTGTTATTTGGGTCAAACACCATGCGATCCCCTGATGTTCCTCCAACTCGCACATACCCTGGCGCTAAGGCTTTTCCAAGAGTCACCAGTTTGGGAGACCTGTTATAAAAGTGAGTGAGTGAGTATGGTTTTAAGTCGCTTTTAGCAATATTCAAGCAATATCACCGCGGGGGACACCAGAAATGGGCTCCACACATTGTACCCATGTCGGGAATCGAACCCAGGTCCTCGGCTTGACGAGTGAATGCTTTAACCACAAATCTCCCCAACCGTCCCCTGTTATTAAAGGTTATTCTATATATACTTACAGTATGAGACTGCTATAACCAACTGCAACAAACTTTATATATCATCTAACAGATAATACCACCCGTAACACATGTACATGGGCTCTTGTGAAGAGCAACCTCCCCGTGGTGAGCGCTGGGTAACGCTAATAGCTCTTCCCCCGTATGGACCCGGGGTAGAATATGTCCTCAGCAACCAATTGCTTGTTGTAAAAGGCGACCAAATTGGGCAATCCGTTTCCCGTGGGTTTCATACCTGTGTCGGTGGAGGAAAGGATTCTGGTCTAACACACCACTTCGACCCTGACTTCACCTAGAAGGGTGGTAGGATGGGCTGGTCATGCCAAGCCCTGCGCGTAATAACTCCAATTCTTAATTTTGCTGTACATGTATTATATTTATGTTAAGGTTTTGAAAACACAATTTCAAGGAGATATTCATTTAACAAAAACAGAAAAAAGAAACTCAAAAACAGCCAGGGCCCTCTAACACATGGGGGTGCCTTCTTCTCAGTCCACCACTGTTAAGGTTCATAATCAATTTGAAGCTTTGGCGATGGGTTTTTTTCAGTCTTGGTGAGGCAGGGTGTTATTCATAGCCCTGTTCCTCTTAATACCCCTCAACAAGCTATCGCAGTTCGTATCACAATGCACATTCTTTTTACTCTGTGCTCTCTTTCCATTCCTCCATCTGCATCTCTTCAACAATCCGATCTTCAAGCTATCTATGACCGGCTTCCTAAACCCTGTATTATAATGGGCGATATGAGCGATATTAACGGTCATAATCCACTTTCGGGTACTGATAATACAAGTAGTAAAGGCCAAATCCTAGATGATTTTATCTCCAACTATACTCTCTGTATTTTTAATGATAATTCAAAAACATATTTACATCCTGGTACAGGCACATACTCTTCTCTGGATTTGTCTGTTACCGATTCCAACCTGTTGAATAAATTTGAGTGGTCATTCCACGCTGACCTCTATGGTAGTGACCACTTTCCAACCATATTAAACCTTATTACACCATCTGATGTTCCCCCATCATCTCGGTGGAACTTTACAAACGCTGACTGGCCTCTATGTGACATTCTCTGTACAGGCAAACTAACACCTGAACACTAACATGGCCCATTTGGCTCGCTTAGAATCATTTGTTAAAATGCAATAATAAATAAACATCATGCAGTGTCTATCTTTTTCGATCTAGAAAAAGCATATGACACAATATGGAAACACGGTATTTTAGAAGATTTATTATGATTTGGGATTACGAGGCCGTTTGCCTCAATTTATATTCGAATATTTAACTGACAGGCAAATTCAAGTCCGCGTGGGTTCTACCCTGTCTGATCATTATAATCAGGATCAGGGTGTCCCACAAGGCAGTATCTTGTCTGTCACATTGTTTAGTATTAAGATAAATAGTTTATCTAAAGTTTTAAATGATTCGATTGATGGATCGCTCTTTGTGGATGATTTTAATATTTCTTGTCATGGCAAAAACATGGACACTATTGAAAGGCAACTGCAGCTATGTTTAAATAAAATCCAGAAATGGTCTTTAGAAAAGGGTTTTAAATGTTCAATTTTAGATAACACTCCCAATAAAGTTGTAAAGGAAGCCAAATTCTTGGGTCTCATTTTCGACCATCATTTGATTTTTCTGCCCCACATTAAATACTTAAAGAATAAATGCTTGAAGGCCTTACATTTATTAAAAGTTGTCTCCAATTCAAAGTGGGGAGGGGATAAAAAAACTCCTCTAACTATATCGAACACTTATCCGCTCTAAACTTGATTATGGCTCCATTATATATGTTGGGGCTTGTAAGAACAATTTAAAATTACTTGATACTATCCATCACCAGGGCCTGAGGCTTTCCCTTGAAACCTTCAGAACTTCTCCTATTCATAGCTTGTATGTGGAAGCTGACGAACCATCCCTTGAACACCGTCGCATTAAATTAGCTCTACAATATATCTCTAAATTACGTTCCAATGACTCCAATCCAGCGTTTGACTGTGTTTTCAATCCCCTTTACTGTAACCTCTACAACACAAATTCTTCTCTTAGTCCACCAATTGGATAAGACTACAAGCAGATATTTCTGCTGCTAAAATAAATCTTGACTCTATAGCCCCCACTCAGCTTTTGTCATCTCCACCATGGTAGTTTGTAAAACCAGAGGTGAATTTTACATTAACCAAACTAAAGAAATCCGAAACCAATCAACCAATTTATCAACAAGAGTATAATCTATTAAGAAGTCTAGCTTATACAGTGTATCATATCATCATTCCCTTGATGATGCCCTTGACTCATTCGGCCTCATGTCCCCCATTTTGTAATGTCGTCACATTACATTTCTTTACCATTACAATTGGAAGTTGGATGGTTTGTTTTTTAACGCCGCACTCAGCAATATTCCAGCTATATGATGGTAGTTTGTAAAAATTCAAGTCTGGACAAGACAATCAAGTGATTGACATCATGAGCATCGAACCATGCAATTAGGATCGATGACATGCATAAACCCGATCCCGTTAGTCGCCTCTTACGACAAACATGGTCGCCTTTTACATCAAACATTGGTTGCTGAAGACTTATTCTACACCGGAACTTCACGGGTCAGTAATCGGAAGTGATTTCTGTCAACCATTCGGTTGTCAAGGATAAGCTAGACACAACGTAAATCAGTGACGAAAATGAATTGACTAAAAATTGGTTTATGGATTCTGCTGACTCTAAAAATATATATTTTTGGTCTATTCGTTTCCCATTTTCTGACAAGAATTTGTTTCACTACTCTAACAAATCCATTTACGTTTCAATCGAATCACATATTTATACAAATGTATGAATACCTGATATTGGGGTTCGTCAGAAAGGAACTCAGTCGACCGCTTTCAATGGTGACACCAACAAACATATCATCAATTTCCTGTAAGACATGGTCGACTTTTACCGTGATATGTTCTGTGTGCAGGGACACAGTGAACGGTTGAATCCAAGCCAACCCTAACAACCACAGGATGGTTACATCTCGGAACATTCTGACTGTCACTCCATGTAGAAGCATAATGTCGCTTATCAGTGTTTCGAAGCTAAATACTACTCAACGTGTGGAGGTCAGCTGCGGTGTTGGAAGAGACCAGGTGTAGCCAAGCCGCGACAACAGATAACGAATTTTTTACAGGAGTATTAAGTAACTTTCATGCTTTCAGGTCGTGATCGGGTTCGTGTGTGCCTGTTTTGGTATCTACGTTGCAGTTATAGTTCTTTGCAGCACAAAACTCATGATCTGATTCTCTGTTCCTCAGTTTCAAGGATTGGCTTGTGAAACATCATGTTTGGCTTTCGTCAACACTAATCTGTTACGATTTTAAAAAAGGTAACTCATTACATAACGTTAAAGTTCAACTCGTGCACTTTTCAAATTTAGGAACTAAACAGATGCATGCCTTGTCGTTAAATGGCGATGATACACTTAAAACAGATGTGAACCAGATCAATTTGCACAAAGTGAATAAGGGACTGATATTGTGGTAGGGCTGGGAGTGTGGGAGGGGTGGGGAGTGGAGGGGTGGGTGGGGATGTAGGGAGTCTGGGATTTTGTCGCAAAAAGGATATAAATAAAATATCTATGGTTGCAAAAAAATTAGGCTTTGATTATGCAGCTGTAGCGTTAACATATATCAGCAGCATAAAATTCTAACTACCAGACACAGTAAAAAATAATTGGCTAGTGCGTTGAACTCGTTCCTACGTACGAGTCTCATCAGGCCATAACTGAATAACAAGAACATGAAGTATAACATTTAGTTACGTGACGTCATAACATTTAGGAGAACTATTATGTCACAATACCAAGGTGACAATGGACAAATATCTTACGTCTTTACATTCAACTTAGTCGCGTATTTATGAATGAAATGTTGCTCTTATTTTAATAATGTAGGTTCATGACCAAACTGTTGCTTATATAGCGGGAAAACTAAAAAGTAGCCACTTCTTTGTGTACCTATGTGTTGCCTGAATGGAATCGTGCGGTTGTGTGGCTGCTTTATTTGTGAACGGTGAAGATTCATGCTTCTTTTTTATTTAAGTTCTGTCTTTCCGATATACTTTTCATTGCATCCACTACAAACAATCAAGTAAATAATATTTCTAGTATCACAAGTCATATTTTGTTTTACAGTAAATTTAGTGTCCTTTGTAATTTGGACTGAACAGATGTTGATGACCTATACAACTTTTTTCCGATGAACTTAATAAGGTAGCTGACGAATGTAACCACGGTTTAACAATGATTGCAAACAAGCTAGGAAGGCACGGGAAAAGGCTGAACAATATTTCCGTCGCCATCCAATGGTACATAATCTAAATAAATTCAAAAACTTAAATGCTAGAGCCAGGCGCACTTTCAAACAAAACAAACGCTAATCTTGGCAAAATTATGTATCTAAGATAGATTAAACGACGCCTGTCTCCAAGGTTTGGAATATGATTCAGAAAATAAATGGTAAGGGTACTAAATCAAGCATACACCATCTTAAAGATGGAGTTCAACAGTTAACTAATAAATCAGATATTGCAAAAAAACTTGGTGAAACTCTAGACATTCTTCCTCTTCGTACTATGGCCCTAAATTCTAAAAATATCAAAGGCAGCAAGAAAAGAAACCTATCAATTTTACTTCAGATAATGGGGAAGATTATAATGAAGTCTTTTCCATTCATGAGCTCGATACTGCCCTTGGGCAAGCTCATGATACTGCTATGGGGTCTTATAATATACATTATCAACTCTTAAACATTTTCCGCAATCCTGTTCAGAAACCCTTTCGATCATATTTGATAAATTCTGGACGTCAGGAGAATTTCCATCTTCATGGCGTGAAGCTGTAATTGTTCCGATACCTAAACATTGACGTGATCATACTGATCCTTCCAATTATCGTCCGATTTCATTGACTAGCTGCGTTTGCAAAACCAATGAACGCGCGGTCAATAATAGATTAACATGGTACTTAAAATCCAATAACTTAATCACAAATAGCCAATGTGGATTTCGTAAAAATCGCAGTACCACTGACCACTTAGTTCGACTGGAGTCATTCGTTCAGAATGCCATTGTTAACAATCAGCATGCAGTGTCTATCTAGAAATTGCACATGACCTGCATGGAAGCATGGTATTTTAAAAGATTTACAGGACTTTGAATTGCGAGGCCGTTTGCCTCAGTTTATATCCAACTTTTTAAATGACAAAAAATTCATTTCCGTGTGGGTTCTACCCTGTCCGATCATTATAATCAGGATCAGGGTGTACACGGGACAGCATTTTATCTGTTACGTTTTTTAGTATTAAAATAAATAGCCTATCTAAGGTTTTAAATGATTCAATGGATGGATCTCTATTCGGGGATGATTTTAATATTTCATGTCGTGGTAAGAATATGAATACTGTCGAAAGGCAACTGCAATTGTGTCTAAATAAAAGCCATAAATGGTCATAAGAAAATGGTTTTAAATTTTCAAAATCTAAAACGAACTGTATTCTTTTTTGCAAAAAATACAAACCTCATAAGGACCCACAACTCGTTTTTGGCCACGTTTTTTGGCATCATCTTCGATCACCGTTTGACCTTTTTACCACACATTAAATATTTGAAAAATAAATGCCTGAAGGCCCTTGACCTTCTAAAAGTCGTTTCAAGTTAAAAGTGGGGAGGAGATCAGAAAACCCTCCCCAAACTGTACAGGGCACTTATCCGCTCTAAACTCGATTATGGCTCATTTATGGTGGAGCCTGCAAAAGTAAATTAAAACTATGAGATAGTATTCATCATTAAGGCCTGAGGCTTTGCCTTGGAGCCACCTCTCAATAGCCAGTATGTAGAAGCCGATGAACAATTGCTTAAACAAAGTCGCATGAGTATACAGTATATTTCTAAACTGCATTTTTATCATCCCTATCCACGATTGTGTTTTTAATCATCCATATAAACAACCCTATAACAATAATTCATCTCTTACTTCACCCCTAGGAATCAGAATTCAATCTCATATTTCTGCTTCTCAGATTAGTCTTGAAAATATAGCCCCAACCAAACTCCTGTCTTCACCACCATGGCAGTTGGTACAGCCAGAGGGGGATATAACATTAACTAAACTAAAGAAATCTGATACAAATCAACTCATTTATCAACAACAATACAATGAATTACGAAGCACATATGATACCTACAAATCTCTATTTACTGATGGATCCAGGGATGGTGACGCAGTTGCCAGCGCCGCCGTCATTGGATCCAGGACTCTATCATCAAGATTACAGGATAATTGTTCCACTTTAACGGCTGAATCACATGCTACATTAACAGCACTAGAGTACATTAGTAAGCAACCAAAACATAAACAATTTATCATATTTTCAGATTCTCTATCCTATCTTCAGGCACTAGCAAAATCAGTCTTGCAAACATCCAATTTTAATAGAAATTCCTGACTTATACAATGATCTTGCTACTGGCCAATACGACATCGTCTTTTGTTGGTTACCCAGCCATGTTGGAATTGTTGGTAACACAATGGCTGATGCTGCTGCAAAGGCAGCACTCAACAAATCTATGACACCACTTCTTATACCATACAGTGATTATAAATCTATTATTAGATGTTACATCAGAGATCTCATGCAGAAGAAGTGGGACACCAAAGTGGGTATGAATAAATTACATCAAATTAAACCAAATATCGGTTACACTTACTTAGGCTGTCAGTCCAGATTTGAAGAGGTCATTATGCGACGATGTCGTATTGGCCATTCGAGATACGCACATATTTATTGAAAGGTGAGGATCCTCCGTTTTGTATCTCTTGTGATGAAAGAATCACGCTCAAGAATGTCTTGCTTGACTGCATTGATCTTTCCATCACAAGGGATAAATATGTCGGTGTCAAAACAGTTAAGGACCTTTTCATAGATGTTAATTCGCATTTAATATTATGTTTTTAAAAGAAATCGAACTTGTCCATATATTTTGATGTACTGAATGTATTATTTTATAAATGGTGGTGCTTATTAATAACATAGATTGTGAGTGGCTGTACCCTCAACGGGGTTTGAAGTAGCGTAAATTTTTTGTCCCCCTGAGAGGGTATGTAAGTCCCAAATCATTCGAAGTATTTTTATGTACACCAGACTTTTATAACGTAGTATTTTTGTCATTTTAATCTTAGGCTTAACTGGTCAACTATCGCCGGTGACTGAAGGGATGATATAAATCCTGCCGGGGTCCATGCAGAAAGCAAAGGCACTGTAAGTCCCCATGGTCCCTGGTATGGTGATCTCCCATTAGTTACTGACTATCTCTAGCCCATTTTCATAATGTGTTGTTCACTGATACTTATGGCTTTTATATATTCAAAACTAGTTTTAAATTGAATCTGTGATATTCTAGTTATTGCACTGTCCATCGTTGACAGTTTTTATTTAGTCTAAATCTATGTATTATAAATATACTTCTCGTCACGATATGGCTGAAATACTGCCGATGTGACGTTACATCTTAACTCACTCACTCTTCTTGTACTATTTATTCGTTATATTATAGACATCTAGTATTGTTTCAGATAAGCTATATTGCAATATATTACGCATAAGTCATAATTTTTATATAAAATCTTTCTCATGATGGGTGTTGTTATCCTCCTCCTCATCATCATCATCATCACCCTCATCATCACCCTCCTCTTCCTCCTTCTCCTCTTCCCCCCTCCTCATCATCATCCCCTCCTCTTCCTCTACCCCCCCCTCCCCTCATCATCATCACCCTCCTCTTCCTCCTCCTCCTCATCACCCTCCTCTTTCTCCTCCTCCTTATCATCACCCTCCTCTTCCTCCTCCTCCTCCTCCTCATCCTCATCATCATCACCCTCCTAATCATCATCACCATCCTTGTCCTCCTCCTCCTCATCATCATCATCATCACCCTCGTCTTCCTCCTCCTTCTATTCGTGATCATCATCACCTTCCTCCTCATCCTCCTCCTCATTATCATCACCCTCCTCTTCCTCTTCCTCCTCCTCCTCTTACTCATGATCATCAACACCTTCCTCCTCCTCATCATCATCATCACCCATCTCTTCCTCCTCCTTCTTGCCCTCCTCCCCCTTATCACCTTCCTCCTCTACTCTTCCTCCTCCTCCTCATCATCATCACCCTCCTCTTCCTCATCCTCCTCATGATCATCACCTTACTCCTCCTCCTCATCATCATCATCAGCATCATCACCCGCCTCTTCGTCATCCTTATCATCATCATCAATCTCCTCTTCCTCCTCCTCCTCATCATCATCACCCTTCTCCTCCTCATCATCATCACCTTCCTCATCATCACCATTATACTCACCCTCCTCCAACACCTCCTCTATAATGAGCATGAAGTAGGCCATCGTCCCACACAGCTTAAGTTACGATGCAGCCAAGATAATGCAAGTAGAGTGTTAGCTAGTGACTTAGGAGTAACACCGCCATCTAACACGGCAAATATGTGATGAAACTGACAGCATGTAGATACTTAGTAATTTAGTGAAACCTAAAATGACGGTCACAACACCAAATATCATAACCTTGGTGATTCGTGGATTCAAAACCACGACAATCAAAATCTTCACACATACTCGTGTCATTAAAACCACAACTCACACACACACACACACACACACACACACACACACACACACACACACACACGCGCACGCGCACACGCACACGCACACGCACACACACAGGCGCACGATGTTTAGACCCATTTTTACCTCACCTCACATTTTAAGGCTTATACGCAAATTTGAAACCATTCAGTAGCTTAATTCACAATCCACTGTCATGTGTCGCCGTCGCATATTACACGTCATCACATGATACGATGCGGGTTCGAACCCCGCTGGCAACATGTTTTCCGACCAAATTTGAAATTTCACTCGAGTGTCAAAAAATAAAAAAGTCCCGTGTACTCGAAGCGTAAATTATTGTTTGAAATGTTGGTTCAAAATAATGACAACTGATTGTGCATTCCTGACAAAAAGGCGCGTTTAAACAATAGAATGATGTAAGGTGTGTGTTTTAATTGGTGAATCAAAATGCTCGGAAGTAATAGATATGGTTATTTAGAAGGTTTTTAGAGTATGGAAACACCATATTGTAAGCAATTGTGGTACATGTTACCAAGAGTGATGGTTATACAACACATGTATCCTTTCTTGTTGTACTCTTCACAACTGACAAGTGCTAATAATGTATTTGTTCCATTTTAATTTATTTTTGTCCAAGTGGTGAGACAATGACACTGACTGAACTACTGACACTTGCAAACGTTTCTGGTATGGCAAGATAAGTGGTGTCATGTCCAGTTCATCACGATTGTAGGGGGCACAGGTGGCCAAGTCGTCTGAGGCGCCGCGATTCGCTAAGCAGAGTTGCGTCCCTTGGCACGCCAGAAATTGTGAGTTCGAATTCGGGTTCGCCCCGATTATGTTTCTAGGTTTGTCAGCACCATACCCGTGCTCGTGGGTTTCATCAAAGTGGTAAACGTCTGACACCTGCATCACTTTTGGCTTTCCTCCCACATAAAGATTAAGATTAAGATGATGTACTTGGGATTCTGGCCATGACTGATATTCTGATTCCCCATTGTGGGCTGTTCTTAATTCGATGTGTACAGTACGTGCATCAAGATTCGCCTATTGAGCATGTGTGTTAAAATCCTAGTTACGCCCTAGGTATGTCAGTTCGTTCATGAGTTAAAAGATACTTGTGTGTCACCCAAATGTGTTTTCTGTCGAACGGCATTCTAAAGATGTTGGTTAACAGAACGTCTTAACATATTCCTCTTGGTTATTTGCATCACGCAAGCCATTTTTGAAACACGCTGTTTGTCTAAATATCAGTTAAATGTGTTTAGAGTGTTTTTTTCAGATTTTATTGTCCATTGTATGTCAACGCACGTCCAAGAGAAGGTTCAGGTACACTAACTATCAATTTAAAAGCCACAAACATAACGTGTTGGTGAACTATTTATTACTGCTTTTATCCTAACAGGACACTTGTTCAATTATCCGATAATGGGGCCATGGCTTTGTGATTTGCATGCCGCTATGTTGGCGTCTGGAATGATGATGAACCCAAAGGAGTGCGGAGGCACTACAATCGTCGCAGTTCCCAAAGATTTTGGCATAATGTGTGGTATTTGGTTGTTGACAAGTTCCAATGTTTTGCCATTGACCTCTACTTTTCTGAAAAAAGATGTGGCAAAGGTTATTTGGGTATGAAGGTTAAGTATTGATCACCCGTTGACCCAACAACCGTTGTCTAACTTGTACTGCCACTATTGTATATGTGCACAAGTTTGTAAGTTCAAGTTCGTCCTAAGTTACTTAATATAGTCTTGGAGTTAGTCGTGTTTGCCAAGGTGTGTTTTCCACCTGTCATTTCGGACCATTGCTCATATACCGTTTGCGTGTCTGGTTCAGATTGAATACAGCAAAATCATCAAATGCTTACCCTCTTCTGTTATATCTGCTGCTTCAGAGACAACATATGTCTCACCATTATCCGCTGCATTTGACGACAATGCCAAGGAACCAGTTATATAAGAACTGACATATGGCCTTGTGAAACTTGAACCAAAGACACAATCCTTACACTGAATGGTTGAGAGGAAACCTATTATATACAAACTTTGACTTCAAGTCTCCTCCCTCAGGAGTCAGCCAGAATATGTCCACGTTTTTGCCGTGCGCCTCTGATATGGCTAGGGTTACGTGGTCTCCATGCAAGTTAAGACCATACACTGTGATACTGCCAGGCTTGTAGTGGTACACGCTGGAACATAAACAGAAGATATGATAACATTAAAAGCCAATGCAAGAGAAAAATCTCTCGAAATCTAGCCATTTGATTTGACACGACTTTCATTAAAAACATGCTTGTCATTGAAGAAGTGAGTGAATGAGTATAGGTTTACACCCCTTTTAGCAATATTCCATCAATATGACGGTGGTGGATAGCAGAAATGGACTTCACACATTTGAGCCATATGGGTAATCGAACTCGGGTCTTTGGCGTGACGAGCGAACGCTTTATCCATGACGTTTCCATGGTTGGTAATGGTTGATGTAACGTCACATCTCGTCACGTTGCATTTGCTCTCTTCACACTCACCGTTACCATACTGAGATTACCTTGCGCGAACAGGATTGTCACATAAACAAACTATTACAACAATAAACATCATTGTAACTTGTGAACTTGAAACAAAATAGCCATTACATAAGTCAATTGATAACCGTACATTCAGATCGTTACGTCATGTGCATCTCTACTCACAGCATTACTGTTCAGTGACATGCTGACAATATTCTGCACATTAAAGTTTTAAACGTGTGGGTTTTGTTTAAATAAAACTGTTGTGGTTACACTGACTTTTTATTATTCTGGTTGTTTCTCATGTGATGTCCTTTAAAAGGGACGGTATTTTCCACTCCCAACTCTGTCCGAGGTCTACATTTTGTATTTGTCCATAATCTGCAAGGTGGACAACGTATGTGTGTACAGAGAGGTTGTGAATTAAACATGCTGAAACCACTCACTTGTTCAGCTTTGTACAGTGGGCATACAGTCGGAGGTGGTTAGACGAAGACGGAACATCAAATACTTTGTTGCCAACAAGTCTCTTGTAAAGAAGCGTCAACCAGTAGTCCTGCCAAAAGAGGTTATGATGTGTGTCCATATGAGAAAGACACTGTTGGTGTTCATGTTATTTTGTGCCAGTGTAAGCAGTAAAATGTGTCTGGACGTGCAAACTGATGGTTGATACTCGGAATGGGAATTTGTATAAGACAAATTACTGAGCCTGGCCACCTAATATGCAAAGCAGGCGGAACGGGTGATTTATAATGACTTGGAATTTCCGAAAAAGGAAAATACATGAATGGATGAGTTCAGTTTAACGCTACTTACACATACGATATGTCAGTAATATTGATTTGGGTGAAAATATAAAATGGTGCAGGTCAACTTTGGTGAAACACATAAGCACGGGCATCGTGCTAACAAATCTAGTAACGTAATCAGGGTGAACCCAGGATTCGAATCGAGGATCAATGGTTTCTGGTAAGCCTAAGGGACACAACTCTGTACAGCAAAATGCTGGGCCTCAGTCGAATGGGTCACATTTGAAAACAGACAACAGACAATGAATATATTCATGAACAGAGAGACAATATCTAAGATCAAACAGACATTCGACAAAATGGCATTGTTAAAACACTGAGATAACCGACGTTCACGCACAGGATTAGGGTCATAGTTGTCGTCAAGAAGTGCATAATTTCCACCAAAGAATGCCTGACGCATAACCCCTTTGAGACCATATTTTGCTGATACACCCAGTTTATCAAGCCACCTGAAAATGTGATATGACAGATGTTATTAATGAATTATATGAGCCGTTCTCAATGCTCAACTTGTTTCAAGGCAAATCAACGTGAATATTTTTCACTGGTCCCATTAATCTCAAGATCATATTTAAGAACACACGAGCTTCAACATTAGACATTTTCAGAGCGAAAGGAATTACAATTCTTTCTCGTTTTAACCTGTTTCAATTGACCATAAACAGCAATCATCACCCTCTAACCAACACGAAGAGGCAACTTGCATTTACATCAACGCATGCTGGCATTCCAAGAAGATGATCTGGCTGAAATTGTTATGTTGTATTTAAATTAAAGAAACTTATTCAGAACACTTTCAACTTTAGAACAAATTCATTTGGACACTGAAACTGAAACGTAGACATCCTCACAGGTTGCCTGCCACATATCTGTCAGCAATGCCAGGAGTGCCACCCCCATAACCGGACGATGTCTCCCCTAGCCACGCCACCAGACCATGATGACTTCGGACCGTATTCATCACTGAGTGTAGGGTAGATGTAAGGCGATTCATTATAGAATACTTAGAAAAGTCTTCCAGCTTGGCGGTGCGTCCATTAAAGTAATATCTGAAAAGAGTAAGCTATTTGTACAGGGAATTTTTGTAACCACGTGTACAAAAAAGGATGACATCCAGCTAAACAAAGTGTTCGTTTCTGTATTTGGTCCGCTTATTTGATATTATATCCAATGAAATGAAAGTAATTAATGTGGAGTGGGAAACGACAAACGCAAAGAAAAAATCATTTCTTGACCCATGTGCATTTTGTCTCTCAATGTGGTGACCACATATATGTAGTTACATATACACCTCTACCTTTAACGGTTCAAGACAATTTGTCACAATTTAAAGCACGTGTCATCTAGAATTTACCGAAGAAACAATATTTGACATGCTGGATAGCATAGATTGCATCTATGTGAAAAAGTAGGCAACCGCATGTATATCAACTGCGCTCTTTTCTATGTTGATCTGTTACCTTATTCAGATCATCAACATCACAAAATGGGCACTTTAGCCAAGAAGTTAAAAACCTATGCTTCTTGTTCATCGATAATATGTTGTCCATCTCTTATGGCCAACTTACCGATTACCTTCGAGCAATATTAAAGCATTACATCACATTACTATTTGGCAGTGATTTCTAAACACATGCTTTTGATATAGTAGCAATCGTAAATGAAACGGACTCTGCATTTAGCAGAGATGTCTTATGATTAGAAAAAGGGATGTGTTGCTTTTATTTTAAAACAGAGCCCCAAAAAGTATTTACATTATTTTTCAGACAATCCAGCCTGTCTAGTGAACGAATTTTGCTGGGAAAATCTGAGGTCAAAATAGAATTTGCAGTATTTTCTGACAATGGTCAAGAACAAATGGTTGACCTCGAAGCTCAACACAGTGAACAGTTATCTATTAAATATGATTCTGCATATACCCCCACACGGTGTACAGCCACTACTGTCCTATGGCCACTACTGTGCTACTTCTACCTAATATTTCAACATGTCTGTGTTTTTGGAAATTCTTTAGACTGTAATCAACGACCCTTTAGTGTTACACGTGGCATGAAAACTGTATGGTAGCCCATGCCTTGAAGGAAGGTACTCACTGATGGAAGGTCAAGACGTTAATGACACCAGCTCCACCGTGAGACAGGAAGCTGGAAATGCAAAGTCACATTGGACAAATGTTCATCGAAGATAACTATAATGAACCAGGGCATCACTTGTGCATTACCATGTCAGCTTCTTTGACTGAAGTGACTCAGATGAATCCTTTGAGAAAAAGTGAGGCACTTTCAAAACTTGAAAGATAATCAAGGCGAACATGGGATTTTAACATCATAATTATACAGGAAGCCGGAATTTGAACATCATAATTACACAGGAAGCCACACTGTACACAATATCGTGGCGTCTTAGGCGACTGGGCCACCCATGCCCCTTTTAGGTTCTGGAATCGATGCTTCGTTTAAGATTTTGAAATAATAACAGCAGCACAAAGTAAGCATAGATTCGGTTCAATTTCAATCAGAAAATCCAGACAGCTTATTTTTTCTCTGCTGCATAGGGTAAACGATGTTTAATATGCATACTTTTTTATGAACGTGTCTTTATAACCGGCGGTATCAGGTCCAATGATGAGACTGGATTTATAGACCGTTCCTTGCAGAACTTGCTTCAGTTCCATGAAGTCGCGACCTAGCTGAGCCTCACTGATAGTAGCATTATGTCGGTAATACAAGTTCGGTTCTTCATGAAACATACGTAAAATGATAGACATATGTCAAGCATGATAACAAAAAAATATCTACACACACACGAGTATCAAGTTCGATAAAATGTTTCACATATGAATAAAAACATAATGAATGTAAAAATGGATTATTTTTTCTGAAGTGATTAATACCTCATATTGCATATACAGATCGCAAAAATACAATATAGTTATTCATGTATTAAGAGGAATGACACCATAGTTTTGTGAGTCCAGTGACGGTCAACATAGGAAGCATATAATGCCGTATTTATATGTCTTGTTTGTAATGTGACCGTGGGCTGGATACAATGACATCTGGATTATGGAAACTAATAAATAGAGATTATTATACGAACATTTGCGTCATACTGATTTCATGAATTCGAATCACGAATTTCTGAGCGAGAGCGAGGGTAATACATGAATTCTTACACGAGTTTCGTAAAGTCAGTATGACACATATGAGTGTAATAATTTATATTTATGACCCACTATTTCTTTATCCTTTTGCGCTTCTCTTTAGACAAATGCACTGATCACCACTGCTGTTCTAGAACACCAACATGTGTCAGCCTTTTTCGGCTTTTTCTAGTGTAACGTTATTCATACCTTACGTCACAATGACATTCGAATGACGTGAACAATGCCTTTTGGATTCCGGAAACAATACACTGGTGTGCGAGAAGTGATATTTGAACTAGTGCACATACGATTTTTATTAACTCGGTTATTAATAATACTGTAGGTAATAAATACATTATAAGCCACATCCCATGGAGGTACGGTGTGAAGACATGCATTGATCCAAATTGTCCAGCATGACAATAGATCGCATCATAAACACAAATAAGTGCAGATTTTTGGGACGTCTTCTACTCAGAATGCCCAAAGATATGTCATCTATGTCTGGTTAATGCTACGTCTATATGCTTTCAAACTTACCATTTCCCAGTTCAATCCCTGCAAGAGGATACCCTTTGTCAGAGGAATATTTTAGCAACTGCTTAGCATCTGATGGGTTCCACTTTGTTCCATCACGCAGCAGCAGGTTGAGGCTAATCACCAGTTTCAGCCCCGTATTGTGAATAAACTCGTTGAATGCATCCCAGTTGTTAGCTGAAAATATGTTTCAAATGATCCGTTTTGGTTCAGTTATTACATGTTTAGTACTTTCTCAAACCACAAAGGTATAAACATATTGAATAGCTACTTATGGACGAAGGTTTGTTAATAAAGAAATCCGTCAGTCGCTGGTTCAGAAGACGCAGTTGAAACCCGTGTATCGAGGTACCTTTCCCTGTCAATCGCCCGGATTAGGGAATGTCTGGGACTAACGAATCTCAGAAAGAAGTAAGGTTCTTTAAACACATGTGAGCGTCAGTAGTAATGCCTGGCAGATGGGGTTACGAGATTCAAGGGGCCTGGGTGAATAATGTATAACTGTACCATGAAACAAATAACCAAATCATTTACCCCTACAGGTACGATATAACCGGTACTACCCAAAGAACTCTTCTTGGGCAATCAGTAGAACAGAAACAGTGATCATACCAAAAAGGTTATTCCAAAAGAATAAATTATTTTTAGACATAGAATGTTTTGTATTGTTTAGCCAGGTCTTTTTAATAAGGTTTTCCTTCTGGTGACAAATACACCAAGGGAGATATAAGAATCGTATAATATACTGCTATCACCTTGGAGATGATACTGTAGCGAAGTGTCTAGGTTGCGATTCGGGTCAAACACCAAGCGATCCCCTGATGTTCCTCCAACTCGCACATACCCTGGCGCTAAGGCTTTTCCAAGAGCCAACAGTTTGGGCGACCTGTTATAAAAGGTTCTTTTATATAAACTTACATTCATATATGAGACTGCTATAACCATTTTCAACAAACTTTATTCATCTAGCAGACAATACCACCCGTAACATCTTGGATATGAAACTAGAAGCTGAAGATGCATTCTCCAGTTTATAATATCATCATTCCCTTGATAATGCCCATGACGTATTCGGCTGTGTTGAAGGAGTCACGCTTAACGCCACTTTAAAGAGCATTCAGGTGGTAATACGGCCTGTCAGCTTGATGTGCGAGGAAAGCCCGAGGTCATGCATTTTTTAAAAGTTGACCACTTTGGTGAAATCAGCGACCATGGGTATGATGCTAAGAAACCCAGCAACATTATCTGGGCGAATCTGGGTACCGAGACCACAATCATATGTTTCTGACACGGTTAAGGGACGACAGACTGTAAGTAAGCAAAGTCTTCAGTGAAGGTGATAATTGGAATTGATTTCTGTCATTCGGTTGTCAAGGATAAGCTAGACACAACATAAATCAGTGACAAAACTGAATTCACAAAAAATTTGTTGACAGATTCTGCTGACTCTGAACCCGTGAAGATTCCGGTGTAGAATAGGTCTTCAGCAACTCATGCTTGCCTTAAAACGTGACTAAGCTTATCGTAAAAGGCGGCTAACGGGAACGGGTGGTAAGGCTCGCTGACTTGGGTGAAGCACGTTATCAATCCCAATTGCGTTGATCGATGCTCATGATATTAATCACTGGATTGTCTGGTCCAGACTCGATTATTTACAGACTGCCGTCATATAGCTGGAATATTTCTGAGTGCGGCGTTGAACAACAAACCAACTAACCAAAATCTGCTGACTCTGAGAATACATATATTTGGTCTATTCGTTTCCTGACAAGGATTTTTTTCACTAATCCGAAATAAACAATTTTCGTTGCAAACAAATCACATAGTTATACAAATGTTATGATGTATACCTGATATTTGGGGTCGTCAGGTTGGATTTCAGTTGACCGCTTTCCATGGTGACACCAACAAACATATCATCAATTTCCTGTAGGACGTGGTCGACTTTTACCGTGATATGTTCTGTGTGCATGGACACAGTGAACGGTTGTATCCAAGCCAACCCTAACAACCACAATATGGTTACATCTCGAAACATTCTGACTGTCACTCCATGTAGAAGCATAATGTCGCTTATCACTGTTTCAAAGCTAAATACTACTCAACGTGAAGAGGTCAGCTGTGGTGTTGGAAGAGACCAGGTGTTGCCAAGCCGTGACAACAGATAACGAAATTTTGACACGAGTATTCAGCAACTTTCATGCTTTCATGTCATGATCAGGTTCGTGTGTGCCCTGTTTCGGTATCTACGTTGCAGTTATATTCCTGTGCAGCACATGACTCATCATCTGATTCTCTGTCCTTCAGCTTCAAGGATTGGCTAGTGACACGTCATGTTTGGCTTTCGTCAACTAAATCTGTCACGATTTTAAAAAGGTAACTCATTACATAACGTTAAAGTTCAACTCGTGAACTTTTAAAATTTAGGAGATAAACAGATGCATGCCTTGTCGATAAATGGCGATGATACACTTAAGACAGCTGTGAACCAGATCTAATTGCACAAAGTGAATAAGGGACCGGTATTCTGGTAGGGCTGAGAGTGGATGTATGGGTGGGGATGTAGGGGGTGTGGAATTTTATCGCAAAAAGGATAATGCTTTCATTAGTTAAGTATCTGATGGAATTTTGTCGCCAAAATTGATTTGATTGTGCAACTGTAGCGTTGATATATATATATACTACTCAAAATTTGATAAGGATCGTAGATATTTTTCTTAATAAAAAAACATAATAACTGGCAATATTGTGTTCAAGTGAAATCAAAAACGTCTCCAACACACTTGCACGTGCATTTCATGCCATGGGAAATGCGTTTCACATCACAGTTCATGCTTTTGCTACCATTGCACGATTTCAAATCAGGCATCGGTGTCTGATTCATTCTGAAACTTTGAACTCAATTGAGTGTTTACACTACGTTTATCTACGCAATGCCCCCTCAACGTGTAAGGCGTCGCCTGACGACAGAACAACTGGGCAGATGTATTGGAATGCTTGATGCTGGCTATTCACAACGTGACGTTGCCAATGCACTAAACGTCAGCCAGAGCGTTGTAAGCAGGGCCTGGTCCCGACAGCAAAATTGTGGTACAGCAGCACACCGACATGGGGGTGGTCGTCAGAGGTCGACAACCCAACGCCAAGATCATTTTGTGGCTCTTCAGGCACGACGTCATCCCTTCTGGACAGCAACCAGCCTACGTAACGACCTCCTGAACGCCTCGGGGGTGAATGTGTCCACTCAGACGATACGGAATCGTCTTAACAATGCAGGTCTCTACTCGAGAAGGGCATGTGTCCGAATCCCCCTGAATGTTCGACACCGGCGGGAGCGATTGGAATGGGCTGATGATTATGTCACTTGGACACGGAACGATTGGGTTCCAGTTCTGTTCACCGATGAGTCCAGGTATTGTTTGGACTTTACAGACAGGAGGCAGCGGGTGTGGCGACGACAACGTGAACGTTTCCATGATGCCAACATCAGTGAACATGACCGCTATGGTGGTGGTTCCATCATGGTCTGGGGTGGAATCAACAGAGATGGAAGGACAGATCTTCATGTCCTGGAGAGAGGAACAATGACGGGGGTGAGGTACCGGGATGAGATCCTCGATGTTTACGTCAGACCCTACGCTGGTGCTGTTGGCCCTGAGTTCATCCTGATGGATGATAACGCCCGTCCTCATCGCGCCAGGGTGGTTGAGCAGTACCTTGAGCAGGAGACAATTGTCCGCATTGATTGGCCAGCGCGCTCGCCGGACTTGAACCCGATTGAGCATGTCTGGAACATGCTGCAGGTTGCCCTTTCATGCCGTAGAGCACAACCCTCGACTTTGGCAGAGCTCGGACATGCCCTCGTGGAAGAGTGGAACGACCTTCCCATTGGGAACATCCGGGTGCTTATTGACAGCATATCTCGACATTGTCAGGCCGTCATTGATGCAAGGGGAGGTCATACTCGATATTGACACTTCATCGACTAAGTGTAATGATGGACTATCCCTCATAACTGTGTAATTCTTTCTCTTGTTTGCTGTTAACATTTTTTAATGAAATGCCTTTTGGTGTTTGCAGATTTCAAACATTCCATATTGATACAAGTTCATGCCGTTCATGAATTTTCATTCATAACATGATTAAACACGTTTCTGAGTCAGAGTCATGTCTTTTGTTATGTTTGTGGTAACTTACACACATATAACCTAGTGATCCTTATCACATTTTGAGTAGTATATATATATATATATATATATATATATACACACACACACATATACATATATATATATATACACACACACATATATATATATATATATATATATATATATATATATATATATATATATATATATATATATATATATATATATAGCAACTCTAAAGTATCCATAAGTAAGATTCCCTGTTATGGCAACGAACCTAAAACATGAAGGATATATTTAGGGGTTTTACGAAAAGATCCCCCAAACAGATGACGATCATGTATTAACGTGTTATGTTATTAGGAAATATTTTCGTTATTATTTATTTTTATTTCATAACAATTGTGTCACTGAATTATGTATTTATTCGTATTTCAATACTTTTAATTAAAAACACGAGTAGGTAATTCTCAAGTTGCAATAGGAAACAATTCCTAAATCACGACAGTATTAATGCCGACGAGAATATATGCCATCATTCTAGTAATCGTTTCCTTGAAATAATTGGGACCTTTCTTGAAACTGTACGTGTTGTGTGTCGTTACCGGTTCCACTTATTGTATGCGCAGCATGTTATGCCCGTGTGCAGACAACTGTAGACAGGAGTCGAGTTTAAGATATTCGTACATCAACCGTTGAAGATTTCAATCTTAGCTTAGATCGGTTTGTGCAAGTGAAATAGGACAATTGTATGGTGATTATAAAGTCAACGGTAGCCGCCTAAGATCGATTGTAACTAAGATTGTTCTGTGCAAGTTTGCCCTGGGTTTCCATTCAGGCAACTGTCCTTGGCGAATACAAACTGAGGTTTCACGTAGCCTCCAATGAATTTTGTCAATGCTTGTTGTATCAACCAATACTGTCAACGTTTTACTTCCTGGCGTGATACAAACGCCTGTATCACGATCTTACTATAAATAAGACTTGTAAGCAAGAATGTTTCCTTCTTGCCACTCAGCGTTGTCGAGACATGTAACGATTCATCCAAATAGTTATGAATGTGCTGGGGCTCTCAATGCTTAGGCACACATATCATGCACTTTATATCAGATAGTGACCAATTTTGTTCCTTTTCTACTACCATGCATATCAAAACGCCAAGTGGCAGTTCACGCTCGTGGACTATCATGCAAATAATCCACTCGAAATGGGGCGACAAATGCATAGCCAAACTCTCAAAAATGTTTGAGCACTAACAATGACCAGGTGTTCACGACACTGATCAGTATGTCCACGTTATCCAGCCATTTGTGCAGCTGTATCAATTGAATTGCTTTGCTTTGGAGGCTCTCAATGTATAATATACTTATTCGTCTGCCTGACGCCATTTGCAACTCCCGACGCCGTTGCAGTCAGAGTGATCTGTAACACCGTCGACTATGTTGTGATTCTATGTTGTATTGCATTGAGTCCTTGTGTGGCGAGGCCAGCGTCAAGGGAGGAAACAACGACAGCGGAAATACGGAATGGTAAGAAAATTAGATTTTATTTATTAGGTTAGATTTATCTGTTCTTGTACCAGTTATTCGTAATATTCATCACTCTCCTCATCGTCATCATCATCCTCTCCTCCTCCTTCTCCTCCTCCTCCTCCTCATCATCATCCTCCTCCTCTTCCTACCTCCTCCTCCTTCACATCATCATCATCATTTCCCCCATTCTCCTCGTCGTCATCATCATCCTCTCCTCCTCTCCTCCTCATCATCATCCTCTTCCTACCTCCTCCTCCTTCACATCATCATCATCATTTCCCCCATTCTCCGCGTTGTCATCATCATCCCCTCCCCCTCCTTCTCCTCCCCCTCCTCCTCCTCATCCTCATCATCATCATCATCCTCTTTCTCCTCCTTGCCATCATCATCATCACCCTTATCACCATCATCCTCTCCTCCTCCTTCTCCTCCTCCTCCTCCTCATCATCCTCCTCCTCTTCCTACCTCCTCCTCCTTCACATCATCATCATCATTTCCCCCATTCTCCTCGTCGTCATCATCATCCTCTCCTCCTCATCATCATCCTCTTCCTACCTCCTCCTCCTTCACAACATCATCATTTCCCCCATTCTCCGCGTCGTCATCATCATCCTCTCCTCCTCCTTCTTCCCCCCCTCCTCCTCCTCCTCCTCATCATCATCATCCTCTTTCTCCTCCTTGCCATCATCATCATCATCATCACCCTTCTCATCATCATCATCATCACCCCTCCTCCTCCTCATCATCATCACCCTTCTCCTCCTCTTTCTCATCATTTCCCCATTCTCCTCATCATCACCCTCCTCTTCCTCCTCCTCTTCCTCATCATTATCATCGTCTTCCTCCTCCTCATCATCATCATCACCCTTATCATCATCATCATCATCATCATCATCATCACCCTCCTCTTCCTCCTCCTCCTCCTCGTCATTATCATCCTCTTCCTCCTCCTCCTCTTCGTTATCATCATCATCATCATTACACTCCTCCTCCTCCTCCTCCTCCTCCTCCTCATCATCATCATCATCATAATCATCATCATCACGCTTCTCATCATCATCTTCACACTCCTCATCATCATCATCATCAAGGGGGCATGGGTGGCCAAGTCGTCTAAAGCGCCGCGATTCGCTATGCTATTGTATCCCTTAGGCACGCCAGAAACCTATCATTGTTGATTCGAATCCCGGTTCACCCCAATTATGTTTCTAGGTTAGTCAGCACCATACCCATGCTCGTGGGTTTCGCGGAATTCGAAGTGGTAAACGTCTGAGACCTGCATCACTTCGGGCTTTCCTCCCACATTAAGCTGACACGCCGTGATATAATGTTAAAAGCGGCATTAAACCAAAATCACTCACCCACCCACTCACTCATCATCATCATTCTCTTCCTGCTCCTCCTCATAATCATCACCATCCTCTTCCTCTTCCTACACCTCGTCATCACCTTCATGATCATCACCCTCCTCCTCATCATCATCATCACCCTTCTCTTCATCATGATCATCACCTTTCTCCTCATGATCATCACCCTTCTCATCATCATCCTCTTCCTCCTCCTCATCATCATCATCACCCTTCCCCTCATCATCATCACCCTTCTCATCATCATCATCATCTTAATCATCCTCTTCCTCCTCCTCCTCATCATCATCATCAACATCATCATCATCATCACACTCGTCCTCCTCCTCCTCGTCGTCGTCATCATCATCGTCATCATCATCACCCTCCTCCTTTTCATCATCATCATCCTCTTCCTTCTCCTCATGATCATCACCATCCTCTTCCTCCTCCTCCACCTCTTCATCATAATCACCATCACCCTCCTCCTCATCATCATCACCCTCCTCCACCTCCTGTTGAATCAGCATAGACGTAGGCCATCGGCCCACACAGCTTAAGTTACAATGCAGCCAAGATATTGAAAGACGCGTGTATGCTAGTGACTTAGGACTAACACCGCTATTTAACACGTCAAATATATGATGAAACTGACAGCATGTAGGTACTCAGTAATTTAGTGAAACCTAAAATGACGGTCACAACACGAAGTATCATAACTTGGGTGATTCGTGGATTCAAAACCACGACAATCAAACTCTTCACACATGCTCGTGTCATTAAAACCACAACACACAACACAAACACACACACACACACACACGCAAATGTTCGGAAGTAATACATATGGTTATTTAGAAGGTTTTTAAAAGGGTGGAAACACCTCGAAAACGTTTATATTGTAAGCAATGGTGGCACATGTTACCAAGAGTGATGGTTATACAGCACATGCATCCTTCATGGGGGGCATGAAGGGGGCAAAGGTGGCCCAGTCGTCTGAGGCGCCGCGATTCGCTGAGAAAGAGTCGTGTCCCTTGGACACGCCAGAAATTGTGAGTTCGAATCCAGGTTCGCCCCGATTAGGTTTCTACCTTTGTCAGCACCATACCTGTGCTCGTGGTTTTCACCCAAGTGGTAAACATCTGATACCTGCATCAGTCATGCTTTCCTCCAACATTGTCAATGGATTTCCTCGTCGCAAACATCTATGTTAAATTTGAGGTTAAGACATGTAGATATGTCCAAATGTGAGGCATGATGACTGATGCAATGACCCTATTTGACTTGTACCGTATGTTCCTATGTCTTTCTGATGAACAATTTACTTGCCTTTGCACGTGTTTGTGATAGTGTGACATGTTGGACAGGATACGATGACTGTTTCGTGAATACTTGGTAAAACCACCATTTGATATTTCATTTTTTATTTCATAAACATATGTTCATGATGTAGTCGGGAACGTATAATGAACTCTGCTAATAGCTGATTTCTAATGGTTATGGAAATCTTTTTGTCTTTTGTATTTACACACAACCCTTGCCTTCACATGTGCTTGTCTCTGGTAGGGCAGGACACCTTTCCGCGAATACCTGGTATCATCACTTGATGTCATCTTTTGATAGTGCTTCTTAAACACATGATGTAGTTGGGATTCTGGTCATCACTGATATTCTGATTCAACGTTGTGGGCTGTTCTAAATTTGATGTGTACAGTTAGTGAATCAAGATTCGCCTATTGTGCATGTGTGTTAAAAGCCTAGTTACGCCCCGATGATTCTTGGTATGTCAGTTTGTTTGTCAGTTATAAGAAACTGGTGTGTCACCCAAGTGTGTTTTCTGTCGAATGGCATTCTGAAGATGCGGGATAACGCTTATCAGAACGTCTTAACATATTCCTCTTGGTTCTTTGTAACACGCAAACCATTTTTAAAACACTCTGTATGTCTAAATATCAGTTAAATGTGTTTAGAGTGGTTGTTTTCAGATGTTAATGTCTAGTGTATGTCAATGCACATCCAACAGGTCCAGGTACACTCACTATCAATTTAAAAGCCACAAACATAACGTTTTGGTGAACAATTTATTACTGCTTTTATCCTAACAGGATACTTGTTCAATTATCCGATAATGGGACCATGGCTTTGTGATTTGCATGCCGCTATGTTGGCGTCGGGAATGACAATGAACCCAAAGGAGCGTGGAGCAACTACAATCGTCCCAGTTCCCAAAGCTTTTGGCATAATGTGTGGTATTTGGTTGTTGACAAGTTCCAATGTTTTGCCATTGACCTCTACTTTTCTGAAAAAAAGATGTGGCAAAGGTTATTTTGGTATGCAGGTAAAGTATTGATGACCCGTTGACCCAACAACCGTTGTCTCACCTTTACTGCCACTTTTGTATATGTGTACAAGTTTGTAAGATCAAGTTTGTCTTTAGTTTTTTAGTATAGTCCTGGAGTTAGTCTAGTTTGCAAAGGTGCGTTTTCCACCCGGCATTTCGGACCATTACTCATGTTATACACCGTTCGTGTGTCTGGTTCAGATTGAATGCAGCAAATCATCAAATGCTCACCATCTTCTGTTATATCTGCTGCTTCAGAGACAACATATTATCCGCAGCATTTGACAACAATGCCAAGGAACCAGTTATATAAGAACTGACCCATGGCCTTGTGAAACTTGAACGAAAGACAAAATCCTTATACTGAATGGTTGAGAGGAAACATATTATATACAAACTTTGACTTCAAGTCTCCTCCCTCAGGAGTCAGCCAGAATATGTCCACGTTTTTGCCGTGCGCCTCTGATATGGCTAGGGTTACGTGGTCTCTATGCATGTTAAGACCATACACTGTGATACTGCCAGGCTTGTAGTGGTACACGCTGGAACGTAAACAGAAGATATGATAACATTAAAAACGAATGCAAGAGAAAAATCTCTCGAAATCTAGCCATTTGATTTGACACGACTAGTCGCCGTATTTCATTAAAAACATGCCTGTCATTGAAGAAGTGAGTGAATGAGTATAGGTTTACACCCCTTTTAGCAATATTCCATCAATATGACGGTGGTGGACAGCAGAAATGGACTTCACACATTTGAGCCATATGGGTAATCAAACATGGGTCTTTAACCTTGACGTTTCAATGTTTGGTAATGGTTGACGTAACGTCACATCTTGCCACTTTGCATTTGCTCTGTTCACACTCACCGTTACCATATTGAGCTAACCTGTCGGGGACAGAGTTGGCAAATAAACACATTATTATACCAATATAGATCATTGTAACTTGAAGCGAAATAGCCGTTACATGAGTCAATGGATAAATTTACGGAACATTCAGATCGTTACGTCATGTGCATCTCTACTGACAGCATTACTGTTCAGTGACATGCTGACACTATTCTGCACATTAAAGTGTTAAACTTGTGGGATTTGTTTACATAAAATTGTTGTGGTTACATTGACTTTGTATTAATTCTGGTTGTTAGACGATTTCTAATGTGATGTGCTTTAAAAGGGACGGTATGTTCCTGCCACCTCTATCCGAGGTCTACACTTCGTATTTGTCCATAGTCTGTTTGTACAGACAGGTTGTGAATTAAACATGCTGAAACAACTCACTTGTTCAGCTTTGTACAGTGGGCATACAGTCGGAGGTCGGAAGATGTGGATGGAACATCAAATACTTTGTTGCCAACAAGTCTCTTGTAAAGAAGCGTCAACCAGTAGTCCTGCCAAAAGAGGTTTTGATATGTGTCCATATGAGAAAGACACTGTTGGTGTTCATGTTATTTTGTGCCGGTGAAAGCAGTAAAATGTGTCTGGATGTGCAAACTGATGGTTGATGGTAGGATAGTCGGAATGGGAATTTGTATAAAACAAGTTACTGAGCCTGGCCACCTAATATGCAATGCAGGTGGAACAGGTGACTTATAATGACTTGGAATTCCCACAAAGGAAAATACATGAATGAATGAGTTCAGTTTAACGCTGCTTACACATACGATATGTCAGTAATATTGATTTGGGTGAAAATATAAAATGGTGCAGGTCAACTTTGATGAAACACATAAGCACGGGCATCGTGCTCACAAATCTATTAACATAATCAGGGTGAACCAAGGCTTCGAATCGAGGATCAATGGTTTCTGGTAAGCATAAGGGACACAACTCTGTACAGCAAAATGCTGGGCCTCAGTCTGTTGGGTCACATTTGAAAACAGACAACAGACAATGAATATATGCATGAACACAGAGACAATATCTAAGATCAAACAGACATTTGACAAAATGACATTGTTAAAAAATTGAGATGACAGACGTTCACGCACAGGATTAGGATCACCGTTGTCGTCAATGAGTGCATAATTTCCACCAAAGATTTCCTGACGCATAACCCCTTTTAGGCCATATTTTGCTGATACACCCAGTTTATCAAGCCACCTGAAATTGTGATATGACAGATGATATCAATGAATTATATGAGCAGTTCTCAATGCTCAACTTGTTTCAAGGCAAAACAAAAAAGGCAAACTTTTCACTGGTCACATTGATCTCAAGATCACATTTAAGGACACACGAGCTTCAACATTAGACATTTTCAGAGCGAAAGGAATTACAATTGTTTCTAGTTTTAGCCAGTTTCAATTGACCATAAACAGCAATCATCACCCTCTAACCAGCACGAAGAGGCAACTTGCATTTGCATCAACGCATGCTGGCATGCCAGTTGATGCTCTGGCTGAAATTGTTATGTTGTATTTAAGGTAAAGAAACTTATTTAGAACACTTTCAACTTTAGAACAAATTCATTTGGACACTGTAACGTAAACATCCTCACAGGTTGCCTGCCACATATCTGTCAGCAATGCCAGGAGTGCCACCCCCATAACCTGACGATGTCTCCCCTAGCCACGCCACCAGACCATGATGACTTCGGACCGTATTCATCACTGAGTGTAGGGTAGATGTAAGGCGATTCATTATAGAATACTTAGAAAAGTCTTCCAGCTTGGCGGTGCGTCCATTAAAGTAATATCTGAAAAGAGTAAGCTATTTGTACAGGGAATTTTTGTAACCACGTGTACAAAAAAGGATGACATCCAGCTATACAAAGTGTTCGTTTCTGTATTTGGTCCGCTTGTTTGATATTATTTCCAATGAAATGATAGTAATTAATGTGGAGTGGGAAACGACAAACGCAAAGAAAAAATCATTTCTTGACCCATGGGCATTTTGTTCGCTAAATGTGGTGATCACAGATATATAGTTATATATACATCGCTACCTTCAACGGTTCAGGACCATTTGTCACAAGTTAAATAACGCGTCCTCTAGAATTTACCGAAGAAACAATATTTGACATGCTGGATAGCATAGATAGCATCTATGTGAAAAAGTAGGCAACCGCATGTATATCAATTGCGCTCTTTTCTATGTTGATCTGTTACCTTATTCAGATCATCAACATCACAACATGGGCAGTTTAGACAAGAAGTTAAAACCTATGCTTCTTGTACATCGATGATATGATGTCCATCACTTATGGCCAACTTACCAATTACCTTCGAGCAATATTAAAGCATTTGCTGTCGATATATTTCACATCTTTAGATATACAGTCGCGCAGCCACTTTCTACGATGATTTCAAAGATTTGTTTTCCGTACGACAATTGTTTGATGTCATTTGCGGTCTACATTACACAACATCTGAGGTACAGTCAGGTATGCTCATACTTCGAAGGTTTCAAAGACTGTCATGGGACAAGTTTAATCAGGGTTACATATTAAAGGCTTCTGTAAAGATTTCGTAAAGGTTTATGGCAGACATGTGGAATTCAAATTTGATGGATAGTGACCAAAATAATGGCTGATACAATCACCTGTATTGAGTTGTACCATATGCTAAAGAACATGAACGTTGATTTGCCTAGCCTCTGCGTGTGGTTGTGGCGTGTGCCATCAATGGGGCAGGATATGCTCACATTACTATTTGGCAGTGATTTCTAAACACATGCTTTTGATATAGTAGCAATCGTCAATGAAACGGACTCTGCTTTCAGCAGAGATTTCTTATGATTATGAAAAATGCAGAGATTTCTTATGATTATGAAAAGGGATGTGTTGCTTTTATTTTAAAACAGAGCCCAAAAATGTATTTACATTATTTTTCAGACAATCCAGCCTGTCTAGTGAACGAATTTTGCTTGGAAAACCTGAGGTCAAAATAGTATTTGCAGTATTTTCGGACAATGGTCAAGAACAAATGATTGACCTCGAAGCTCAACACAGTGAACAGTTATCTATTAAATCTAATTCTGTATATACCCCCACACGGTGTACAGCCACTTACTGTCCTATTGCTACTTCTACCTAATAGTTCAACGTGTCGGTGTTTTTGAAGATTATTTAAACTGTAATCAACGACCCTTGAAGGAAGGTACTTACTGATGGAAGGTCAAGACGTTTATGACACTAGCTCCACCGTGAGACAGGAAGCTGGAAATGCAAAGTCCCATTTGACAAATGTTCATCAAAGATAACTATAATCAACTAGGGCATCACTTGTGCATTACCATGTCAGCTTCTTTGACTGAAGTGACTCAGATGAATCCTTCGTGAAAAAGGTATGGTGCTTTCAAAACTTGAAAGATAATCAAGGCGAAAATGGGATTTCAACATCATAACTATACAGGAAGCCGGAATTTGAACATCATAATTATACAGGAAGCCACACTGTACAACATATCGTGGCGTCTTAGGCGACTGGGCCACCCATGCCCCTTTTTAATTCTGGAATCGATGCTTCGTTTAAGATTTTGAAATAATAATAGCAGCACAAAGTTAGCATAGATTCGGTTCAATTTCAATCAGAAAATCCAGACGGCTTATTCTTTCCCTGCTGGATAGGGTATACGATGTTTATTATGCATACTTTTTTATGAACGTGTCTTTATAACCGGCGGTATCAGGTCCAATGATGAGACTGGATTTATAGACCGTTCCTTGCAGAACTTGCTTTAGTTCCATGAAGTCGCGACCCAGCTCAGCCTCACTGACAGTAGTATTCCGATGTCGGTAATACAAGTTTGGTTCTTCATGAAATATACGTAAAATGATAATACATGTGGCATGCATGATAACAAAAAATATCTACATACACATGAGTATCAAGTTCGGTAAATGTTTCACATATGAATAAAAACATAATGAATGTAAAAATGGATTATTTTTTCTGAAGTGATTAATACCTCATATTGCATATACAGATCGCAAAAATACCATATAGTTATTCATGTATTAAGAGGAATGACACCATAGTTTTGTGAGTCCAGTGACGGTCAACGTAGGAAGCATATAATGCTGTATTTATATGTCTTGTTTGTTATGTGACCGCGGGCTGGATACAATGACATCTGGATTATGGAAACTAATAAATAGAAATTATTATACGAATATTTGCGTCATACTGATTTCACGAATTCGAATCACGAATTTCCGAGCGAGAGCGAGGATAATACATGAATTCTTACACGAGTTTCGTAAAGTCAGTATGACACATATGAGTGTAATAATTTATATTGATTACCCACTATTTCTTTATCCTTTTGGGCTCCTCTTTAGACAAATGCACCGATCACCACTGCTGTCCTAGAACACCAACATGTGTCAGCCATTTTCGGCTATGTTGTCATTTCTAGTGTGACGTTAATCCCATCTTACATCACAATGAGATTCGAATGACGTCAACAATGCCTTTTGGATGACGGAAACAATACACTGGTGTGCGAGAAGTGATATTTGAACTAGTGCACATACGATTTTTATTTACTCGGCTATTTATAACCCTGTAGGTAATAATTGATATCATGAGCCACATCCAATGGAAGTAGGGTGTGAAGACACGCATTGATCCAAATTATCCAGCATGGCCATAGATCGCCTTATAAACACAAGTACAGATTGTTGGGACCTTTTCTACTCAGAATGGCCAAAGATATGTCATCTATGTCTGGTTGATCCGACGTCTACATGCCTTCAAACTTACCATTTCCCAGTTCAATCCCTGCAAATGGATACCCTTTGTCAGAGGAATATTTTAGCAACTGCTTAGCATCTGATGGGTTCCACTTTGTTCCATCACGCAGCAGCAGGTTGAGGCTAATCACCAGTTTCAGCCCCGTATTGTGAACAAACGCGTTGAGTGCATCCCAGGTGTTAGCTGAAAATATGTTTCAATTGATCGGTTTTGGTTCAGTTTTTATATGTTTAGTACTTTCTCAAACCACAAAGGTATAAACATATTGAATAGCTACTTATGGACGAAGGTTTGTAAATAAAGAAATCCGTCAGTCACTGGTTCATTAGACTCAGTGGCAACCCATGTATCCAGGTACCTTTCCCCGTTAATCGCCCGGATTATGGAATGTCTGGGACTAACGGATCTCAGAAAAAAGTAAGGTTCTTTATACACATGTGAGCGTCAGTAGTAATGCCCGGCAGATGGGGTTACGAGATTCAAGGGGCCTGGGTGAATAATGTATAACTGTACCATGAAATAAATAACCAAATCATTTACCCCTACAGGTACGATATAAGCGATACTACCCAAAGAACTCTTCTTGGGCAATCAGTAGAACAGAAACAATGTGCAGCTGAAATTTCTCAGAGTGATCATACCAAAAAGGTTATTCCAAAAGAATAAATTATTTTTAGACGTGGAATGTTTTGTATTGTTTAGCCAGGTCTTTTTAATTAGGTTTTCCTTCTGGTGACAAATACACCAAGGGAGATATAAGAATCTTATATATATACTACTATCACCTTGGAGATGAAACTGCTGCGAAGGGTCTATATGGTAATTCGGGTCAAACACCATGCGATCCCCTGATGTTCCTCCAACTCGCACATACCCTGGCGCTAAGGCTTTTCCAAGAGTCACCAGTTTGGGAGACCTGTTATAAAAAGGTTCTTTTATATATTCTTACATTCATATATGAGACTGCTATAACCATCTTCAACAAACTTTATTCATCTAGCAGATAATACCACCCGTAACATCTTGGATATGAAACTAGAAGCTGAAGATACATTCTCCAGTGTATATATATCATCATTCCCTTGATAATGCCCTTGACTCATTCAGCTTCATGTCCCCCATTTTCTTATGTCGTCACGTTACATAACATTACCATTCGCTTGAAGCGATAGTATGTGATTGAAGGAGTCGCGTTTACGCCACTTTGAAGAGCATTCAGGTGGTAATACGGCCCGTCAGCTTGATGTGCGAGGAAAGCCCGAGGTCATGCATGTTTTAAAAGTTGACCACTTTGGTGAAATCAGCGACCATGGGTATGATGCTAAAAAACCCAGCAACATTATCTGGGCGAATCTCGGAACCGAAACCACAATCATATGTTTCTGACACGGTTAAGAGACGACAGACTGTAAGTAAGCGAAGTCTTCAGTGAAGGTGAAGGTGATAATGGGAAGTGATTTCTGTCAATCAGTCGGTTGTCAAGCATAAGCTAGACACAACATAAATCAGTGACGAAACTGAATTCACGAAAAAATAGTTGACGGATTCTGCTGACTTTGGACCCGTGAAGATTCCGGGGTAGAATAGGTCTTCAGGAACTCATTCTTGCCGTAAAAGGTGACTATGCTTGTCGTAAAAGGAGGCTAACACGATCGGGTGGTAAGGCTCGCTGACTTGGGTGATGCATGTCATTGATCCTAATTGCGTGGATCGATGCTCATGATATTAATCACTGGACTCTCTGGTCCAGACTCGATTATTTACAGACCGCCGTCATAAAGCTGGAATATTGCTGAGTGTGGCGTAAAAAAACAAAAAAACAACCAACCAAAATCTGCTGACTCTGAAAATACATATTTTTGGTCTATTCGTTTCCCGACAAGGATTTTTTTCACTAATCTGAAAAAAAACAATTCACGTTGCAAACAAATCACATAAGTATACAAATGTTATGTTGTATACCTGATATTTGGGGTCGTCAGATTGGATCTCAGTTGACTGCTGTCAATGGTGACACCAACAAACATATCATCAATTTCCTGTAGGACGTGGTCGACTTTTACCGTGATATGTTCTGTGTGCATGGACACAGTGAACGGTTGTATCCAAGCCAACCCTAACAACCACAATATGGTTACATCTCGGAACATTCTGACTGTCACTCCATGTAGAAGCATAATGTCGCTTATCACTATTTCGAAGCTAAATACTACTCAACGTGTGGAGGTCAGCTTCGGTGTTGGAAAAGACCAGGTGTTGCCAAGCCGTGACAACAGATAACGAAATTTTGACACGAGTATTCAGCAACTTTCATGCTTTCATGTCATGATCGGGTTCGTGAGTGCCTGTTTCGGTATCTACGTTGCAGTTATATTCCTGTGCAGCACATGACTCATCATCTGATTCTCTGCCCCTCAGCTTCAAGGATTGGCTTGTGAAACATCATGTTTGGCTTTCGTCAACACTGTCTAATCTGTCGCGATTTTTAAAAGGGAACGCATTACATAACGTTAAGTACAACTCGTGCACTTTTAAAATTTAGGAACCAAACAGATGCATGCCTTGTCGTTGAATGGTGATGGTACAGTTTCGACAGATGTGAACAAGATCAATTTGCACAAAGTGAATAAGGGACCGATATTGTGGTATGGCTGGGAGTGGGGGAGGGAGTGGGTGTGTTGGTGGGGTTGTAGGGGGTCTGGAATTTTGTCGCAAAAAAGTAGGCTTTGATTGTGCAACTGTAGCGTTATATATATATAACACAGTAAAGTTCTAACTCTCAGGCACAATAAAGTAATAATTGAATAAGTGGAGTAAGATTGAACACAGTTTTAACTAGCTAGTGCTTTCAACTCGTACCACGTATGAGTCTCATCAGGCCATAACTGAATAACGGACATGAAGTTGTAACATATAGTTACATGACGTCATAACATTTAGGAGAACTATGACGTCAAAATACCAAGGTGACAATGGAAATATAACTTACGCCTTTACATTTAACTTAGGCGCGTATTTATGACTGAAATGTTGCTCTTTTTTAAATAATGTAGGTTCATGACCACAATTTAGCTTATATAGCGGGAAAACTAAAAAGTTGCAGCTTCCACGTGCATCTATCTGTTCCCTGTGTAATCAAAGCCTCCCTAAATAGTTTTCGACCAAATCCGAGCCTCCATAAGCTCGAATGTCAAAATGGTCTGTCCGTAATGTTAAATAAATATGAATGTAGGGAGGGAATGCTATGACCAGTTAGTGCAGATATGACTTTCCTGTGAGACCAATCAGGTTCATATGACTTGGGTTTATCAAAAAGCTATCATGATACAACCTGCCATAATGAAAACATATTATATTTCAGAAACAACACTGCAAAAAGGACAAGGATAGTGTACACATGTTTCCTTTCCACGTCTTTGTAATTCCATTGTGGTTGATTTTCAGTGTGGACAGTTTCATCACGTTACCATGATCACTTCACAATACACATTTGCAAAAACGTTTGCCTGTGATTTTATTGAATACAGATATGACATTTTAAATACTTGTTTTGTTCTTTTTGTCCGGGCTCCCCTAACTTGTTTATACATATATTGATTGTATATTCCTATAGGACCTGTAACATATGGTAAGTGACACACAAAATCCAACCTCGAATGGTCTTGGTATACGTGTATAGCTTGCTGGTACCTTAATAGAGACATCCTTTTGCTCAGTCCTGGGTTTCCATTCAGGCAACTATCCTCGGCAAATACAAACTGAGGTTTCACGTAGCCTCCAATGAATTTTGTCAATGCTTGTTGTATCACCCAATACTGTCAACGTGACAAGTTTTACCTCCTGGTGTGATACAAACGTCAATATCACAATCTTACTATAAATAAGACTTGTAAGCAAGAATGTTACCTCCCTACCACTTAACGTTGTCGAGACAAGCAACGATTCATGCAAATAGTTATGAATGTGCTCTGCATGGTGGGGCTCTCAATGCCTAGGCACACATATCATGCGCTTTACATCAGATAAGGACCAACTTTGTTCCTTTTCTACAACCACGTTATCGAGCCATTTGTGCAGCTGTATAAATTGAATTGCTTTGCTTTTGAGGCTCTCAATGTATAATATACGTATTCGTCTGCCTGACGCCATTTGCAAATCCCGACGCCGTTGCGGACAGAGTGATCTGTAACACACTTGCAACATGAAACCCGTCGACTATGTTGTGATTCTATGTTGTATTGCATTGAGTACATGTGTGGGGAGGCCAGCGTCCAGGGAGGAAACAACGACAGCGGAAATACGGAATGGTATGAAAATTAGATTTTATTTATTAGGTTAGATTTATCTCTTCTTGTACCAGTCATCATCATCATAATCACCCTCCTCTTCCTCCTCCTCTACATCATCATTATCCTCCTCCTCGTCATCATCATCATCATCTCCCTCCTCCTCATAATCATCATCACCCTCCTCCTCCTCGTCATCATCTTCATCATCCTCCGTGATCCGTGATCCGTGATTCGTGGATTCAAAACCACGACAAGCAGACTCTTCACACAAACTCGTGTTATTAAAACACACACGCACGCACGCACGCACGCACGCACGCACGCACGCACGCACGCACGCACGCACGCACGCACGCACGCACGCACGCACGCACGCACGCACGCACGCACGCACGCACACACAGACGAAAGACGTTTAGCCCGATATTACCTCATCTCCCATTTAAAGGCTTACACTCATATTTGAAACCATTCAGTAGCTTATTCACAATTCATTGTCATGTGTCGCCGTCGCATATTACATGTCATCACGGGATACGATGCGGGTTCGAGCCCCGCGTGTAACATGTTTTCCGTCAAAATTTAAATTTCACTTGAGTGTTATAATCTCATGTGTTCGAAGCGTAAATTACTGTTTGTGTTGTTAGTTCAAAATAATGAGTAATTGACAACTTATTGTCCATTCCTGAAAAAATAATGGCGCGTTAAACAATAGGATGATGTCGGGTGTGTGTTTTAATTGGTGAAGGGTGGAAACACCTCGAAAACGATCATATTGTAAGCACCTGTGGCACATGTTACCGAGAGTGATGGTTATACAGCACATGCATCCTTTCGTGTTGTACTCTTCACAACAGACAAGTGCTAATAATGTATTTGTTGCATTTTAATTTATTTTTGTCCAAGTGGTGAGACAATGACACTGACTGAACTACTGACACTTGCAAACGTTTCTAGTATGGCATGATAATTGGTGCCATGTCAAGTTCATCACGATTGTAGGAGGCACGGGTGGCCCAGTCGTCTCAGGCGCCGCGATTCGTTGCGCAGAGTTTTGTCCCTTGGGCTCGGCAGAAATCTAAAATTGTGGGTTCGAATCTCGGTACGCTTTTAACAGTATTCCAGTTATATCACGGCGTGTCAGCATAATGTAGGAGGAAACCCCGAAGTGATGCAGGTCTTAGACGTCTACCACTTCGAAAGTCACGAGCACGGTGCTGACAAACCTTGAAACATAATCGGGACGAACCGGGATTCGAGCCCCAAATCACAGGTTTTGGGCGTGACCAAAGGACGCAACACTGCACAGCGAATTGCAGCGCCTTAGACGACTGGGCCACCCTTGTCCTCGGTAACAGCAAGAACCATCACAGTAGTATCCAGTAGAAGTACAGTGAAATGCAGTGACAGAAATGCGTTTGATTATTTGAATAATAAACTATTGGTCTTTGTTTCTATTTCAGATTACACTCCCGGTTTACATTTTAGTAGCCGGTTGCTAAATTGGTGGTGTCTTTGGCTCAGGAGCAGAGGACCCTGGTGGATGTATGTTTATGGGAAAAGCTGCTACCTTTCAGGCCAAGATCGCATTATCGTCTCGAATGCTCCATTGAAAGTATTGCAACAGTAGGCGTCTTCAAGTGGACCTGTTTATTGACAACATGAATCAAGCTGAAGAAAAAGGACACCGAAAATAATAATATGTTGTAACATGTGACAGCTTCGTCACATATCTTATTAACTCGGTGTACGAGATTGTATCAGCTGAAGTCCTTTTGCTCCCGGCTCTGGCTGTAGAAGTTCATTCATAGTGCATTTGCTTAAGGTCCACCTTCGGATATGTGTGTGAAGACATTGTGTTTCTATTAAATCAGTGTATTAATGAGTTGATTTGTATTGATCTGTGTCGGTGTGGTGTGACGACTGGAAATAATGTTAGTTTTGCTTGTCGTGCGTTCAGTGTTTGTGTGAGTGACATGGACCGGATATTAACGTTTCGGTTGGGTAAATACACGTATCTCCTAAGGGAAAGTTGGACATAATGGTCTCTTTGCAGTGATGTTCAGCGAGGTGTTTCACATTGTGTAGGAATTCGTATTCGCGTTTAGGAATGTAGTGATGGTCTTATGTACGCATATGCCAGCATGATATTCCTAGTCGTGATGGTAAACATTGGATACACATTAGCGAGGTTTCAGTAATGTTCAACGCAAAGAATTATGTACTTGTTTGAAATGTACAGTTCTGTAGAATCACACATATTACTGTAATGAGTAATAGGTTAGGTTTGGTTGGTTGTTTAACGCCGCACTCAGCAATATTCCAGCTATATGACGGCGGTCTGTAAATAAACAAGTCTGGACTTGACAATCCAGTGATTGACATCATGAGCATCGGTCCACGCAATTTGGATCGATGACATGCATCAACCAAGTCAGCGAGCCTGATCACCCGATCCCGTTAGTCGCCTTTTACGACAAGCATAGTCACCTTTAACGGCAAGCATGGGTTGCTGAAGACCTATTCTACCCCGGAATCGAGTAATAGGAATAAGTGTGTGTGATCATAAGTTTATGTGGCGTCGCCATTACATAATGTGAATAGTTATAACGTATTTGCTGCAGAAATAAAAGTAAGTACATATTCGGTTGTCTGTATGCAATCCCTCCTGTATTATCCTACACGATTTTACATGCCATATAGCGGCCGATTTGGAGTTTCACCACAGCGAAGTTTGCAGTTTGAATGAAACAGTTTGTGTCTCCGAGTTGTCATTTGTCACAACAGAGTGAGTGAGTGAGTTTGGTTTAACGCCGCTTTTAACAGTATTCCAGTAATATCACGGCATGTCAGCTTAATGTGGGAGGAATCCCGAAGTAATGCAGGTCTCAGACGTTTACCACTTCGGTGAAACCTACGAGCACGGGTATGGTGCTGACAAACCAAGAAACATAATCGGGTCGAACCGGGATTCGAACCCACAATCATAGGTTTCTGGCGTGCCTAAGGGACGCAACTCTGCGCAGCGAATCGCGGCGCCTTAGACGACTGGGCCACCCGTGCCCCCTGTCACAACAGAGATAACATATTTCACTTTAATGTTCACTTATTTTACCCGCTGTTATGTTAAGACGTTGTTTGATTGGATTTTTTTCCTATTCGGTATCTAAACGTCTTACTTAGAATAAACACATGTATCATGCTAGTTTCATATGAGTTTAATCGCTACTCACACGCCACTCACGGAGAAAGGGATAATATCAGGTGAGACACAATATGTGTTTTTCTTTACCATAGTGCCCGCCGTGGACGGACCGCCAATCAATGGGGAAGAGAAAATGATATGTCTCTATTACATGTGTGTTTGTGTGTATGTGTTTGGCGAAGCAGACGTCGTGACATGAATTAAACATCGCCGCACACCCCATTTGGAAACACTGTATTCACAATGAGTTGCTTTGCTGCTTTGAATTACTTCGCTGTGTGTCCTCCTTTCAGCAATTGGCGACTGAACATTGAACAGACAAGGGTGTATCAGGAAGTTCTGCTCGTCACGCGTGATTATGTCAGTGACTCTCGGCTTGATGTCGACCCAGCCGTTCATGAGGTAATCCTTCCGCCACAAACGCTCCGTTTGAAATGGGTACACTATGACATGTACGAGTAGAAGTAAAGATTGATTATCGTTCCCTTTGCAAACAGATATGTCAGATATTTGTGCATCGTGCCTCTGTATGCTGATAGAGAAATAAGACGTCACGCGGAGGTCAGGGATTGTATCCTTAATTCAGTTTAAGAGCTAATCCACTCAAAATTTATAGTATAATGTGAGTGAGTGAGTGAGTGAGTATGGTTTTACGCCGCTTTTAGCAATATTCCAGCAATATCACGGCGGGGGACACCAGAAATGGGCTTCACACATTGTACCCATGTCGGGAATCGAACCCGGGTCTTCGGCGTGACGAGCGAACGCTTTAACCACTAGGCTACCCGACCGCCCCTATAGTATAATGTAAATTATACACATTTCGTAGATAGCGTCGTGTGAATTTTAAAGCCGTTCAAATTATCTGTTTCAGTTAGATTCATCTATACTGAACCGCAACTGAAACGTCACCCCAAGTAACATTGCATGAAAAGTTGTCATTAAAATATCCGGTAATTTTTGTCAAAGTTTCTAAATTTAACATTACCTTGTCCGGAAAAATGAAATTTGCTAATTAAAAAAAACAAAGCAAATGACAATAAAACCGATCGCGCAAACGCATCACGGCAACGACCATGGTAATCTGATGCACGGTTCCATGCAAAAATGGAATGCACATGCGTTCCCTCATGTTTTGCCCTATAAAAATCCACCCAGATCGGATAACATTCATTCGCTATTGAATTCCTACCACATGCCAAGATTGACAAGAAATCAGCGACACCAAGCCCTTGGACGATAGCAAGCTGGACAACCGCCCGGCAAGTAGACAATGCATTTCAAGTCCACGTAAGGACCACATACAGGCTCCAGCAACGGTACCAGACCACCAACACTACAGATGACCGACCGAGTAGTGGAAAACCAAGGGCCACCACCCAACGTCAGGATCGTCAGATTGTGCGACAGCATCTTCAAGATCGCTTTGTTACAGCTGCGGAAACTGCTCGGCAGACCATGGGGACAAACCAGCGACACATTAGTGCGGACACCGTGCGGCGACGATTGACGAGCAGACACCTTTCTCTGTTACAGGCCAAATTAAACCGTCAGCCCAATATTTTTCTGCTAACTTAATATGACACCGTATACGTCAACTAAAGACACCGTAACGAATTTATTATGCCGAACAGTTTTCACTCTCTGGTATCTATATCGCACATTTTGCCTTTTATCAGAAAATTCCTCATCGGTTTGATTAGCAATTTAAAGCGTTTGACAGTCATGGCTGATGTCAAAGAGAGACCACTCTTCAAACCTTAGAGGCCCAACCTTTTTGAAAATTTTAACAATAATCTTTACCAATGCAGTCACTTACGTGATCTAAAAAACAGATTAATGTCCATGCACATCTCAATTAATTATAGTAAAACACAAAACCTGGTCAAATAACGATTTCCGGTATCAGTATTTCCATGTGAAATATGTGGGGTGGGTGTTGGAAATTCCAAGATATGGCTGTTACTGACGGTATACGGTATCAACCATCTTGGATTTCTACTGACGGTATACGGGCTCATGTTGGGTCAGTAGTTCTGCTCTCTGATTGGTCAATCTCACTTTGAAGCATAAGTTATATATATATATATATATATATATATATATATATATATATATCTATAGTAATACTTATATAAGTGGAGTAAGATTGAACACAGTTATGGCCTGATGCGACTGTTGAAAGCGCTAGCCAATGAAAACTGTGTTCAATCTTACTCAACTTATTTAATTATTACTATATTGTGCCTGAGAGTTAGAACTTTACTGTGCTTTTTCTCTCTATATATATATTGTATCCAGATATGGATCAAAAACCAAAAGTATTATGTTATTTCACTCTTGGAAAAGTGTTGTTTTTTTCTCAAAAACAGTTACCTTAAAATGATTGCGCTCTGTGAAATTGTTTTACTGATACTTTTCCTTCAGTCAAACGCATCTCACAATAAACAGTCTACAATCTACCCAACGATTCAAGTATACCTACATGTAGGCGATTCTACACGTTGAATCGTGGTGACTTAGACGACGGGCCCACCCACGCTCTTGATACAGATCAGATACTCTTCAGTAACCATAGGTGTATCGTTACTAGTGTGGCGTCATCGTACCACCAGTGTCATGGCCAACCTTAAAAGATGGTACTTGTTACCCTGTCTGGCGCTCGGCATTAAATGGGCACTGATCTAACACAATTCCCCGGGACTGGTTGTTGCCTTTGTTATTGTTTTTTCCCAGTGAGTACCCGGATGTATAGTAGAAATCTAGACTAGTTCGCGACCTCTGCTGCGCCATTCGTAAGAGCATTAGTCACTTTTATGGGTATTAATAAGGGCGTATGGTCACATTGATCAACAAAATGAAATACAGTTTTCGAGATCATAAGGAAATGTAGGTATCTTTGTGGGTAGCATCGGTAATGGTGACGAGGTTTTGATAAGTCACTTGATTTGTAATTATGCGATTTTCGAATATATTTTGTACTGCCAAAATGTGTAACAAATTTATTAAACGTCTAAATATTCAGTTATTTTACAAAGTAACTGAAAAACATTTCCATCTGTATTATTATGATAACGAATTCCAAACATTTTGATGTTTAATGTCATCACCAAGAGACTGAAAATGTTACATTGAAAAGTATATTTCTAAGTTGTTTGGCTTCTGATCCTACATAATACTCTGTTGTGATGTTTGTAGGCCCTTTTGATCGTCTTAATCAATCTGGACAGATTTTTTAGTCAAAATGACTGAAATGTTTACACATTTTATAAATTGCCTGAGAGAATCACATTTTACAAATCGACGGTAATTTATACACGCTTACAAAGGAAAAGACCTTGTTCGAGGAATGTATCCGTGAATATCCACACAAAGGAACAATATCCCACTCGTCTGCAGCTGTACAAAGAAACTTATTCGATGTCACGTGTTTCTGTAACAATCAAATATTTTAAAAGATGTATATCGTTTCGGGATATTACAACCCGTGTTCGTTTCTCAACTGATCACTTGGATTGATTCAGGTGTTTCACATAGGTGTCAAGTCTCGAGGGTCGGCTGAGAAAGCCTACGTGACAACTATTTCCATAACGTCCACGGTTCCTAAAAAATCTATTGAGTGATTGATAACAATGATCAATCAATCAACGTATTATCAGTTAACCCTTAGGAACAAAGTATGTTGTTTTTACATCGGCACTTCACGCCATGATATGAGTGTATTCCCTTTGTTTTAGTAAACCTAGACATGTAAACACTCACATTTGACATATCAACTGTGCAAGATAACAGTAATTAATCCGGGTACTCAAGGGGTAAAAAAACAATAACAAAGGCAACAACCAGTCCGGGGAATTGCGTTAGATCAGTGCCCCTTTAAGGGGCTAAAACAAGAACTGGCCGGCTCGGAGTCAGTATACTAGGTCTGAGTGGGGTATTCATGTTAAACCGCGGCATGATATCTCAGTGGGCAAGCACTATAAATCGGCATCAGTCCGGACTAGTACAAGCAGCCACACACACACGTGCATGCACGTCGCTATATAACTGCAATAATCTTGGACGCGACGTTAAACCCCAGGTCACCTTACCTCTGACCTTTGTTATGACAGTGTGCTAACGCAACCTCTTTCAACAGGAACAGGTCCGGTGTTAAACGACGGAGTGACATTCACGTGTACATCCCATCTACAGCTGGTGTCACCATTTCCATCATTAGTTTATATAATATACTAATATTTTCTGGTCTACCATGTAATAACATAAACATTACACGTACATTAAACGGTGCAGTGAATTCCCAATACACCTTAATTATGACCTTTATATCTTCAGTGCTATACCTATACAGAGCAGGGGTGGTCGGGTAGCCTAGTGTTTAAAGCGTTCGCTCGTCACGCCGAAGACCCGGGTTCGATTCCCGACATGGGTACAATGTGTGGAGCCCATTTCTGGTGCCCCCCCGCCGTGATATTGCTGGAATATTGCTAAAAGCGGCGTAAAATCCAACTCACTCACTCACTATACAGAACACTTCACGGACATGTTATGTGGTATTAAAGCGCACTTACAACGTGGATAACTCTATCGCGAATTTCAGCATGTGCTTCTAGCTATGTTCTACCACGGGACATCTGCCTCATCAATGCCAAGCCTCAGCTGAGAATTTGTTTGAGCTTGGGACAGGACGCATCGCGAGATGGTATTTTTCATTGCTTGCCGTAAAAGGCGACTAACGGGATCGGGTGGTCGGGCTCGCTGACTTGGTTGATGCATGTCATCGATCCTAAATGCGTGGATCGATGCTAATGTTGTCAATCACTGGATTCTCTGGTCCAGACTCGATTATGTACAGACCGCCGCAATATAGGTGGAATATGGTGCGGCGTTAAACAACAAACAAACAAACACTGTCACTACACAACCTGGTACAAAGTCTGACAATGATACGATGCATGCATGAGCGATCTGACTTAATAGTTGAGAGTGTACATCAAGTCAGATTCTCGCACTACCCAACAGAGGCGGCTGTAGCAGTGGTAGCTTTTATAAACCCTTCCGATTCAAAATGAAGTCTGTTTTTGGTTTCCTCATTATTCTGTCTTGTGTTGGACTGATACCTGGTGATGATACATCCCTGGCCTCACTCATTTCCAAGTAAGCAATCTCAGAAAACTTATCATACATGTTAGGTCAGTAAGAGTCTGAGGCGGCGCAATTCGATGGGCAAACTTGCGTCCCTTTGTCGCGTAAACTATGCACCTAATCGCGCCTCTGGGGGCACGGGTTGCCAAGTCGTCTAAGACCCGCGATTCGCTGTGCAGAGTTGCGTCCCTTGAGCACGCCAGAAACCTATGATTGTGGGTTCGAATCCCGGTTCGCTCCGATAATGTTTCTTGGTTTGTCAGGGCCCTACTCGTGCTCGTGGGTTTCACCGAAGTGGTAAACGTCTGAGACCTGCATCACTTCGGGCTTTCCTCCCACATTAAGCTGACACGCCGCGATATAACTGGGCTACTCACTCACTAGTGCGTCTCTAGAGTAAAATTTTCTTCGTTACAAGTGTTGGACATTGTTAGAAAAGATATGAAGCTGTATGCATGTTGAATCAAGGCCACGGTTATCACCATACATCAAATTTTAAGTGCTCTTCTTTCAATTTACTTTGCATGATTGCTTACACACATTAGATAACAAATGCACGATACATTTACCTTCATTGTGAATTTGGAGAACATGTCCCAACGACTTAACAAGGTTAGAATGTAAATGAATCTACTACATATAATGTTTTTAATCACTCATTCATTCATTAGAGTAAACATTTGACATTTGAATTAGTTTCATTGATTCTTTTCCTCGACGTACATTGAACTTTGGCCAAATATGTTATAAAACAAGTATTCAAATGTAACTGGCCGAAGGTAATTCTTGTCATGTGGTCGCCCAGGCAGTTCGGCTAAACTATAACCTGTACACATTAACGCCACGACCCTCAGATAAAGTACGAGATAGAGACAGACAACGACAGGAAGAGGCAGAGTGGTGTTTGTTTTCCCGTGACAACATTGTGTTGAAAAGCTCAGGCAGAGTTAATTATTGTAAAAAGCGTGTCACTTTATGGATATCCCAATGAAGCATTTAGAGTTAATATTTGCTGGAGTGCTTTTGTCCTCGGATGACAGTTTGGTCATGATCTGTGTTTGAACAGTTGAATCCAGATATGTGTTTGTGCCATTAGCTCAAAATTCGTGTTTATACACTTCAACGCGTATTCCCAGATCCGTGTTTGCACTGTCGTAACCATTGTTTGTACTGCTAGCTACATATCCGTGGGACCTGATCCGTGATTGTACTTTTAGCTACATATCCGAGGGTCCTGATCCGTGTGTTTATTGTTAGCTACATATCCGTGGACCTGATTTGTGATGATATTGTAAACTACATATCCGTGGGACCCGATCCGTGATTGTACTGTTAGCTACATATCTGTGGGACCTGATCGTGATAATACTGTTAGCTACATATCCGTGGGACCCGATCAGTGATTGTACCGGTAGCTACATATCCGTGGGACCTGATCCGTGATTGTACTGTAGGCTTCATATCCGTAGGACCCGATCAGTGATTCTACTTTAAGCTGCATATCCGTAGAACCTGATCCGTGATTGTACCGTTAGCTACATATCCGTGGGACCTGATCCGTGATTGTACTGTCAGCTACATATCCGTGGGACCTGATCCGTGATTGTACTGTCAGCTACATATCCGTGGACCTTATTTGTGATGATATTGTTAACTACATATCCGTGGGACCTGATCCGTGATTGTACTGTAGGCTACGTATACACGGATATGCAGCTAAAAGTACAATCACGGATCAGGTCCCACGGATATGCAGCTCAAGGTACAATCACGGATCAGATTCCCCGGATATGTAGCTGACAGTACAATCACGGATCAGGTCCCACGGATATGTAGCTGACAGTACAATCACGGATCAGGTCCCACTGATATGAAGCTAACAGTACAATCACGGATCAGATCCCACGGATATGTAGCTGCCAGTACAATCACGGATCAGGTCCGACTGATGTGTAGCTAACAGTACAATCACGGATCAGGTCCCACGGATATGAAGCTAACAGTACAATCACGGATCAGATCCCACGGATATGTAGCTGACAGTACAATCACGGATCAGGTCCCACGGATATGTAGCTAACAGTACAATCACGGATCAGGTCCCAAGGATATGTAGCTGACAGTACAATCACGGATCAGGTCCCACAAATATGTAGCTGACACTACAATCACGGATCAGGTCCCACGGATATGTAGCTGACAGTACAATCACGGATCAGGTCCCACGGATATGTAGCTAACATTACAATCACGGATCAGGTCCCACGGATATGTAGCTAACAGTACAATCACGGATCAAGTCCCACGAATATGTAGCTGACAGTACAATCACGGATCAGGTCCCACGGATATGTAGCTGACAGTACAATCACGGATCAGGTCCCACGGATATGTAGCTAACAGTACAATCACGGATCAGGTCCCACAAATATGTAGCTGACACTACAATCACGGATCAGGTCCCACGGATATGAAGCGTGTGACGTACGGATTTATTTTCTTATCATCTGTATCTTCACTACGCAGATAATAAATTTGTGTACATGTGTCTGATATGTTAAAACTCTCTATATATGACTGATTGGATACGGGTATTTTATCTGGATAATTGCCACAAATCCTTTTGTCCATTGTACGACTCCATATAAATGACAAGCAAGTATTCATGAACCACTATGGAATATGTTTGCGAACGCGCTCATGATCTTAACACGTGAAACAAGCTAGGATATCGCAACATATATGTGACCACATCTCCCAACTCTGTGTAAATTCAAAGTTAACATGGATAAATCTGTGTTTAAAATCTAAACGTACACGTCATCCTTGAAATGAGGGAAATATAGTAACTAGTTTTCCTAGTTACCTCCCTTTGACGTGTCAATAACGGACGATATTCTGTGTTGACAGCAGATCTACACTCGTATATCATTTCATGATATCATAACATGAAGAGACTTTGGTGGGTAAGCGAATTGTGTTCAAGGCCACGTTGAACAGTATTTTAGTTAATAGCACTAGCATTTTCAAGTATATGAAGCTAACACTGATGAATCATATATTCATATTTTAGTGAAATCCACATAATTATACACATTAAATAAGGGGTTCTCAGATGAGTGGCTTCTTTTAACTCGTTATTTTAAAAGTCATCAAATGTGGAGAGGTACTTAAATGTATTTTGGTGTTGTCCAATCAAAATCCTTTCGACACCATCTCAAAGCATCTCTTTTGGTAATTGTTTGGCAAAAAAGGTAAATAATGAATACAAGTTGTGAATTTTGTAACCATATTTACAATTACATTTTAAATACATTTAGTAGCATGAGTGAGAGTGAGTTGGGTTTAGCGCCGCTTTTAACAGTATTCCAGTTATATCGCGGCGTGTCAGCTTAATGTGGGAGGAAAGCCAGAAGTGGTGCAGGTCTCAGACGTTTACCACTTCGGTGAAACCCACGAGCACGGGTATGGTGCTGACAAACCTAGAATCGGGGCGAACCGGGATTCGAACCAACAATCATAGATTTCTGGTAGCAGCATGATTAGGGCATGAACCTGGTTATGAGAAAAGTGAGGAAAAAAGAAAATCTATTAAATGTGAACGTAGCACATGCCACTTTTAGGAAGCATTTGGAAGTTACAACATAGAACTGTTTAAATTTAAAAATTTAAAATAAAAGAAGATTAAATAAATTCATCATATTTATTATTGTTTACATTTTTAAGAAGCCACAAACAGAGTTGATGTGTGCTTCTGATAAGGCTCTGTGTGATAAATAGAGTCACGTGCTCTTGTTTCTCTATCCCCCTTCTATATGGAAGTTATAAGCATGACATATTGTTTCTTGTTAATGCTGAAACTGGTGGATCGAAACGGTTGAGTACCAATCGTTTGTGATTGTCAAGTAAACATTTCAACCCGTACAGATGACGATTGTTCTGTTGATGGGGGCATTTTATTTGCCCTATACAAAAGACGTTTCATAATGTTTAAATCGCCCACACGAGCATTGCGTATTCATTTTGTACGTTGTGATTTGTTTGATGTTCTGTGCTCGCTGTGGTAAGATGTCTACTGGACTTCTTGAGGTGGAGTAGTTAGCAGCTGTGTTCTCACATTCTGGAGTTCAAGCTTTTTAGAACTGTTAAAGAAAGTATACATTGGGATTTAATCACCCACACGAGCATTGTGTATTCATTTTGTACTTTGTGATTTGTTTGATGTTCTGTGCTCGCTGTGGTAAGATGTCTACTGGACTTCTTGAGGTGGAATATTTAGCAGCTGTGTTCTCACATTCTGGAGTTCAAGCTTTTTAAAACTGTTAAAGAAAGTATACATATTTGAAAATACATCCGAAGACCGAAACCAGGCATACATGACAAACGCGAAAAGTTGTGTCTGTTTAAATCATCAGTAAACTACACTCTGCTCTGTAACATAACTGTAATATGCTCACACGAGAAGCCTAGGAAAAGCCCAGTTCTTCTCATCCTCAACTGCCCATAATTCAACGGCGTTTTGATGGGAATTACCCACAAGGAGTGTGTTCCGGCTACGGATATGCTGTGTCATGTGATCTGTCCTGGATGTGCATAATAATATGTATTTAGTAGACGCCGCGACTCCCTCCATCACAACTACGCGTATCTGTGCCTGCTGTTTGACTGGGTGTTGAATCACAAGTTGCAGGTGAGAATTTGTTTATATTTCATATTATATTGTTTATTCAATATCAGTAGACAGCCTCTTTGTTAAACGTTAGTGATGTTTGTTTGTTGTTTAACGCCGCACTCAGCAATATTCCAGCTATATGACGGCGGTCTGTAAATAATCGAGTCTGGTCAAGACAATCCAGTGATTAATATCATCAGCATCGATCCACGCAATTTGGATCGATGACATGCATCAACCAAGTCAGAGAGCCTGACCACCCCATCGTGTTAGTCGCCTCTTAAGAAAAGCATAGTTATATCACGCAAAGCGCAGACTCGTTTGACACGTCAGTGAAAACCACAAGCACATATATGGCACTAATAGGCCAATAATAATTATTGGAGAGAACTGAATTTCATTTGCTTAAAGAAACAGGACGGGCGCACAAGTCCTGACTACAATTCCTATTCCCTAATTCACAAGGGTGTTTTCTGTGTCGAAGTTCAACATTTCACTTATTGTTGTTTTAGGAAATTTCAGATGATATTTGCTTTCATTTTGTGAAATATTGTCCTGAAACTTTTGACGGTAGAGATGTCGGTATATATATGGGTACTCCTGGTTTAAGTTAGCCCGCAGGAGCCCATGATTCTCGGAGTGTCGGAGTGAGTGAGTTTTATATTGTACGCCGCTTTTAGAATTATTCCAGCAATATCACGGTTGGGGACACTAGAAATGGGCTTCACACATTGTACCCATGTCGGGAATCGAACCCGGGTCTTCGGCGTGACGAGCGAACGCTTTAACAACAAGGCTACCCCAAAGTCCCCTATGCTTCTCGGAACAGGCAACTCAATGAATCACGACACCAGTCTCGGTGATGTGGTAGATTGCGTGTTCCGCGAAGGCGATGGTTCCGCGAGATATATTTCGTCCAGTCATTTACTGGATGACTTGCATACAGGTTAATAATTTGAGTAAACATAAAACTTTAACGCCAGAGAATAACCCGTCATGATTATCCGACAAATCACGAGAGGACACGGGTGCTCTCGAATGTTCTCGAAGGTTAGGTGTAGTATATTTGGGTTTAACGTCGCGTCCAAGATTATTGCACTTATATAGCGAGGTGCATGCACGTGTGTGTGTGTGTGGTGTGTGGTGTGTGTGTGTGTGTGTGTGTGTGTGTGTGTGTGTGTGTGTGTGTGTGTGTGTGTGGCTACTAGTACTAGTCCGGACTGATGCCAATTTGTAATGCTAGACCACTGAGATACCATGCCGTAGTTTAACATGAATACCCCACTCAGACACAGTACACTGACTCCGAGCCGACCAGTCCTTGTTTTAGCCCTTTAATGCCGAGCGCCAGACAGGGTAACAACAAGAACCATATTTTAACGTCTTTTGGTATGACGCGGCCAGGGAACGAACCCCGGGCCATCCTCTCTCCGGGCGGACGTTCTACCTCTAGACCACGAAGGCGGTCAGTTCTCGAAGAAAAAGCATGGCATGCCTTACCTGTAGCAGCAGCCACTCACACAATTTACAGATAAAATAATGTGTTTTGTGCAGTATTCCTGCCATGCGACGACGGCAAAGAACTTCCTTAAAGGAAGAAATTCAACAAGCTATCTAAAGTTACAAATATGTACAAAGAACGTAACGTAAAACACCTCCTTGTCATACAACCAACAGCAAAATGGAAACTGTGTGAGGAATGTCCGGTGTATCTATCTTTAGCGACAACGAGCCCTGGGAGGAAAGTTAGGAGGAAGGGAAATGTATCACGAGAAATAACAATAGTCTGACCCTACCATTGTTGCTCGTGATCTGAACCCCTTATTTTTATATCGTGTCGTTGTCCAGTAATAAGATATTTTTAATTTTCTACAACTAGTTTTAAATCAATCTGTTAAATATTGGTAGTTATTATACTGTCCTTCAGCGACAGTTTAAAAAAAAAGATTTATTAATGCCGACGTGAATTAAAATTAAACTCCCTCACTCATAACAATGGTCAGTTTATGTGTACCTCCTCAAAAAAGGTTGGCTGTTTGTTGTTTAACGCCGCACTCAGCGATATTCAAGCTATATGGCGGCGGTCTGTAAATAATCCAGTGATTAATATCATGAGCATCGGTCCACACAATTGAGATTGTTGACCTGCATCAACCAAGTCACCGAGCCTGACCACCCGATCCCGTTAGTCGCCTTTTACGACAAGCATTGTCGCCTTTTACGGCAAGCATGGGTTGCTGTAGACCCCTTCTAACCCGGATCTTTACGGGTCTCCTCATAAAGGCGACTTTGATTGTTGTAAGATGGCGACTAATGGAATCGGATGCTCATGATGTCAATCACTGGATTGTCTGGTCAAGGCTCGATTATTTACAGATCGCCATCATGTATGTGGAATATTGCTAAGTGCGGCGTTAAACAACAAACTTCAATGTAGCACAAGTCATAACAATAGTTTTTGTGTACTTCCTTATAAAGATTTGAAGTGAAAGTCAAACAAACACTCTTCCTTCAATTGAAAATGAAGGAAGCGTATTTGCTTCACTTCGCAACTATATAAAGAAGTACACAATTGAAAATGAACCCATAAAGATCCCGGGTGGAATAGGTCTTCAGTAACCCATGCTTGCCGTAAAAGGTGACTATGCTTGTCGTAAAAGGCGACTAACGGGATCGGGTGATCAGGTTCGCTGACTTGGTTCATGCATGTCATCGATCCCAATTGCGTGGATCGATGCTCATGATATTAATCACTGGATTGTCTGGTCCAGACTCGATTATTTACAGACCGCCGTGATATGGCTGGAATATTGCTTTTATTGCTTTAATATTTTACTTGAAGCGACCAAATCCTTTCCATATTCATGTTTGTTTAATTGTTGTTCAATGCCGCAACAATTAAACACACATGAATATGGAAAGGATTTAAGTTAAATAACAACGTTGTGACTTTTGATGTCCGCTTAGTAAATACATTTCAATTGATTGATTGGTTTGTTGTGTAACGCCGCACTCAGCAATATTCCACCTATATGACGGCGGTCTGTAAATAATCGAGCCTGGACCAGACAATCCAGTGATTGACATCATGTGCATCGATCCAGTTTCAGTTTGCATTGTTTAACGCCGCACTCTGCAATATTCCACCTATATGACGTCGGTCTGTAAATAATCGAGTCTAGACCAGACAATCCAGTGATTGATATCCTGAGCATTAATCCACGCAATTGGGATCGATGACATGCATCAACCAAGTCAGCGAGCCTAACCGCCTGATCCCGTTTGATGCCTCTTACGACAAGACACTGTGGTAACACTTGACTGATTGTAAGTTTTGCCATTAAGTGGTACACATTTGAAACATTTCTTCTTAAAGTACATACCCGTGCTCGTGGGTTTCACCGAAGTGGTAAACGTCTGAGACCTGCATCACTTCGGGCTTTCCTCCCACATTAAGCTGACACGCCGCGATATAACTGGAATACTGTTAAAAGCGACGTGTAACCCAACTCCCTCACTCACTCACTCACTCTTAAAATACATACTTCTCTTTATATCTTTCTATGGCTCGCGTTTCTTTTGGCGGTAAGTATAATGTAACAATTAACTGTGTACTAATTACATGTTTGAATATTATCAGATTTGCGTTCTGAGATACAGTGATGTAAGCATCTTCTACAATTAACAATTCATGTATGTAACAAAATACAAAACCCTCTGCCGGAATTGTTTGTGTGAATCAGTCGATCAAGTAAAAATGCCTGCGTGACAAGACGAATCAACTATTTATACCCGAAAAAAGAAACTGCCTTATTTTAGGAACAGTGCTATAACAGGACATTTGACATTTCTAAGAAGCAGATACGCTAGAGACAGTGACTAGACTACATGTACGTAATCCGTATCAATCAAAGGTGTAAAAAACCCTGAAAATCATATCTGTCGGAGACCTACCAAATTATCAAGTTTTATCATTACTATATTTATTACAATGCAAATACTTTAGTGATACATTTTTCAGAGGATAGGGCATACACACAAGTATATTGCTTCCGTGTGTTAATGCAGGTTGTACTTGGCATCTTAGTTCTCAGTTTCATACCGGATGTATTTCTGAATTTGTATATGGGACCATGCGCACAGCATGACAATTACTTGCTATTCGTCAGTCTACAACACACATAACACGGTCAAACAACTTTGGGCACCGCTTTTGCAAGTTGTTTAGTACAATAATGTTTTATTAAAATCTATTTCAGTTTGTTTTCACCATTTTCCCTATTCCATGCATGTTTATGTTGCTACATCTTTTGGCTCATGTTCCCAAGGATTATAAAACACTTTAATGTTTCTCCGTCCTAATGTAACGTTATAACATTCCAGGTCATTACCATCATCTAATACACAAGAGATGATACCAAGACATATTTAATTCGGTTTTATGGTCTATGCGGTCTTACAATTGATTTTATTAGTCTTTTAATCTTATGTCTAGTACATATTTTCACAAACAGGGCTGTTAGCTGATATAAGGAAGGTAACATCCAGTTGAATTCCCAGTTGACGTACTTACTTTTTTAAATCAAATATGAGGACTGTATACGACATACATTAGTCTCTTAACGACGTTTCTACAATTAACATTTTGAATAAGCCGTCAATATGCCAGTTGTGACAGGGATGATGGTATGGTTGCTGTAGCAGACAGATTGACAGTCGGTGTTACGTGCGTCACTAGGTAATTAGTACGGCATTGACCTTCTTGATTGTTACTATACTTTGAGGATTTCTGTGGCCAGTGGCGGACGTAATTCAAACTCCTTCCACACTGACACCGCATCAAATATATTTGTGTACCGATTACATAACTCTTATGGACAGGGTGGGGTGGTAGTTCACCGGACGACACTGTGCATATTGGGCGGCTCCTTTGATATCTCCTCCAAACATACTTTTATAGAATGACCCCATTAAACGATGATACACATCTCGTTGAATATATCAAGGCACTAATTCATCTTTCATAAACATTTTTTGTGCCTTTGTGCTTAATATATCCACATATGAACGAAAATGTGTAAAACATGTATCCACATTTTTTCTTCCTTGGAAACAGCATGTTTATTTTTGTAAATACCTTTGACCGAGACTGGGTAAAGACCGTAAAGTTTCTGGACTTTTGGGTTTTGCAGAATTAAAATGGAACGCGTTATATATATATTTATCCAGTTTTACTAGTATTATTATGTTTGTGCTTGATCAGATTCGAGTTACAACACAATATGGTGTTAGGGTAGCACAGTGGTTAAAGCGTTCACCCGTCATGCAGAAGCCTCAGGTTCGATTATCCCACATGGATGTAATCTGAGAAGCCCATTTCTGGCGTCTTCTCCGTGGTTTTTGCCGCAATATGACAAAAACTTAGTGTATTATGTAACATATGACAGAACCACATTTATAACGGAGCATCCTAGATGACAAACGAACACATTATGGGGTACATCTCATATTAGTATTGACAGCTTTAATTTGCTTTTTGATTTCAGCTAAGATGCTACTTTGCGTCCTGTGTCTGTTCCTTGGCTGCCTGACTCTGTCTGAAGGAGGACATCTCAACATCAGCTGCAAGCCTTGTGTGTGTAGTGTGGCATCAAATGGAAAAATTATCGCCAATTGTTCGGACAAAGATCTATCTTACATCCCCGAAACGATTCCAAATTCAGTATCATACCTGTGTTTGTCTCATAACAGAATTAATCCTCTGTCAGGTCGTTGGTTTCAACGGTTCACCATATTGGAACATCTTGACCTATCCTTCAATCAACTAAAAAGTTTGCAAGTGGGCACTTTTATCGGAGCTACAAACCTGCTACAACTGAGTCTCCATGGAAACAATCTTCCGCTAAACGAGACAGCATATCCAGACGGGATATTCAGACAGCAGAAAAGATTGCATACTCTGAACATTGGACAGAACAGCAAGGTCGCAGATTCAGTGTACCCAGATAAAGCTCTGAGCGATCTTACTGCTCTTCGGACACTTGTCATTGATGGTGTGAGTAATGCCACGTTTGGGAATGGATTTTCGAAACTGAAGAATCTTACTAAGCTTACGGTATCAGGGGAAAGGGGCTACTGTTCAATTCAAAAGCTGCTGAATACATCTTTCCTTCACATTCCGTCTGTCAGGTACCTGGACATCAGCAAATGTGGAATCTACTCTATTGAAACAAGTGCATTTTGGCCACTGAGGCATATTGATACTCTAGACATCTCCAACAATCAGTATCTAGGATTTGATAGCCTTGGTGAAGCTGGATATGGGCTTCGGTTTTCATCTCTAAGAGTATTAAAGATCAACAGGATTGTGACAACATTTGCCATAGGAGTTCACATAAAGCATCACAATATGAGGTATTTCACTGATCTTAATGTAAAGGAGATCTCTATAGATTCAAACAGAGTGGAACTGATCGATCAGGAATGCATCAGACTTTTAAAAACTGTGGAACTGGTATCCATGAAACACAACAGAGTGACATTTGGATCCTATCTCCTGAGTCTGAATGAACTGACAAATTTACGTAAAATCTATGTTGAAAACCAGTACGCATCTAATATCCCTCTTGTTGGTTCTGGTACAGTCCCAACTCCCTCCGAGAATCCTAGGCTGCCTTCATCTGAGGCTCAACCAGTGGTTCAATATTCACGAATATGCACGCGTGCCTGTGAGGCAGAATGTACCAATAGCTCTTTGTGCTTGAACTATCATAATAGTTATTATTACAATGCAGAATATGAAAAAAACATAATCATTGACTTAAGTATTAAAATACTGCTACCTCCAAATGTAACATATGCAAATGTTAGCAACAGTAAATTGAACTATCACATTGGTGAGCTTAACTTCAATAGAAACCAACTTAGAACAGTCGATTTATCCCACAATGTCTTAACAAGGTGGATAGGGCCATTACATGAATCTCACACAGTTGAATACCTGGATCTCTCTGACAATTACTGTACATATATAGCTCCAACATTTTCATGTTTGCTAGTGGCCTAAAAATCTTAAATATAAGTAGAAATTACCTCTCAGTGGCTCTTCAAGCGGACAGAAATGGGCAGATATTGTTCAACCAATCAAACTTGGAAGTACTAAGAATCTCAAATAATCTTATTCGGGAACTGCCTTCATCAATATTCAAGAGACTTACCAGACTTCAGGTTCTTGATTTAAGTTGGAACATGATGACCTCTTGGACTGTTGAGATTAGCCACATGACGCACCTCCATACCTTAGACATATCGGAAAACAGATATGAAGACATACCAATACAACTAACAGATCAAATTGACCAAATAATGATTCATAGAAACGACAGTCTTCACCTAAGCATCAAGGGCAATATCTTGAAATGTGACTGTCCCACACTAGACTCATTAGAGTGGATTACCAGGCCATATATTTCCATAAAAGAACCTGGCAGTACACAATGCAGATTATCAAATGGGGAAATTATTACATTTTTAGATATAGGAGATGTTGTAGTGAAGCTCCGGCTACAATGTAAAATTGTAATTCCTCTGATATCCTCAGCAGTGGTTGGAATAATATTTTCCATGTTCATATTTGGAGCTGGTATGGTATACCGATATCGATGGAAGCTGCGCTATCTATACTACACCACTAGACGGAAGTACAGAGGCTACCAGAGACTGAGAGAAGGTGAAGACCATTTTACTTATGATGCCTTTGTTTCCTATGCTGATGGAGACAGAGGGTTCGTTATCGAAGACATGCGAACTGTACTGGAGAGACACTATGGCTTGAGGTTGTGCATCCATCACCGTGATTTCATGGTTGGGGAAGCCATTACTGCCAACATCATCAATGCTATTCAGTCAAGCAGGAAGACCATTGCTGTTTTGTCACCGGACTTTGCAAAGAGCGCCTGGTGTGACTATGAAGTCCACATGGCTAAGCTGGAGAGCATCCACACTGGAAGAGACGTCCTGTGTGTGTTGTGGTATACTGACATACCCGACACGAGAATCCTCAGTAGAGATATCCTTGACCAGATCAATTATGACACCTATATTAAGTATCCAACAGTTGAAAATGATAAAAGGGAGTTTTGGGAGAAGATCAAAGCTGCAATTAGCTTCTAAGACTGATTCATATGCCCCTAGAACCCTCAGCAGAAAGGGATTGCATTGTACTTATGTTAAGTGTGATCATTGATGGTGGCAGGATATTATCAGCAAACATGTAATCAGTTTCACAGCAATAGTGTTACAAATGTGCATCTTGCGTGAATTGCAAGTACAGAGCTACTCGCTGAACTTGAATATACTTCATTGATATTGGTTTCGATTGGTGATCAGATATGGGTAAGGCCGTGAGGATAAAAGTGTGCATCACACTAAAATAGGAAAGAGAAAACATTTATTAGTGGACACTAGCTGTGTATAGTTTGATATGAAATGAGAATGAGTCTGGAATTGTTTGTATTACCATCGCTGATTGAATTATCAGCAATGTTAGCTCCAAACGTTCTCACAAGGAGAGAAACGTTTGTACGAATAAAAAGTATGCAAAATGTAAACTGTCAATGCAAGAAAATAACCATCCTAGAATTTCTGCCGAAAAAGATTCCATTTGGTACAATAGCTTTGGAATGTATATGAATGGGTCACACAAAATCAGTGATGACACTAGGTGAAAAGGGGAAGCATGTTCTGCCCTACCGGAAGAACCCACCATTCATACAAATTGCATAAAATAGGAAGTATCAATTGCATGGCGCCGCATATCAGTACTCCTGTCATGCGACGTCAGCCAAACCACTTCCCACATGCATGCCATAACATCCCTGATATGCTGCCGCGACTACACACAGCTTGGCAAGGCTGGCTGGCTGGCTGGCTGGCTGGTTTGTTGTTTGCGTGCGGCGTTAGACAACGAATAAACAAACATGCATCAACCAGTTCAGCGAGCCTGACCATCCGATCCTTATGCTTACGTCAAGCATAGTCGCCTTTCAGGGCAAGCATGCATGGGTTGCTGAAGACCTATTCTACCCCGGCTCTTTATTGGTTGCTTGGCAATGTGCTACTGCCGTACTGGTGAGTCAGGCTCACATCATGATTTTGTTCATGGATCATGGTAATCTTACCTGTTCCTGTAGAGAGAGGTTGCGTTAGCACATTGTAACCTCACAGGTGAGGTGAAATGGGGTTTAACGTCGCGTCCAAGATAATTGCACTTATATAGCGACGTGAATGTACGTTTGTGTGTTTGTGCGGCTGCTTGTACTAGTCCGGACTGATGCTGATTTATAGTGCCAGCTCACTGAGATACCAAACCGCAGTTTAACATACCCCACTCAGACAGAGTTTACTGACACCGAGCCGACCAGTCCTTGTTTCAGCCCCTTAACGCCGAGCGCCATAAAAGTACCTTAAGATTACCTTAAATTAGGAAATATGTTAGATGTTCCAGTGGGAAAATGTATCCCACATCCGTTTGTTTTTTATGAATAAACATAATTTCGAAGGCATCTTTTCTTGATAATGTTTGTAAACAAACACATAAACGAATGAATACATTCATCGCAAGTAATAGCAGAAAGGTCCACGGTCACATCCGTCATCAGACAGTCACATTTTACATGCCAGTGTTAAGAATCACGTTTTTAACGAAAACTGTTGAACGAAGAAACTAGAAACTGTATGTGCCGAGAGATTAAAACTGCCCAAACTGTGCAGCAGACGGGACTGCACACTAAGGTTTAGATTGCTATCCTCGGGTGGCCCTTCGTGATACCCTCAAATAGACCTACATGTAAGTTCATCATGAAGGCTACTTCTATTTTAAAAACGATGACTCAAACATCTTAAAAAATGCTCAGTTAAGTTGGAGGGGATGTTTCTTTCGATCCAATCTCAATGCGGTATTTCTTCATGTAGTTTGATTACTGATCCTGAATTCAAATCTGAACTTTACAGCTAAATCATACTGTACAAATCCGTTTGAAGACATAACATTCCAAGCGAAAAACATCATATTTGGCACTGAGTGTACTCTTTGAGGGTTGATTTGTTTGAGAGACACAACAGAAATAAATGATCGAATCAAGTCAGCCAGAGAAGATCGAGCATGAACAGAACTCTTTGCAATCGGTCCTCAAACATTTGAATTCTGTTAATCACTCTATCTTTTGCATGAAAGTTAGGATATTAGTGACAATACACCATACATACAATAGCCTTATATGCAGTCGACCTTATAGAATGTCCAGAGAAAATAATTGGATTCGACTGTTGTGTACATCAATGCAATCGGGATTTAATGACAAAATAACAAACGAAATGCCAAAGTCAATGTATTGAGTCTTTTCTGGCATCTTAAAGGCGTCGATGCAGCCATGGTCACAAAAAAGGAAGAGTGAGTGAGTGAGTGAGTTTGGTTTAACGCCGCTTTTAACATTATTCCAGTTATATCACGGCGTGACAGCTTAATGTGGGAGAAAAGCCCGAAGTGATGCAGGTCTCAGACGTTTACTACTTCGGTGAAACCCACGAGCACGGGTATGGTGCTGACAAACCTAGAAACATATCATAGGTTTCTGGCGTGTCCAAGGTACGCAACTCTGCACAGCGAATCGCGGCGCCTTAGACGACTGGGCCACGCGGGGCCCCCCAAAAAGGAAGAAGAATGATACTTTTCATTTTAAAGAGTTGTGGCCTCTCCTTCAGGAGCCATTCAGGCTGTACAAAGTAAGAACAAGACCGTAAAAAAACTAGCGAATATATCCTTTTGCTACAGGCGCAGTATAGAGCTTTATCACACACTGACCTTCCAATGCTGAACTTCGTATCTTACTTAAACTGTATCACAGAGAGTGAGTGATTATCCCCCTTACCCGAATAGCTCTATTGCGCACTACCTTTGCAATGTATCGTATGCCTATTCAGGCAGCCAGCGAGAAGGGTTTCAGGGAGGAATTGCAACTTATTTTTCAATTCGATTAAATACCCGGCTTCTAAAGAATTACTTTGTTCAATAAACAACACATGTTGGTTGGTTGGTTGGTTGGTTTTTTAACGCCGCACTCAACAATATTCCAGCTATATGACGGCGGTCTGTAAATAATCGAGTCTGGACCAGACAATACAGTGATTAATTTCATGAGCATCGATCCACGCAATTGGGATCGATGACATGCATCAACCAAGTCAGCGAGCCTGACCACCCGATCCCGTTAGCCGCCTTTTACGACAAGCATAGTCACCTTTTACGGCAAGCACGGGTTGCTGAAGACCTATTCTACCCCGGAATCGAGTAATAGGAATGAGTGTGTGAGATCATAAGTTTAAGTCGCGTCAACAACATATGTACAACAACGGGTTTGACATGAGAAATTTATAATTAGTTGTCATAATAATCACATGTATGGTGCTTGCTGTGCAGAGTTGAGGACAGTATTGTTCAAGTAGTTCACTCTATGTAATGCATGATTCATACCGTTTCTTGCGGCGGTTTTCGGTTCTGCATGGTTTATTGCTTTGACAGTTATTTCGACAAAGATTTGACAACCATGTATGCGCTTTGCTGCTGGATGCATAGGAAATCAACAGGATGGACTGTAGTTTGCAATTATTTTCCCAACCAGTAATACGGTTGCATGATATATTCACGACATTTGGGTTGAACTTAGTAACATTCTTCTAAACATACTTCGAATCTAAACCAGAGCAGTAATCACAACACAACCTAAAGTAAATAAACGGAACCGCACACACGGGTAATGGGTGAGTTGGGTTTAACGCCACTTTGAATAGTATTTCACTTATATCATGCCGTGTCAGCTTGACGTGGGAGGAAAGCCCGAAATGATGCAGGTCTTTGACGTTCACCACTTTGGTGAAACCAACGAGCAAAGGTATTAATGCTGACAATATAATCGGGGCGAGCCGGAATTCGAACACACTGTCATAGGTTTCTGGCGTGCCAAGGTACACAACTCTGCGTAGCGAATACAGCGCCCGAGGCAATTGGGCCAACCGTGCCTCCGTACACAAACTTCAAAATATATGCACAATAAGTGCAAAACCCACAGGTAAATTAAAAATACAAAGGAGGTTCATTATAACAATTTATTTTAAAACAAGTATATCATAATGGTATGAATTGAGCAAACCTATGGTAATGTTGAACATACAAGGTATTTGTTTATAATTGTAAATATGACACTGCAAACACGAAAACGTCGTTTTTTTCCGTATATGGTCATTGGACGGAAAAACGACTAAAAATTCATTAAAATTGATTAATTGGTCAGCGTCTAGAAAGTGTCCAGAAAAGGGTCGAGTTTTTCAAGCGTAAAATGGACGGAAAAACGATGCTTTTTGCTCCGCCTTGTACAACTGTTAACGGCCAATCAGATGGCGCTGGTCCCCCCGACGCACGTGATGTCCAAGGCTTCCTTTCGGACGCTTTAGGTTTCGTATTTCTGGCATGCCGTGCTCTATTATCTGTCGCGCGCAGTGCAGCGAGATTTGCTGATAAGCTAGTTTTAGGATATGTTACATGTTAATGGAATTCAGACACGCGCCAAGAAGTCAAACCAAACAATGTTACTAAGTTTATTGTGGTAACGGCTATGTACAGTTACCCCTATCGGATAATGGGTTGTGTTTCATTTGGTTATAACAATAACTAATTTTTTAATGTGAAGTTTACAAGATATACGACTTGGACGCGAGGTCGGTCACATGACGTTCTTCACGTGACTGTATTCTTGAAAAGGCGTAAACACTGACTACTTCCACATTCCTGGGGAAAACCCTTGAAATTCCCTGGTACGAATTCATACAGAAGCGTGGTTGCAAGCCCATTTAAGGATACCCTCGCTACAACCCATCCCAAAGAGAAAAAACACGAAAACAAATCCAAACTGTCGCAGTGACAATTTACAGAAATCTATGAATTTACCTTAGTATCTATTTGACACATCTTCACAATCACCTTTCAATGATCGGCCAATTGATCAGTGATCCCAAAGGTTTGAAATAGCCACAGGTTAATTAACAACTTCGGAAATATCTCCCGTCACGTTTATCGTGTCGGCCATTTTGACGAATTGTACTTGATGTAAATGTATTACGACGCTCTGTCATTGTAATTGACTTACTGAGGTAATTCTGTAAAAGATCTTCTCATCTAATGAGGATATTGTTTGGAATATATTTCTTGTAAACATACTAAAACATATGTTCCTCGGTTTGGGGGGAACTATTTTATTCCGGGGTGGCCCATTAAATCTAGTAGTAAGTCAAGGCACCATGCGTGATCTGTTATTTTATGTGTTTAAATTACGATTTGGGGCGTTAATAAAATACACTGACGCAAGTATATTCTATTCAAATCAATTGGATAATTGAATATGCTTTCTTTTACATATTACATAACATCACTGCACAAAATATGAACAGTTGCAGTAACACAATACGGTCATCGCATTAAACATCATTTTCAACTGTACAGTATTTCAGTATTTCAGTTATATCATGGTGTATCAGACTGATGTGGGATAAAAATCCGAAGTGGTTCAGGTCATCCAATGGGTGTTCGGGAAAAGTCGAGCGTATCCTGCCACACAAGTGGCACCCGTCACAAACACATGCAAGGACAAGTCAATTGTTCACCTGAACAAAGCACGGAAACACACAATAATGCCCGTCCTCAGTTTTACCGAGCATGTAAATTATTTTGTCCGTCAAAAACATGGACGAGTATAAACAATATGTTCATTCACGTAATACATGTCATACATTTGACAAAATGTATTGACTCGGAGCATTATTGTTAATCACAGCGTATGCAGTTGAACTCATCACCCATCCCATTATTGATAACCCTTCTTGAAGATCTATGAAATCAGAAGCTGCAACACTCTATCTTTTAACTGGCATGTCAAACTTCTATTTCATTACTCAGTTTTATTTGCACGGATTACTATGGAAGGGACATTGTCTCTTGTCGCATTGTCGCATTGACGCCTTTACAAAAACAAGCAAAACGTGTCAAAATTAACAAAAGCGCGACAATTGGCCATTTGTCGCATTGTCGCGTGTTCGCATTGTCGTTCTTTGATAATTCTTTTCTTTATTTTACAAAAGGGCGACGATGCCGTAACGCGACATTTTCAAGGTCAAAATATGTCTCGTTGTCGCATTGTCGCCCCATCACAAATGTGTATAAAAGGCGTAAAGTTCAGTTATTGTTACAGTTAGGAAGTTCAACCTGATAAATGTACGTCTTGCCCCTTGCCGCGGCAGTAAGAGGAAGACTGATGTCAGTGTATAAAACAAAGTGGTGGGACAAGCTACAGTCAATACAAGGGGCGAGGGGAAGAAATAAACTGAGAACCTACAGGCGTTTCAAACACCATTACGATACGGAAGATTATGTTAAGAAACCACTGAGTCGCTGCCACAGAAGTGCGCTCGCCGATCTATTTTATATTCATGATGTATATATTGTATGTATATTCATTTTAGTATATAAGTTGGTTTTATGATCTTATCCTCTCTCATAAGTCGTTTTACGACTGGCCGTAAGTTTTAACGAGTTTTGATTTATATGCAAACTGTACAATGTACCTTATGGGTGAGACGCAAATAAATTATTGTCTGTCTGTCTGTCTGTCTTGAAATGAAAACACAAGTCCGTCCGCGAGTCCATAACGTTTTATTGTGAGCTCTTCTCTAAAAGTGCTTAGTGTTCAACTCCCAGTTCCAAACACGTAGTACCTCCTCAATAATCCACATACCTCCAGTGCAGTGGTCTTCCGGAAGATCTTACTCTTGACCGTATTAGACAACTGACGAGTGCACGCCTGACCTGTGACCTCGTTTCAACCCTAGTGATGTGTTTGCCGAAGGGAGAGGTGTAGGAAATGTGTGCTCCAGCCCAGCGCAGAGCTCGCGACACACTGTATACTGAATGTTGTATACAGTATATTGCAGTTGATATACTGTATACTGCATGTGATACTTATTTGCGGAAATGTTACACCTTTCAAGATTCAAGATTCAATTTGCATATATTTCATATACAACAGACCGCCGTCATATATCACTGGAATACTGCTGAGAGCGGCGTTAAAACAAATTGTTTTTATAATGGAGCGCTGCAGTCATTTAAAATAGAACCGTATACATATGTACATGTAGTACCAACTCACTCTATTTGTTTCGAATATTCAGCAGAAAATATATTATTAACCAGGTCTTTGGGAAAAGATATCAGATTGTTATAAGCAGCCACATAGGGATGATAAAGGACCCCTCGCTGATTAGGTTCTTGTTTACTTAAGAGCAGAGTTGGCCATGTTAGATGATATAACCAAAATCCGGGAGCTCCGGCGGGGGGCAAGCTGGTCTTGTTAGTGTATGGTATGAGCTGTGACGTTGACCCAAGAGAATAATGTTAAACATGAGACCAACTCAAGTCTATAATGATTGGGAAAGTCTAGATTTCCACAGCTCTAGCCTGAAATTAAGAATTGTTCTATGCTCCATTTTAATTGTATTATTTTCATTTTGTAGACATGGATGGACCAACCAGGAAAGAAATTGATGGAATATTAATATCACATGTTACCACTGATCCAGTTAAATTCATCACACAATAATTAATTAGTATTTTACATTACGGCATTTGATTATTAGGGCATGATCATGTACATGTTCACTGTAGTAATGTACACACCAGTCAACTTGATTATAATTTTTATCAAAGTGTAGCGCGGCATCAACGATTACTTTATGATATCCTCACTTGTCATCGATGTATTGACATCGAATAATGGACGGCAATTCGAAATTCTTATGGATAGCTTCAATAGGGACAGCGCCGGTGTCAGTACAATTTTCCTAGTTAAAATAAGTATCTACAAAATATAATCTGAAGCAGACAAGAACAATATTTTTTTTATTAATACTTACTTTCATGGATAGAATTAAGGCAATCTAGGCTTGCCAAATCGTTCTAGACTTGAGCTGGATTCCTTTTAAATTTATTCTGTATGGTCTGGGAGACGAACGGGCGTCAGTATCGCATGGAGAACTGGGACAGCCTTAATCAGTGTAATCGGATATGTTGTGGAGTTTCGGTTTTGGGCTGTTTGCTGAATATATAGAATTGCGAGTTATGTATACTCTGTATTCTTTCGTCATGGTAGCATATATATTTTCTATGTGGCTTTTTGAATTATCCACAAATAATGAGAACAACAATGTAAACCTCTCTCTGGAGATATGCAATAATACTACTGAAGGGCATATCTGAAAAATATTTCTTTCTTAAATACCACCCGTTACAGGCATTCTGATCATTATATCATACTTTGTACAGTTTAAAAGTCAAATAATGGCAAATTGTGTATCTTTCTACATTTTGAATTAATTATATTTTCTGAAATAAAACCTTAGCATCAGATAGTGATATACACGAATATGATCTATACTATTTTAAATGAATTATCAATTTTGTATTATGAAATAGATAAACAGAAATATGATAGTAAAAAATTATTTTAATCTATTCTTGTGGATAGGTAACGAGAGATCTAGGCAACGCACTAACGTAGCCATTTATGAAAAATGAAATATTAAAAGTTTAGGGGTTTGAACATGCACATTGAATGACAGGGAAGAAAGCAACGCAGTAATTAAATTATGAATCAAATTATGTTATAAATATAACAGAATATTTAGAAAATATAAGTTTAATTTCTCATTTTTGGAAGGTGTTTAATAATTATATAGATTTTGTTTGATTGTTTGTTGTTTAACGCCGCACTCAGCAATATTCCAGCTATATGACGGTGGTTCGTAAATAATCCAGTCTGGACCAAACAATTTAGTCATTATCATCAAGAGCACCGATCTACGCATTTGGGATACGATGACATGCATCAACCAAGTCAGCGAGCCAAGTCGCCTTCGTACAAGCATGGGTTGTTGAATGCCTATTCTAACCCGGATCTTCACGGGTATTTTTTTAAATAATAAGGCACAATGAAATTTTGTATATGTCCATAATAAGTGTGTATAAGTAGATGGATAATATGTCCATACACGCCAAGTAAATGGTATATGCATTAATTTAAATGCAAATGATTCAATGATGAGTTCTTTCACAAGTCCATATTTCAAGGCATGTATTTGATATTCATAATAACTCCACAAAAGCTACACAATGGCAACAAAACGGTACCAGTATCACAGATACCAATAATACATGATATACATAAAATTACTTTAAAGTTAAAACATGTATCTAAATAGAAAATTAGAAGGATACACTTCCGACATTTTTCGTATTTTGTTTTCGTTTGGAGAGAGAAGTCGTGATTGGTAGCTGATGGGTGCAAACAGGTGTTCCCTTCCGCCCAGGCCTTGCGGCAATGCTATGGCCCAAAATGAAACAAGCCTTGTTTAACAGGTTCAGACTCAAATTTCTATCCCACTTGGGCTCCTTTTAAATTTAAATATAATTTCTCGTGTCGATATGTGTCATGTCAGCGTCGATCCTATAATATCCTTTTATGCAAAATACATATATACTGATGAATTAAGGTAGTAATACTACGCAAATATATGTCCAGATGCATACATCAGTATCATCTCGTGATCTTAATTCGTGCTTTGAGCCCTTTTTCTACCGGAGATTCTGGGGTGTTAAATCACACCAGAAAGCCAGGTCCAAATTCAAGTCATAATTTCATGGTCCGACTTGTATGTTGGAAACCAATATCGCAATATGGCTAAATATTGCTGAACGTGGTATTAACCCGATTACTCACATAATTATTTCATTTTCTACAGTCATCTACGAACACTATTTTTAAGGAGGTATATATCTGTATCATCCAAATGTCCATACATATATGTCCACATTTACATGTAAAAAGCAAGGCGTCCTGCACTCTTCCTTAAAAGATAAATGTTAAGCATTTCCTCTGTGTGGATTTATATAATGTAATATCGTTTTAATGTAATGCTGATGCAGTAAACGTACCACAGACCTGATGCTAGAATAACATCTAATTTCTGAAATGAACATATTTTACAGAAAAAAAACAGTTGTTTAAACAATACTTATAAAATATAAGAACAAGGAGCCAAGAGCCAAATATTGGGCTGTGTTGGACATATTTGTTTCGGCGTCTTATGACAGACAAACCTGATGCCTTTAAGTATAAAGATAAGTAAGTATAGATGTTGTACATATTCAAATATGTTTGTGATTAACCCATCCTTGAAAAATATTGAAAGATGAGTGGTAACTATTTATGCCATTATTTCAAATTAGAATGAGAGCACATCAGGAAAGCATGGTACTTTAATATACGTATCTTGTCAACCCAATATTCTTTTTTAAGTAAGAGCAGCATGTATATCGAGAGTATAGGTTTGGTGCGTGACTTATCACACAGTACTTTCAGAAAGTGTGCATATTCTGTTTATCGGCAATAAATAACATAAGACGATTCATACGGGTAAATACGATTTACTTCAGAACTAGTATAGATTATTTAAGGTTAGGGGGAAATGTATGTAATTAACAGAACTTTGGCCGGGTTTGAAGGATTTGGGTCCTGGCTTGGGCTTTGTGTTGGTCGTTTAGACGGCATTTCCAGGTTTGACGTATCAATGAAAAAAATGATGTCAGGTGCAATTCTCTGCCTTTTCGGGTGAACAATTGGCTTGCCTTTGGATGTGTTTGTGGCGGGTGCCACTAGTGGATCGGAATGAGCTTGCGTTTTTGCGAGCATCCAATGTCATCATTTATTATGATGAATCATGACACATGCTCCTGATGTTGTTGCAATGGTGCAGTTGGCGCTACTTTTGGCAAGGGTTTCTCATGATAATGGAAATGCTTATGTCGCTTTTGTTGACCGATAAACATGAAAAGATATAATGTTAGTGTATATGGTCATGTAATTAAGAAACAAACGACGAGTGGGAGTTGTTTATTGTACGATAAACAACGACCGAGACTCGTTTATTTCTATATGAGATATCAACATTACGTACAGCCTCTTTAAGGGTGTTAAATTAGGAAAAAATACACGCTTTACAATATTTACCCGTACTTAAATAATGATGATTCCTTGAATAGAATCCGACAGCGGCCATGCTAGATAAATCCATTTTAGGATTTGAGTTTGGTCCCGCATATTCTCACAATTTTCTCGTCAATCATCTGTACCTTTTCTCCCAATACCGATTGTCATATCACTCTCACTCTCGGATTCTCCAGCAACATTTATTGGGAACAACTTACTAGACACATACCTCTCAAAAATATGGTCAAATTTACAAATTTTACTTTTCAAGTTGCGAGTGCATGTTCGAATCTCAATAAATGACGTCATGATAGAACAATGTTTTATCGTGAAATAAATATCGCTTCCTTCTTTGTCCTTTGTGATTTATCGCGTAGCTATCTTATATCATCAAATGCCAATTTCTATTTGCTTTATCATGACGTATCCGTGTCATGTAGCAATCACATACACAAATATCGTTGACTTCGACGTTGAATAGTGTCATGAAATATGATTATCCTCTTGTGTGCAATAAATCTAACATATTCTTACTTTAAGAATAGCGTCTATACATTATTATATATCCCTTTTCAGGTCTCTGTAACATTTGCAAAATGATACAAATATAAAAATACAACTGAACCAAAATGTAATGTTTTAATATCCTTACGTTGCTGAGTGCAGCATTTAACAACACACAAACAAAACATAATATCTTTAAGAATTATGCTAACAATTGCAATGCTAAAAATAATCTCACAATCTCCATACCTATTTCTCTCTATGAAAACATAATAACTTTTTTTTTAATAATCTAAAGGAATAATAATGGCAATACTATCATAATTATCATCATTATTTATGTTACTTATCCTCAAGTGAAGTAGTCCTCCACACTATACATTCAGTGAAGAAGCCCATGAACATATGAACTATGTAACATACATTCATGGAAATTAGATGAACAGTTGAAGTTAGCAAATGATATTATTCGGTCGAACGTCTATCAGCCATCTATACTATTCATGAAGAACATTTCACGTGGGACAAACAGAGGGAATTATGACTATCGACTTGCTAATTATTTTTTATATTCATGCCAGCTCAAACGATCTATTGGCTTGATTTATTGTTATGTTATCCACAAAATAAGTAGGATCCGATTTTTTCCGTTTTTGTTGAGATAAAACTGAATAATATTTGCTGTTTACATATCAAAGTTTGCCAAATTGTTACAAAATGTTTGCCAACAGCAAGGCTACATATCCCCAACATATTGTGCTAGGCACAGTATCACTGGACTGAGGGAGGGCGGTATTCCTCCTTGTGGGTCACCTGCTTGGCAATATGGGACGGGAAAACTACAGGGGGTGAGGACAGTTAAGTTGATGGTACAGCCAGATAAGAGAGATCATTTTACAAATGTGAAACCTCAGTCCACAAAGGAAGAGGCGAAAGCTGAAACTTGGTGAGGTTTACAGAACAAAGGCAGTTATTTCTAGTTTCTTACTGACTCTCGAAGATAAATTTAATATAACAATTAATGCGCGCGTGTGTGTGTGTGTGTGTGTGTGTGAGAGAGAGAGAGAGAGAGAGAGAGAGAGGTAGAAGAAGAATTGTACACCATAAAAATGGCTACGTATGTAGTTGGGGTAGATATGTTGAATGCCCGGCCAGTATGACCTTTGAGTCACTACAGTTTCAGTCATTAAAATGCGTAAAACAGTATTTGAGTGAAAGAAAACACTATAAGTGAGTGAAACAAAAGACCTCAGTACAGACACACCCAGTCCCCCAACCCCAAGTCTGCATGTACCAATACTCATACCTGCCACATCCTCAACCACTTAACTTACTCACACAATCATCTGACAACATGTTCGCCAACCCTCGTATCACAACGCATGCACGCATACACGCACGCACACACGCACACACACACACACACACACATCACATTCTTCTTTCCCCACCATTATGTCTACGTCAGCCATCATGGATCCATGCGCATGCTTTCATACATAATCCATCCTCCCACCATTCCCCAACAACCATCGAACTATAACTATATCCGCCCTCATGTATCGGTATTCGTGCTTTCATACATACATACACCCCCCTACCATTCCCCTACATCCATCGCAGTATAACTATGACTATAACCGCCTTCGTGCATCCGCACTTATGTTCACATTGCATTGCATATGCATCGAATTACACGTTTAAAATATCGTAAATAACATGTACATATTATATATCAGCAAACAGAGATTATTATAACGCAATAGATTTCATCCGTCAAAACATCACAGAAAGAGGGGCAGCCTGGAATTTTACAATGGCATTAGCATGCACTAAGACGTTCAACTGGTCAGGAGGTGAGAGTTGCGGAAGATTACGGTAAACTTCAGTTACAGATCTCCATTACGAATATCTAAAGTATGAATAAAGATCACAGCTTGCTATGACGTGTACTTCATGCCTGCAGAATTACCAATGTCCTTAGCTTTAAATTGTACGTCTAAATGCTTATGTAGACAAAGACCCAAATGTATATAGGCATGACCATATTATATTCTACGCAAATATCACCACATTTAAAAACAAAGGTAGATTGAGTCTTTGAAGGGCATTAAGAACTGATACACACAAGGAAAAATATTTATGAATGTCAACGGAGGAACACTGCGTTTCGGAATATATACTTTCTCCTTCGTCAGGTGCATAGTATTAAATGCTATGAGGCAGAGAACATATATTTGTACCTGTAAGAACAACAAAAGTAAAAAGATAGCAAAGAAGGGAACGCAACAAGGGAAGCTAACAGATAACTGGCATGGCTCTGATTACCCCGCCTCCCGTTTGCCCATTGTCCATTTCCCATTACCAATCATTCATAAGTTAAGTTTTGGCTTTAATTTGTCCATTGATAATCAACCATCAACGTCTATTATCTCCACCGTAAAAATATGTAGTTTACTGAGAAAGTAGTATCCAAATATAATGTGTGTTACTGTTGACCACTTTCTTAAAGGCATTGTTGGTTCAAAGCTTTCGGTTCATAGAAGCCGTGCCATTTTTCTCTTGTCAGAGGAGTACACAAAGTATACGTCATCTGGAATAACATTTTTGGTTCGGTGGCTGGGTTAGATCGCCAACTTTGTGTTCTGGCGATTGGGTGCCTCACTCACAGTGTGGGTTCAAATCCCGGACGGGACTCAACCCAAGAAAGTACGAGAATCTGTACTTTACTCAGAAAGTGTTATCCCAATTATAACATTTGTTGTCAAGAAAACACAATAAATGTATATTCGGCTTTGGATGGGTAATGATATCACAGACATATACGGATATTGATGATGACTTGGAGGAGCTTCGTAACGCACGTCTTCTCAATTCAGGAATTGGTAAATCCAAATATGTGTGTGCGCGTGCGTGCGTGCGTGCGTGCGTGCGTGCTTAAATGTAGGCCTGTTGGATGTTACATAAAACATTCATCTTGAGCGGGATGGTAGTTCGAGTTGGATTAGCATGTTAACTATATGATCTTCTTTAGGCAGAGAATGCCGCGCATGAATGTATTGATGAAATTCCTAGGTACATGAGGCCTTTTCGTCCCCAGGAATACCCACAGTGGAGACTTCAATGGGGATAGGGTGTACACAATGTGCTACCTGGTAGATTGTGTGTCATCAGACCGGACAACGTTGGTCTTTGACTGATTGTGGCATAAAACACACTTATTCATTTACTTATATCGGAAATTGAATGTTCATCTTAATTGTTATTGTTGAACATGTAATATATTTTTTACAGAAATAAAACAGTGACATAATAACTACAACTTTATGTGAGCGCGAGTAGCTTTTGAGGAATGAGATGAATAAATCTTATACAGTTGTAAGCTTCTTCACAACCGTGTAACTATGAATTGACTGTATTGGGTAATCAAAAAAGAGATAGGACCTAAAATAGCCAAATTTCATACGATTTCACTTGTCCGGCATCTTGGATGCATGGCGAAAACATTTCAGCGCGTTTGAAGCCACTGAGAATGCCCCCTGCAGAGTTGGACGAACATTCTGCGGTGGCGCGGCTGAGTTGACCAGAGGCTATCAGCAGTATTTCCTGTCCAGGTTATTTAGGTCAGTTGTTTTTGTGTGTGTGTGTGTGTGTGTGTGTGTGTGTGTGTGTGCGTGTGCGTGTATGCGTGTGTGCGTGTGTGCGTGTTTGCGTGCGTGCGTGCGTGCGTGCGGGTGGGGTGTGTGGGCGTGGGGGTGGCGTGGGGGGTGAGATTGGAGGGATAGATGATAGATTTAGCAACAAGTAAGGTCATCTTGAGTGGGAGGGTATTAGCATATGAACTATGATTCTCTTTAGGCAGAAAATGAAGATCCACGATGTTCGACCTGGTAGAAGTGTGTTATCAAACCTCACAGAATTGGTTTTTTGACTGACTGTAGGGTCAAAACAAACTCATTCATTTACTTGAACTTAATGTTCATCTTAATTGTTATGGATAGTCACGGAGCCATGATCCAGAGTACAGGGTGTCATTAGATAGAAATAAACTAAGTAATAATAGGATTACCAGAAAAACGGGGTTTTACACACAAGCCAATAAACTTCGCTCATTAACACCAGAGTAAGTCAGTACAAGATTGAAAACTGCCCCATAATTATGTATGACATGCTTGTCGGGTATTGCTACATATATATGTGAAAACAAAGTTATTAAAATGAAGAGCAAAACTGATGAAAGTTAACAATAAACGTGTATACGTGTTATATCGTCACTGCAAAAATAATGACTGTTTGTCTTTAGTATTAACATTCAAATACATTATATCTGTATTAGCGATATTGTCTTTGTTCCACCGGTGAGTCAGCGTTAGCCGTACTATCTCGTAGCATAATTGTATTTCTGAAGACATCACGATACAGTTTTTACGATGCATCACGTCTGCACTAGCGCCTGATAACAGTCTTGGGTGTTTCAGTGGTTTAAATCGCTGCTCTTGATATTGTTGATTAAACTTTGATACTATGAACAATATAATGTTATGTGAGAGGTTGACTTTAGAACGGTAACATACTAATAGTATATAGGATGACATAAAGAGAACAATGAGAAGTTCGTCCAGATTAGTGTATAGGCAACATTTAATAATTAAAATAATTACATTCACCAACTCCCCCTTTAAGTCCATTTTCCTGACTTATAAGTAAATGCAAGAACAATCGGCCGGAATACAATGTATAGTTCTTGTCCACTTCCATATGACTATATAGCATACAATAAGCTATCGGGTCCCGTTTAGATCGGTTTGGGTGGTAGCCTAGATAGCCATAGAATAGTTTCATCTTGGAATCTCCCATATCACTGGGGAGACTCTTCAATTTAAATGGAGTTACTCGTCACGATTCCGAACCTTCACGTGACTGTGTTTATGAACCATTGTCAAATAGTGGTGACATTAAATCTAGGAAACAATACGCGAAATCGCGCATGCACAGAACGGAAAATTTGGTCAAGGCATTAAGTAATCCGCATGCGCAGAACGATTGATTTCAATACTTCCGCTAAGCGCTTCGAGTGCTGCGTCAAACGCGGGCCTGTAATCTAACACGCGGGGACTGACCAATGAAAACCGAGAAGTAGAAATACCGGTAGACGCTGTTGCTTGATTGACAATGTCAATCAAGAAAGGGAGGAGCTTAAAGCTATCTTTCTCTCCCAGTAAATTCCGATGTCAAATAACGACGTTATTTGGACGGAAAAACGATGGTTTGAAAACGTCCAAATAACGTCGTTTTTCCGTCCAATGACTATATACGGAAAAAACAACGTTTTCGTGTTTGCAGTGTGATAACCGATCATCGAACTTTTTAATGTATAACTGTTGGTAAAAAATATTAAGAAATGTTCCTTTTAACAGAGTGTACCAAATTCTTTATCATGATTGAGGATTATTTGTGATTCTCTTTCTCGTTGTATTTTATGCAATACATTGCATATTGTTTGCTCATCTTCTAAGACATAACATGTTTCACAGAGACGTTGTTCCAATGGGGTTGGTGTATTTGTATATCTACCAGTTTCAATTTTTAGTTTGTGATTACTTAAACGAAGTTTTGAGAAATGTGACCTATGAGCTTTGTTTTTTGTAAAAAAGTAAGATAATTCTCAATACTTATAGATGACTTAACCAACCTGTATGTTCTTATGTTGCTGTTGGATAAATAGGAATCCCCTAATGAATGCGTGAACATATTTTTTCATTTGGACTGAAATTTATTTACAGTGGATTCATTACATTTTTGTATGTTTACTATTTCAAAAGTTTGTTATATTTAACCAAGCCAATATTTTGACCAGAAAGATTTATATTTGCTGAAAAGGCAGTTTTGAGAATGACATTCCTTGTGTTATCTATATATGACTTGCAATAAATTACTTTATATATTACTGGCACTAATAGCGGGTATATACCAAGTACTGCCGGACAGGCCTAGTAATGTGTTTTCTTGCCTTGGTTTTCTTTGTGCTGACTATTTAAAGACACTGTTTCTTTTTTTGTGATTTCCAAAGATATCGACAATAATAACAACTAAATTCTACTTTACACCAATCCTCTCCTCCTATTGCTTACACTTCCTTCCTCTGCATTTAACATTATATGGCGGGGAACAATTGATGCTCTGCAGCAATCTCTACTTGTTGGTAGAATGCACAAACTGAGGAAATGGAATGGGCATAAACCCATTCTGTCCGAGTCAGCTGTCACCTGAAGCCTGGCTACCCTACATTTAAAAAAAAATGTTTGTAATTGTAAAATGTTTTGCCCCAACATAACAAAACCATTCTGTGTTACCATCACCACATAATCGTTTGATCAAAGAATTTGGTATCAGTGGCACATCAAATAACGCCACATGTAATATCAGTATGTTAAAGCATGCATCACTACTGTCAAAATGAGAGATATGACAGGATCCAGGACATGTGCCACCAAATCCTTGTCTCAAAGATTAACCAACATCCTCAAAACAATCAAAGAAGGACCTCTATTATTTTCTCAGAGACAGTGGTATATCGAATAATGCCACGTGCAATACCAGTATGTTAAAGCATGCATCACTACTGTCAAAATGAGAGATATAACAGGATTCAGGACATGTGCCACCAAATCCTTGTCTCAAAGATTAAAGTATTTGAGACAAGTGGAATTGATACCATGTGGATTTGCAAAACCTAGAGAAATTTGTTCGACTTTTTGCAATCTCAGAACCAGGTTCAATTCCGTCAAAACATTTGATTATCAGCGTAACGCACCACTGTCCTTACAGTGGCATTAAATTACTGGTATGAGGGAAATGAATGCATTTGTGTGTCCTGTATCAAGCAGAACTTGGCTTCCTCGTATTCACAGGGTAAAAGGTTATACTTCTCGAAAGATCCTGTTTCCCTGTCTTGAATTTCACAAATGTCTGTTGATGAATGGAGTTCATACGTTTCCTTAAACACACGGTCATTCCTAGAAAGTTGATTACAAGAATCAAGTGTTACTGAAGGCCATGTGGTTCTTCTAATTTAAGAAGGTCCTTGGAACCAAAAATGAGAAGTCATTAGATGTTTACGACAACCCTAGCAAACAGTGGTCAGCCTGGTTTTTAACCGATTGCACATGCTGCCACTGCTCACGTGTCACTGTAGTATCTCTGAGATCCGATTTGACTCGAATGGTGTAGTCAATAACCTGGTTCCTTGGTATGTGGAGTAAATAACACTGGTCGAACATTGAACCTTTTTGGATGCCACAGCTGGGATGTAGTACTGAAAGGATAAAATCATCACTTAGGACAGATTGAGACCTTTGACATAGGAAAGATTCAAACAAGCCCGGAGCACGATCATGAATACCAAAGTGAGTGAGTGAGTGAGTGAGTTGGGTTTAACGCCGCTTTTAACTGTATTCCAGTTATATCACGGCATGTCAGCTTAATGTGGGAGGAAAGCCCGAAGTGATGCAGGTCTCAGACGTTTACCACTTCGGTGAAACCCACGAGCACGGGTATGGTGCTGACAAACCTAGAAACATAATTGGGGCGAACCGGGATTCGAACCCACAATCATAGGTTTCTGGCGTGCCCAAGGGACGCAACTCTGCACAGCGAATCTGAATACCAAAGATGGTAGTCGATAGTGTCGATAATGTCCATCAGAGCAAGTAGTGCCACTCAAGGACTATAAGCAAGCCTGTCTCAGTTCTGTGGTGATGGCTGTGAGGAGTCGTATAAATTGTGTTGCTTGAGATGCTGCAAGTGTTTCTCGACTGCTCTCTTAATGAGCTTAGCTATAAAGCGCAGGTAAGACACAGGCCCATAAGTCTTGTGCTCATCTGGATCCAGTAAACGTTTCTTGAGAAATGTATTGATAATAGCATTACTGAATGTGAGAGGCATTATAACTTCTGCAATTGAGAATCTATGATGCAAGGTAGAAGAATGTCAACGTTACTCAGACCAACGTAAGGAGGAACTGGGTCTAGTATGCAAGATGTTGGTTTTGACCTTTTAAGAAGTCTGGTCCAGACTCGATTATTTACAGACCGCCGTCATATAGCTGGAATATTGCTGAGTGCGGCGTCAAACAACAAACCAACCAACCAAAACCAACCTTTTGAGAACTGTAGTGAGTGAGTTCGGTTTTACGCCGCTTTTAGCAATATTCCAGCAATATTACGGCGGGGGACACCAGAAATGGGCTTCACACATTGTACGGATGTCGGGAATCGAACCCGGGTCATCGGCGTGGCGAGCAAACGCTTTAACAAATAGGCTACCCGACCGCCCCTTTGAGAACTGTAAAGAGTTCAGACTCAGTAAAGGGTTTTGAGCATAGAAAGATGGTCTTGTTCTTGTAAATGACAAGGTTTGCCATTGTGGACGATGCCAGGTACAGAGTCTGTATTGGTGGTAGCATGTTATGAAACAAATCTGCAGATGACCACATAATCTGTTCAGTGGATTGAATATATGGTAAGTAAAAATCGTACAATTTTATGGATAAGAACTTCTGCTTTATTGCATGTAGTGAGGTGTCGATGTAGATTATCACACAGCCATTAAGCTGGAGTGAAACTTCAACCAGCAAGGGCCAGCAACAAGAAACAGGTTATATAACATTGCACTCAAATGTCCAGAATTTGTCACTGTTCAACGTCTTGAAAGAGGCACGTGCTCCTTTGTTGAAACCGGAAATGTGTTGGATGCCGGCAGGTTTCGGGTGTTTTGAGGTAGGTATTCCTTCTGCACTGTGCAAGTAGATGCATGTCGTTAAAGGCCTCAGATCGCCCGCATCATGCCGTCCAGACTTTTAGAATATGTCTCGTCACAAAACCCCTCGAACTTTCAAGTGCTGTCCTCAACAACTAATCACATTTCCGGGTACATCTTCACTGCAGCTGCTGATATTATATGAGCGCCTCAGTCGTTTGCTGCAACTGACAATGCCCAGGAATTAACCAACAACAATCTCTACAGCCACAAAACACTATGATTAATATGTGTCTATGCATTTCTTACATAAGCCTTCAGGTTTGCATTTTTGTCCAGAGTGTTTTATTTTCTTCTTTAATATATTAAGTAAAAAGTATTGATCTGTCATCTATTGGCTGTTACCCTTTTACCTATATGTCACAAAATGTGAAACAAGAATTAAATTTCGAGCACAGTCTTTTTCCAAACTGTGTTTGCCTGATAAGTACAACAATTGGAAGCACACCAACCAACTGGTGTTTCAAAAAATATATCCATGTTTTCTTTATTTTACGCCACCAACAACATTATTAAGCTTAATTTTAACATTTTAGTTTTAGATGACATCCGTCCCCATGTAGTTTCAAATAACATTGCCTGGAGCGTCAAACGACTCTTGCTCAAAAGTTGTTTGATCAAGGTAACAGCTTTCAGAGTGAATGAAACATCTGGTAGCATGTCCCTATTTGATAACGATTAATAAGCACAGGGTTATTGGATCCGCCCATTACCCAGCCTGTGAAATATGGAGGTAAACAACCGTCTTATGTCTTCTTTGAAACAGGAGATTTGTTTTGGAAAACCTTTTGTTCCGTAAATGTCAGTTATTCATTGGTTTGCTCAGTTTGCTATGTTTTTTGTCTAACATATTTCAACACACGCCTACATTTTAAAAACACAAACATCATGGCGTTTCTGAAAAAACGTTTATTAAAACGTTGAGGAAAACAGTGCTGGTTCAATTATCCGATAATGGGACCATGGCTTTGTGGACGGCATGCCACTATGTTGGCGTCGGGAATGACGATGAACCCAAAAGAGTTTCCAGGTGCTCTCATTGTCCCAGTTCCCAAAGTTGTTGGTGTCATGTGTGGTATGTGGTTGTGGACAAGTTCCAGTGTCTTGCCATTGAGCTGTACCTTTCTGGAAAAAATAAATCAAAACTGTTTTATTTGTCAGCACATTATGCATTGATCATCTTTCTGTTCTTTCAGTCGCCGCGATTCGCTGTGCAGAGTTGCGCCCCTTAGGCACGCAAGAAACCTATGATTGTGGGTTCGAATCCCGATTTCTAGGTTTGTCAGCACCATACACATGCTCGTCGGTTTCACCGAAGTGGCAAACGTCTGAGACCTCCATCACTTCGGGCTTCCCTCCCACATTAAGCTGACACACCGTTATATAACTGGAATACTGTTAAAAGCGGCGTTAAACCAAACTCACTCACTCACTCATATCGTACTTCAAAGCCTAGCCAAGGGGAAGATGCACATTATATAAATTATTTGTTTCATATGGACCTGCAGTTTGTCCTGTCTCCATGGTGTGTGTGTATGCTCAGATAAACTTCAGCAACTCAACATACACTCACCCATGTGGTTTAAACATATGTATTTTCACAAAAATGTGAAAATGGATTTGAAAACAAGGGAAGCGTTTATGTTAATACCACTCCATTACACATAGGACATATTACAATAAATACATCAATGAAGGTTAGATGTAACAAATGAATTGTACATGTCAAGTTGGATGTGAATATATAATAAGTCTGTTTGCAGTTTATATTAAGCAATTCATTTAACTGAAATTTTGCCAGTTTTTAATATGACGTTTTGAAAAGAATCTAATATCAGAATTTGCTCTTCCTTATTCAAATACGAATTTCCGCATAACACTGTTTGTAAAAAACAACAATGTTGGTAAAAATACATTTCATTTCGAAGAACATAGTAATGTGTACACAAAAAAAGGAAGTGTAAAGTATCTTCGGTATGATATCCACAGGGACAAGTTTTTGTGTCAAAGATATATCTATCATACTGATTTGCGATAAGATCGCTGCAGCCAAGCCTGAGGCGAATGTAAATAATTTGATATAATCTGCTTCCATACTTTAAATCCCAGTGTATACCATTATCTCCCATTACGTGAAGCAAATTCTTAAATTGTGTAACGGCCCCCGTCAGGTTTTCTGGTAACATATTCCACAGTTGTGTTGTAACTGGTATAAATGAATCTGTATAAGCTTTTGTTTTTTACACTTCGCTGTTTGAAGATTAGTTTTATCCCTTCAGTCATAATTTGTGTTTTCCGAAACTGTATTAAGAATAAGTCTACAAAGATATTTCGGGGAGAAATGGTTATTCATTTTGTAAAATATAACCAGTTTTGAACTGTATCTTCTGTCTTGTAATTACTTTCATTGTAAATCTTCTGATGACTCGTACTTTTGACAGCGCCAAATATGGTTCTGAGAGCATGTACTTTTTCCAATACGTAAGCTTGTTCATTGGTACAGTTGTAACAATAATCAAAAATTGCTAAATTAAATGATTTGTACATAGTTTCTAAGGTAGTTCGTAATAGACGATATTTATAACTTCTTAAACAATTAACCAGAGGATAACATTTCCTAACAATATCATCAATGTGCATTTTCCATGTACAATTGCTTTGTAAAGTAATACCAAGGTGCTTTATGGCTTTGCACATCATCGATTTGTGTACCTTTCATATATAATTTAGGTTTGCGACTTGGGTTTACTTTAAGGGTAAATTGAATAGGTTAAGATTTTTCGGGACTAAATGTAACTTGCCATCTAGCAGCCCATTCCGAAATTCTGTCCAAGTCATTATTTAGACCATGAGCAGCTATATCAGGATCTCCTATGATCACATACAAAGATGTGTCATCAGCAAAAGGTCTTATATTACTCACCTATGTCTGTTCCTCTTATCATTATCCTCGGCATTTGACAACATTCACAATGAAATATTTTCTGACTCATGAGTTTGTGATACTTGAAAAATCATTAAGCACAATGGTTGAAAGAAAACAAATTATATACAAACTGTGATTTCAAATCTCCTCCCTCTGGAGTCAGCCAGAATATGTCCACGCTTTTGATGTTGAGATCCGATATGGTAAGGATTACGGGGTCACTATTTAGGTTAAGGGCATACACTGTGATACTGCCAGGCATGTAGTTGTACACGCTGAAACATAAACCGATGATGTCATAACAAATGTCAGTATATATGATATTTAGCATTACGTTCGTGAAATCCAGTTATTTGTTTTGCCAGTCACTGTTTTGTTTACCGTCCATGCAAATGACGGACATGACGTCATTTTGTGTGATCTGACGTCATTTGTTTGTTAGGTCACAATCGCTCTGTTCACACGCATAGTCACTATACTGAGATTCTGCTGGCAGCCACAGGATTGTCACGTGGAATAAAAACATTACATGGAAAAAGGGCTTTGTAGCTTGTGAACTCGAATGAAATGTATTCAGGACATATGCATATCCAAGAAATCTAGCCATTTGATTTGCCAAATTGCCATTTTGTGAATTTTCCGTACAATTCAGTTGGCGACATGTAAGGATGTCATAAGAGTCAATGAGCTGACAGCTTTTTGCAAAGGTGTAATTGTGTTGTTAATTTCAATGTTTGTGTCTATCTTAACTTTGATATAATGTTGTTGTTGTTGTGTTAAACATACATTTATTGCATGTAGAACATTTACACAATTAGATGAAATGCGTACCAGATCTATGAAGTTTACCTTGAATATTTTGGAATGTTGACTTTGTTTGAAAAGTATTTTGAAGTAGTGCTACGGAGGAGTTAGAAAATTGCTTTTCTGGGATCATCATTATTTGTCTCTGAAAAACCAAATTGTACATTTACTTTAATTAAATGTATCCATGTCTTCCAAGCATGTCCACGCACTACTTTTCAGTGGAGGTACGGGTCTCGTCTAGGGCACGACAATTCTCTGTGCAGAGTTTCATCCCTTGGTTTCGCAATAAACCAATGATCGTCGGTTCAAATCCCGAATTCGCCCCAATTTGTTTCTAGGTTTGTCAGGGCTATACCGGTGCTCGAGGGTTTCACAAGAGGTTTTAAACCTGCATCACTTTGTGCTTTGCTTCCATACCATAACACGCCGTGATATAACTTGAATAGTGTTCAAATTCGGCGTTGAACTGAACTCGATCACTCACTCTAATTCCTTGCTATAATGTTGGTTGTGTCTGTGATTTCTACTGTGATGTCATGGGTATTTCGTACATTGTTTGAAGGTTGGAAAATGTCTGTGTGCAATTTAGGTGAAAGCTTGTTAGTAAACTATTTCAACAGGTTTAGAATAAAGTGTGTGACTAAACAACTCACTTGTTAAGGTTCGTGCAGTGGGCATACATGCAGAGGTTGTTAGATGAAGATGGAACATCAAATACCTTGTTGCCAACAAGTCTCTTGTAAAGAAGCGTCAACCAGTAGTCCTGTCAAAAGGCATAATGGTGTGCGTCACTATAAGAGAGGCAATGTTGTCATTTAAGCTGTAAAATGTGTCTTGACATGAAAACCAGCAGTTGATGCTGTGATAGGATGATGCAAGTCAAACAACCTGCTCACCCAAAACCCATTGCAGTCGGCCTTTACACACAGGTACAGTTGAATTTTTATGATACGGCATTCCGACAACGGAGCACCGACACAATGACGTTGGCGATCGTTAACGTGACCTAAGGACATGTTTACAGTACATACATGTACGTATACTCACGGGGGTAGGGTTGTTGTTATTGTCAATAAGTGAATAATGCCCTCCGAAGAGTGACTGGCGAAGGACTCTTTTTAAGCCGTATTTTGCTGAAACACCAAGTTTATCAAGCCACCTGGAATAAGGATATGACAGTCAACATTTTTATATTACATACACACACAGTGATCCATTCAAAACATGCCACTTTTTGCATCATAATAAAACGAAATATAATTGTTTACAGTGAGTGAGTGAGTGAGTGAGTCAAGATTTAACGTCACATCGGCAATATTTCAGCAATATAGAATTGTTTGGCAGAGGCGCTTCAGACATCAGCAGCAGCGTCGTGTAATACCCGTGTAAACGTGAACTTCTACACGTCAAATCGACACGATTTACAATTATTTTTCATTATTTCGAGTTTCAACGGACCTAAGAACACCAATCATCACCACCTATCAAGCATGTATTGACAATCTGCATCTACATCAACGTATGCTAGCACTCCCTCGAAGGTGTTCTCGCTGACATCCGTATGCTGTATTCGATCTTTGATAGTTTTGTGTGAGCCAGAAAAAGTTTCAATCGAAATCAGAAAGAAATATAACTCTAAAATCAGTAAGATAACTAAAATGCTCACAGATTGCCAGCCACATATCTGTTGCCTATGCCAGGTGTGCCACCCCCATAACCAGACGAGGTCTCCCCTAGCCACGCCACCAGACCATGATAGCTTTGGATCGTACTCATCACTGTGTGTATTTCAGGTATAAGATGATCTATTATAGAATAGTTAGAAAAGTCTTTCAGTTTAGCGGTGTGTCCATCAAAGTAGTAACTGAAAAGATTAATAATTAACACAGCAATTCTCAACCCGTTTCTGTACATGCAACAATCAGCTGCACAAATGCTCCTTTCTGTCTTCATTCCTCTCATTATTTAGTCATTAGTAAATTCCCGTTCTTGTTGATATACACACTGTGATCAATTAATCTTTTCAATCCATCTTCCTAGAATTCTACTTACAAGTACAGCAGTTACTATCCCATTGCTACTTCCACCTATTATTTCGGAATATATATGTTGTCATCTGCAATATGTTGACTAAGTAAGGTGACCTTCAATTGTTACACGTGACATTAAAACTTTAGTGTAGTCAATGTCCATGATACTTCACCCGGAAGGAAGTACACTCACTGATGGATGGTCAAGACGTCTATGACACTGGCTCCACCATGGGACAAGAAGCTGGAAATGCACGGTCACATTGGAGAGTTGGTATGGACAAAGAAAGTACTTTTGCATTACCGTCGTTAGCATTTGTGCAAATAGCACATCTGATGTGTGATGTTTTTTCTAACATAGAGAATGCTTATAAGAGTACAAACTAGTCATAGATATGGCTCAATTAAGATTAACAACAACAATCTAGCCCTGATCACCATGCAGCTTATTCCCTCGTTGTACAGGGTGTGCAACGTGAATTTGGTACACACTTGTTAATGTACTTGTCTTTATAACCGGCTATGTCAGGTCCAAGGATGAGACTGTCCTTATAGGCCGTTCCTTGAAGGACTTGTTTTAGTTCCTTGTAGTCGCTTCCCAGCTGAACATCACTGACAGTAGTATTCCAGTGACGATAGTACAAGTTTGGTTCTCAATGAAAAATATGTACAGTGATAATAAATACATCAAGCATGACAGGAAAACCTGTATCAATGGTGGTACATTTGTCGCGAAGTGAATAAATATACAAACTACAGTCAAACACTGTTGTACTCGAAGTATTAACGTACGCCCCTTTAACCTGTACACAACGGTATTTGACTGTATATTAAATCGTTCTTCAAGTATTAACACTGATGACAATATGCATGAAGCAGATAATCCTCTATTTATACGTTATGTTTGTCTATTATTCAAAGCCGCAACTTTACAGCAATATAACAGTGGGATGAAGGTAATCGGATCAGACAGGCTAGGCTGTTGGAGTACGATATGAACGCTCGCAGATGAACAACCTGACCACCGATCTTTCTTGGTCATTTCATACAGGTCTAAGTTGTTGCCCACAGGGATATTATTTAGGTGTGGTTGATGCGACATACACATGGCTTCAAAACCTACCATTTCCCAGTTCAATCCCTGCAAAAGTGTATCCTTTGTCAGAGGAATACTTGAGCAACTGCTTAGCATTTGATGGGTTCCACTTAGTTCCATCGCGGAGCATCAGGTTGAGACCAATCACCAGTTTTAGCCCAATCTTGTGAACATACATGTTGAGATCATCCCAGGTGTTTACTGAAAATATGTGTTTCTCAATTTGCGTATGTTCTAATAATACGTTGTTCACGTTCATAAGTTTCAATAATGAGTCAAGGCATACTTGCTCATATCTGAATCTTAAAGCGTGACGGATGGAATAAGATTATGTAAATAAAGAAATCCATCAGTCACATGGTTATTTGATACAGTGTCAACCAGCAACCTCGGCAAAGTTCTCTGTCAAGCAATGTCCGGATTAACTAATTATGGGAACAAAGTACTGTTCCTTTCTATACAGGTGAGCATCTTCAGCTGCGATGTTCGGAAAACGCGATTTCAATATTACCACGGTCCGCACAAATTAGGTTTCAATGTACAGCAAAATATATAACTTTTATTGTAAGTCAGATGTCCCTACAGGTATAATTCAATCCAACCTTCAGAACCCACTGTGCATAAAACTTCGGTCAAATTTCCATTTGTACAGAGAAAACCAACAGCTGTGGTAGTTTGATAGAATGACCAAAAAGCTTATTCAAAATGAATCGACTCTTGTTGGAGATTGATTATATATTTAGTTTGTATCAGGTAGCCCGGTGTAGCCATTATGGCCTCTGTAGTACCTTTGGGAAGTAGAGTGAAAGTCATTTTTATAAGCTTTTTTTCTAGGAAGATATAACGATCTTATACAGCTATCACCTGGGAGTTGGAACTGCTGCCCAGTGGCTATATTGTGAGTCGGGTCAAACACCATGGCGTCCACTGATGAGCCTCCGATTCTCAGATACCCCGGTGCTAAAGCTTTTCCAAGAGCCAGCAGTTTTGGAGAGCTGTTAAAACAGGGAAGTTGTTAAAAATATACTGATGTTCAAATTATAGTGCCTTAGTGAGTTATATTTTATGCGTCTTTAAGCAATACTCTTGCAACATCACGACGGGGACACCAGAAATAAGTTTCACACATTGTACCCATGTTTCGAAACAAACCGGGACCTTCAGCATGACACTTTAACTTACCACCAGCCTACCCGACAGCCCGGTCAAATTAGAAGCTGTAAATATCGTGAAGAAACAATTGCTAACCGATAATAGCATCCGTAGCTTTGCTATGGCACTAGACACTGATGAGTAAATGCATACTTTAGTGTATAATCAGTCTAGTTTGATACATCACTTTTACCCATTTCTTATGTCGCATGCATGATGGCTATTTCAACGCCATGTTATAACGAACTCACGGATATTACGAACATAATTTTTGGTCCCCAGCGTTTACTGCCTAGATGTATGTATGTTTTTAACGAAAGACGGTTATAACGAACTTAAAGTTGTGGTCCATTTGAGTTTGTTATAACTGTAGGTTACGGTATCCTGAATCGGGCTCGGAACAAACATGTGACTGTGAAATGGTCCAGGTTCTTCTACGAGATTAGGCATTTTCTAGGCTGGATAAGCTAGGATACTGATTACAATGTTTGGTGTATGTGTTGTGTTCTACGCGAACATTGCAACAATTGTTCGACCGTTTTGCTATATCATGAAAATAACTAAATATATATAAGGTGTTAGCTTGATGTGGAATGGATACTCTTCTAAGCATAAAGCTTCAGAGTGACAAAAATATATCCACAAGACTTCAACTGTCCAGTCAACAACTTGTCCTACATTTCGAGAAATATTCCAACAACTTCAGCCTTCGGCATCGACTTTTCTCAACTTTAGAGGTACAATCCCAGATTTCACCAATATTTTAAAGAGCGTCATTTGACTCAAAATTTGCTCTATTCGTTCAATGTTGCAACATTCAAGGCCTCAGTTTGTTGGTTTGTTGTTGTTTGTAACGCCGCACACACCAATATTCCATCTGTATGACAGGGGTCTCTGAATAATCGAGTCTAGACCAGACAATCTTGTGACCGACATCATGAGCATCGATCTACGCAATTGGGTTAAGATGGCATGCATCAAACCAAGTCAGCGAGCCTGACAACCCGATCCAGTTAGTCGCCTCTTACGACAAGCATAGTCGGCTTTTATGGCAAGCAATGGTTGCTGAAGATCCATTCTACCCTAATCTTCACGGGTCAAAGGTCTCAAAACGTTTTATGGAAGACGTGTGGAGGACATTTCAAACTTTTGACGCATCAGTAACAAAAACTATGTTTGACGGAATTCGCTATTTTGACATATGTTCCCGTGTTTTTCAGAGAAACAACTGACTTGACTTTGCATGTGTTTGTGACGGGTGCCACCGATGGGGCAGGGTACGCTCACCTTCTTGCGAACACCTTGTATCATCACTATCTGATATTGACTCTTAAACACATACTCATGATATAGCCGGAATCGTAAAATCGAGATTATTGGTGGCTATGGAAACGGTTTATTGCTTTATGTATTCTGATGATCCTAAAAAGTGCATTCTCTGTTTATTTTCTTTCCCACCGACCAACCAGGATCCGCGAACAAGCCCGTAAACCACGTAACATACTTCATGCAAGAAACCGATCAGACGTAGTTGTACATATGTTATGTGTACCTGACATTGTGATACTTCAGATTGGACCTCAGTTGACTGCCGGCGATGGTGACGCCAACAAACATGTCATCAATTAACTGTAACACATGGTCAGTTTTTACCCTGATATGTTCTGTGCGCAGGGACGCAGTGAATTGCTGTATCGACGCCAATCCAATCAAACACAAGATGATCATATCCTGGAACATGCTGACTGTTACTTCATGTAGAAGTATATTATCTCTAATATCGGCCGAGGTGCTGGAAGACAGCAGGTGCTGCCAAGCCTTGACAACAGATAAGGAAAGTTGTGTATTTCGCAACCTGGAACAATTCTAATGAATATCTAGATAATGCTCAGACTATCTGTCAAGAATAGGGCGTGTGTGTATCTCTTTTGGTATCTAGTCTTAGCTTTATCACGCACTTTTGGAACTGAGTAAATTAGGGCTATACTACATGTTGAATATTCTGGAATTATATAGACACATCCCTTGTCGTTAATCTCATAGACTCACACCTTACACAGACGAGACCAAGGCGAAATTAATACAAACTTAGTAATTTACTCTCAACGTTTCATTTCACCAAGACCAGCTTTCGTGTGATGAGCACTCATCACATCCCTTGACCACTGTCGCTGCTGGGTGGATGTATTATTATCACTGAGTTTTGCTATCGTCACTCTGTTTTGGTATTTGATACTGACCAATGCCATCATATTATATACTGTCACTGAATAGTGTACCACCACTCTATGGTATACTGCCATTGTAACTGCTTTGCAGTAATTTGTAAACCTAGTTAATTTTGTAATACATTTGTTGACTGTATACTACTTGTTGGTTGTTTGTTGGTTTCACACTTTTACGTACAGATTCTGGGTCAACAAACTGTTTCAGTTTGGGAATCAACGCTTAACAATATGTTGCGGCGAAACTATTTGAGAATATGCCACGACTGTACAGGAAGAATGTAGTCCAAGATTATAGCAACATTGACACTTCCTAACAAGCGAAAAAGAAAACAGTGCTTGAAAGAAAAAACGTACAGTGACATTGTGGTGCTATTGCTGCTGATACTATCTTATAAGACAAGTTCAGGGTGGATATAGGGTGGTATTTTTCATTTACTCTCTTGATTGATCTTTCTAAGGTATACATGCTAGGAATTTGTTCATATTTTTCAACATTGTTTTTGAAGAATTCTGCCGTGAATCCGGATGGGCCGGAACTTTTGTAATTTTTCATTTCCTTCAAAGTCCGAAGCACTTGTTTGAACATATCTTCTAAATAAACATTTGTTGTGTCTTTAGTTGTATATATATTTGTTTATGAACTGTGTGATGGTATTTCTGAACATGATCAATAATATCTTTGGCATCTGTGAAAAGTTTATTATTGCTTTCAAGTTTAGTAATACCCTTATTAAGGAACTTTTGTTTTTCAAATGATAGAAAGACTTAGTATTTCTCCTGCCAATTTGCATTAGCTCTCACTATAATTCCGTCAGTTTTATGTTCCATTTGTTATTATATTTTTTTCAATCTCTTCTGGATTTTTCTGTCTTCGTCATTTTCCTCATCTATTTCAAACTTTTCATTAGTTTCTTTTTCTTCATTAATTTTTTCCCATTTTTTTATTTGTGAGTATTTTATCGTGCATCCTCATACATTGCATAGCAAAGCTTCCTAAAATAGTTTTTTTTTATATAGTTAGATGTTTTCCACAATTATTTGTTATTTTGTAGTATTGTTTAACTGTTTGACATATATTACATACTCTGGATCGTAGGGCAGACTATTATTGAATTTCCAAAAGGCTTTCCCCCTTTCAAGGTTCCCCCCACGTGGTTGCATTTTGCTCCTGTGTGAGATTCCCCTTCCAATAGAGGTTGAAAATCAGCCATGGCGAGGAGAAAGGTAACGAACGCTGAAAGATGGGAAGTGATAGGCATAAAAAATGCTGGCATGTCATGCAGGGCTATTGCAAGACAAATGGGTCGTCATCACAGTGTTATCACTCGTTTGATTGTCAAACATGGTCAAACCAATGATGTCAATGACAGACATAGGTCTCGTAGGCCAAGAAAGTACTCTTACAGAGAGGATAGACGTCTTTTCAGGATAGTCAGACGAAATCCATTTGCCACTTCAACAGATTTAAGACTGCAGTGGATTACCCATCAGAGACTCTAGACGATGACCGTAAGGCGTCGCCTCAGAGTGGCTGGTTATAACGCCAGAAGACCAGTAAAACGTCCTCAACTGACAGAGAGGCACATGTTGAATCGTCTGATATGGTGTCGTGCCCGTAGTCGATGGAATTTGGCCAACTGGAGAAGCATTCAATGGTCTGACGAGTGTCGAATGCTGCCACGAACTGTTGGTGGTCGAATACGTGTTTGGAGGCAAGGTAACACTCGTTGTGCACCAAGGAACATCCAGAAGACCTTAGCATGTGGCGGGGGCCTGTCATGATATGGGGTTGTGTTTCCTACGGCTGCAGACTTCCGCTGACAATTCGTGGAAACCTGAATGGCCAACAATACCACGATGCCATTCTTCGTCCAGTGGTAGTCCCCCATTTCGACAACCATCCTTTTCAGACAAGACCTGTTTACATGGACGACAATGCTAGACCATACAGATCTCGGGCAGTGTTGCGTCAAGAAGCTGTTGCCACTCTTCCTTGGCCGGCCTGTAGTCTGGATCTTAATCCGATTGAGCATCTCTGGGACATTCTTGACCGGAAAGTCAGACATCGTGATCCCCCAGTTCTAAATCTTGCTGGACTTGAAGCCGCACTTCATGAAGAAGTTTCTAGGTTTGTCAGGACCATACCCGTGCTCGTGGGTTTCACCGAAGTGGTAAACGTCTGAGACCTTCGAGCATCACTTCGAGCTTTCCTCCTACATTAAGCTGACACGCCGTGATATAACTGAAATACTGTTGAAACTCATTGGCCTCCCATCACAAGGTCAACTAACACATACTGATAACATTCTCATACTTCCTTCCTTACACATAGTCATGTGCCACTTAACGGACAACTAATAGCTACTTTAGATTATAAATAGTGATGATACCAATGTTCCATTCTGAATGTTGCACTGAGGCCTTGAACGTTGTAGCCTTGATCAAACAGCTTTTAAGCAAGAGTCGTATAAGAAACTGCATATGTCAGGTGGACAATACAAAATTAAAATGAGAGAGGGAAAGAGAAAGTGGGATTCTTTATTTCCTCCAGATGCCATTTCGACAATTACAATGAAAAAATACTAACACAACAAAAAAAGTCATAACATATTTACAATTACACACATTTTATCAAATTCAGATACCTAAACGAAGACAGATATTCACTAAAAGATGTTGGTGTTGAAAAAAAACATGAACATATTTCGACACATTACTTGGCTGGTTCACTTCCAATAGTATTACATTGCAATAACCTGGCACACACGGGTTGATAAAAGACTGTTGTCTAAAATTCATTTTTGTTTCACATTTGTGAAATTTAGGCAAAGAGAAACTGTTCAACACATACTAAAGAATAGTTTAAAGAAGCAAAGAAAACACTCCAGCAAAAATGCAATTAGATCTATGCACAAAGCGTTTATGTAATAAATGCTAAGACATGTACCAATCATACTGTTATGTAGAGATGCCTGTGGATTAATTTCTGGTCATTGTCAGTATCAGCAAACGAACGAGACGCTCATAAACTATTGAAACCAGCAATCGCCGAGTTGCACCGTAATTGTGATTTATTGTTAACAAACATGATAGACTTCAAAGTTTGAGAGGTTCCGAACGTGACAGATGCTAAACGTCTGGCTGGCAAGGCGAGGGCAATTTCAGGCCTTTCACGAGCGCCTTTTATGACTGTCTCATCTATAGTGCAGACTGGATACCTATAAAAATCACCGAATTCCTGCCAATCTCCAACACATTTTCGGCGCACGTTCCTCTTCTGAACATTCGAGTGCACTGATTAATTTTATGAAACCTGAATCTTCTGGCTCTGCTACTTCATCCATCATATGATCTTTTGTAATTGTAAACATACGATAATGTAATTCTTTAATTAATCATTGGTCTTGTGTGGTCTTTAGCTGATTTCACATTTCAGTTTTGTACGAACCGATTTGCCTTTTGACGCCATTTATCCTCGTAATGGTTCCTTACCTGCAATATATACAGCTTGTGACACCAGCCACAATAACCCCAAATTGTTGCTGAAACAGCCAGTGCTGCAATCTTATTACGTTATATTTCTCTCTAAATATACATGTTTGTTTGTTCGTTTGTTTGTTTGTTTGTTTGTTTGTTTGCACTCAGCAATAGTCCAGCTATATGGCGGCTAAATATACATGTATACCACTTTGTGTACAATACAGTCTGTGTGCATGTTCTGATGGGAAATAACTAGAAACTTCACCAATAACGTGTTCCCCATTCAGAAACTAACGCTTTAATCACAATAACGAAGTTGGTACGAAACCCATCCAGTTTCGGACGTCAAAGTGAATGATGACATGTCTCTATTGTAGAGGGTGCAGATAGCCTGTTTTTTCTGGTAGCTGTACATGTGACAGTTTCCGTGTGCCTGACACTGCGTGGCACAGTGTACACCACTCCAGGCCTTGCACTCGTACAGCAGCCCGTCGGAGTATCTCCCACTCAGGCTCGCTACACCATAATGGGACTCATAGCCTTCACCTGCAAAGACAAATGTATCTCAGTGTGCGAGGTTAAGATAGCTAAATATTGCAAGACACTGCCATTGAACATGCTTATTATTCCCCTAAAGTGTTTTTTCTTTTCACTGGAATTTTCCAATATATCTAGTTTCGAGAGTCTTTATTAAAAATTGGATCACAGCTAAAAGTTCTCGTAATTGTCATTTGAGATAAGTGCAATGCAATTATGCATTACCCATGTGGTTAGAATTAACAGAGTTCATAAAAATCTACTGATATGCTCTGTTGCAAATATCACTTCACCATTGTTTGGTTACGCCACCTGGGCGGCATTATTGACGTCACACTAGAAAAGACGCCATAGCTCAAGATTGTTGACGTCTTTCTACAATCGTGGTTTTGTGAGACAGCGCTCGTGATCAGTGAACATTTCTGAAGAGGAGTTTAAAGGGATTAAGAAATAATAGGTAATAAAGAAATTATAACAGTCGCACGTATATCATATTTATTTTAAGAAACTCGTTTAAGAATTCTGCACCCGGTTGGTAAAATCTCTATTGCACCCATGCTCGCAGAATAGTCTCTATATCCCGTCATGAATTGCGACCAATATAGTCAATACTGCAGTGTTACCGAGGTGGTTGTACCTCGAAATTTACATAGGAATTAGCCTTGCATTTAGGGACAGGTAAAAGTACAAAAGCGTGGGGTAAGCAAGCACCAGGTGTTGAGGTCTGATCCCGCTAGTGATCAGGTTGTTATTTCGCCATATACACCAAAACCCCCAGTGTCAAAAAGATGTCATCCTGGGCAAGTGGCTTTGTTCAACCGAGCATCTCTTCACCCAACAGGGAACGAGTATCCGATATGTGAGGTGGATGTAGAAACCCTCCAGGACTATAGGCACCTCCGGGAAGTTGAGAATGATACCTGGAATGCATACTGAGCCACTGATCGGGAAACAAATAAAACCCCATTTGAGCAGAGATGTCTGTATAAGCGCAGTATATACATGTACACTATGATAATACAATGTGAATTATTTACGGGTCACGAGTACTTGTCTGCGCTGTAAGACTCAAGTGTAAATTTTTATTCCAATAAAGTACTGGCACTCATTCTACATCTACTACTTCAACATAGACAACCAATTCAAAACCCGAATCACACTTTTCTGGTTGCTGTTTCATTACGATCTGTGCACACCAGTAGAATGATCAGGAAAATACACTCCCGCCCCAAAATATGGGAAATGATGCAATCACAGTGAGGGTGTACAGACGATAAATTTCTTGTAAATTATTTTCGGGCGTGTAGATCCATTTCTGGCGATCCATGAACGACATGTACATCTTGATGGCATCAGAGTGCGTATTTTTTTTTTTTTAATTTTATAGCCGCGCTCAGCAATACTCCAGCTATATGACGGCAGTCTATTCAGTGGCTGACTTCATGGGCAGCGATCTACGCAACTGAGGTAAGATGACATGCATCAACCAAGCCAGCGAGCCTGACCACCCGATCCCGTTAGTCGCCTTTTACGGCAAGCATGGGTTGCTGAAGACCTATTCTATCCCGGTAGGTTTGCCCGTGGTATTGACCGTTATTCCACTTGTAGAGAAACCCCTACACGTGTACTTAGCTCTTTGCATTAGTGACTTTGAGTTTCCTATAGGTGCACACACTTTGGTTTCTATGTGCACGTGAACAATGTCCAGTACATGCGTGATGTGAAATTTCATATCTCACATCTACGCTTTTCAATATATTCTATGAGATAATAGCATTACAATGCAACACCAAGAACAATAACTGATCTGTTGGTAAATACATGAAGCCGATTGTATTGATCAGCCATTATGCGTGAAATAATAACGTCCCCAATTACTTGCTACCATAAGCCCCGAGGTGGATATTCTTGTTTTATTACACTGGATCTGTTCACAACAGAACAAAGTGGATCAATTTTGCGTATTGGAAAGAAAATGTTCAGAACACAGGGTGACTTGTGTAAATAAATGCAGTTTACTTAGTCATAAGGTAATGACGTACGGTGAATTGAAATTCGCCAGTAATAAAAAGGTGCCTACAGGTATTTCTAAAGTAATGTGTGAGACACTATGTGTCAATAAGATGTCACATTTAACTGTGTAGTCTGATGCTGAATTGCTTATTTGTTTCAGTGCTTTAGAAGCACTGAGGGACTCGCCTTTCAATATCCCCCTCAATGTTTGTATGTATGTATGCTTGTGTTTGTGTGTGTGTTTTGGCAGGGTGTGGTGTGTGTGTGTGTTGGGATGGGTGATGCTTACAATAGCACTAACATACCCAGAATGTACTCGACCGTGTATACATATGATGCCACCCTGAACTCTTCAATGGGTCTGTTGATTGGTTCATCAAACACAAGCTGCAAGCCAGCAATTCGACCTTCACCAAACTCCAGACGACCTTCACCCCACCGGAACCAGAACCACCTGAAAACATCAATTGTAACACAACAAAAAAAGAATACGGAATTGAGACAAGTTTGTTCTTAGTTGTTTCGAAACCACTTCCTAAAGCGCCGAGTATCAAATGAAGTTGAAAACGCCTTTATATTTCACACTTTGGTAACGTTCAAACAAAACAAAAAAATTCCCATTTGTTCCTATAGTGTGCCTTGTCCATTCGTAAGTGGCAGTTACGTTTGCTATAAAAGATCAGGTTTGGTTTGGTTTGTTTGTTGTTTAACGCCGCACTCAGCAATATTCCAGCTTTATGACGGCGGTCGGTAAATAATCGAGTCTGGACCAGACAATCCAGTGATTGATATCATGAGCATCGAGCCACGCAATTGGGATCGATGACATGCATAAACGAAGTAAGCGAGCCTGACAACCCGATCCCGTTAGTCACCTTTTAAGACAAGCATAGTCGCCTTTTATGGCAAGCATGGGTTGCTGAAGACCTATTCTACCCCGGAATCTTCACAGGTCATAAAAGATAAGGAACAGGAAAATACGACATTAAAGTTGGTTCTGCCTAACTTACTTCCTTCTTCAACAAGTAACGTCACTAGTAAAGGCCTAAATCGTCACTGATGGATAGTGATTCATAAACACTTGCGTAAAATATAATCGGAATCGTACAATGGATTTCATATATTTAGAATAAGATGGTTCTATGGCTTGTGTTTACCTACATGTACCGTACAACTTACTGGACTCTTTGAAATCATTAACCATAAGTGTACATAAGACATTTTAGAACACTTGTGACGCAGATAAGTTTGAGAGTCACACTGAATGACGACTGCTTGAGATAATATGCATTTGTTTGTGCGTGATAAAGTAAATACTTTATTTAAACAGTTTGGTTCTTATGTGTATCAACTGTATTTCATAAGTATTTTGGGGAACTGGGTTCTTCCAAGACAATACAATTCAACAAAGTATGTATAATGTAATCCTAAGTATTGAACATGTCCACGTACCCACAATTCACTATTATGTGCACGGTGCTCCAGAAAACACATGGCTAAAGTGTGGTGATGAAATGATCTACAGATAACGTATATGTAAATTGTCCAGTTGCACAAACAAACACGCAGATAAATGTACTATGTTGCAAAACGAACAATTTTTAAACTTATCCTATCTCACACTATGCATTCTTCTTTCTTCTTTCGATTCTGAGTGGAAACGTGTCTGAAATAAAGGTTTCCAGCTTCTATAAAGTTATTCAACCCTGTCGTACCTCACATCGCCACGGTCACCTCCCAGATCTGGATCATGCACGCTATGCATGCTTGTTGTCCCTCTCACATTGATCACGTGTCTATCCCAGTCAACTCATTCTCTTTCAAATCGCCACGTAGTGGTGACGTGTTGTTATTACAGGAATACATTTTGGTGTTTTTTTCCATTGCAAGATAGCTTCATATTTTTGTTGTCTTCTTGCCTGCAAGTTTACCTTAATCCCTTCTTCATTATGGACGAGCAGTCCACTCGGAGATCTGTCTGCACTTTGTGCCGACGTGTTTTCTCTCCGTCTGACCCTCATTCTCAGTGTTTGGATTGTAGAGGATTATGCAGCTTTTTAGAGCGTTGCGAACTATGCTCATCTATCAGATGAATCATTCCAACTGTACCTGCATAAATGTCGGAGTCGGGTGTCAGATTGTATCTCTAAGACTGCAGAAAAATCCACGGAAACCAAGAAAACACCGGCCAAGAAAGCTAGATCGGGCCGATCACCCTCATCGGCGGGCCAGGATACTAGGGATCTCACTGGTCCCATGATCTCGTTAGAAGATTAGGGAGTCTCTGACTCTTTTCTCACAGACGACGTGTCTAAAGTCTCCACGAATCCACCTTCAAAGCCGAATTTAACGTCCACATCCCGAGACTTGGACATTCGACGAGTCCACTCGTTAGACACGAGTGTGTATGACCGGCTTACGTCAGCCAACGTATCGAGCCGGACCGAGGTTCGTACTTTCGTCTCGTCGTGTTCTATGACTAACATGGAGCTCGCTCCTGTCATACATTCGGAGGTTACACATAGTACTGGTATTGCTGTCAACTCTACAAGTTCGGTCCGTCGTTCGAATCTCCCATTCGACGATCAAGAGTGGTATGACGACTTATCGGATCAAGGCTCCCGAACCTCCCATCCCCGAGAGTATTCACAAGACAATAGAAATAGTGAGCGACTTGCATCGACAGTCAGTGCACTTTATTCCGTGCAATCATCAGGGGGTCGGCATTCAGACCGGAACCAATGGACTTCTCACTCTCGACACCGAGATGATTCACCGGACGACCCACCACGTACTTCCGAACACCAAACCTCCGAACTTGGACCCTCGAAACTCCGAACCTCCGAACCTCGAACCTACGAACATAGGGCCTCCGAACCTCGAACCTTGCACCCCGAACCTTGAACCTCCGAACATCATGGAACCTCCAAACATCGCCGTACTCGAAACATACATCTTCAGACAAAAAAACAACAACAGAACCTCGTCGAACCACTGAGGTTCAACGAACATAATCTGACTGAACCTCGAAGGACATACGGACTCCTAAGTATCGACACACTTCAAAGGAGGTTCAACGGGACACGAGAGATCATAAAACCTCCAAGGATCGGAGACATTCGAGAGATTCCCCTCAGATGCATCGTTCACTTACAGATCGTTACTCGTCTTATGAAAAGGCAAGCAGATTATCACTCATCCACTTATTTTGTCTCACACTGAGACTAGTCAGACCCATTACGTCTAGGCTCGGAGGATGAACGCTACAATGAGTCTATTAGTCATCCATCCTACATGTCTCGATCTCTCCTTCACTCATCAATCCGGATTTTCGACCAAGAGAGTACCCTCACATTTTTATATTTTCATCAACGTGATTACCCTTGGAACCCTACTTCATATAGTGCGTACGTACATGAGTTGGAACGATACCCACACTACAGGATCCCCAACCTCCAAGGCATGGGTATCCTCTTGATCCCGCTTTCTGGATTACAGACCTTCTCAGTCAATCCATTTTTCCTCTTCTCGTCATAAGGATTCTCCTCGGCGAATAGAGATAGACCACTCCCATCAGCTACCGTTAGTAGATGCCCTTCACCTAAAGATAGGCAGAGTTCTACTTCAACTACTCATCGTTCCTGCTCCCCATCACCATCTCCGTTTCGATGCCCTCCTGTTTTTGTTGAATCAGAGACTCCTGATACATCACAAGCTCCACCTCAAGCTATCCCTATATCATGGATCCCTCGCGAGCTTCCACAACCGGCACCTGCTGTACCAACTACGGTACCTCAATCTGCATTGACAGCCACTAGATCCCTTTCAGTGGACCAACCACCAAAAGCAGAGTCATCAGACCACTATAGCTCCCTAGCTTCGTCACCTGGGAGCAACATTAGCTCCTAAGCGTCCGTACTCTGCTTCTTCAGTGGATGATAGGGACCTCGTTCACCTCGACACCACTGTTCAAAGGACCCTCCCGTTGGTCTCCGCTATTTTATCAGCAACTTAAGCACTCTCATTGGCTTTAACTCGTGCATCTTCCTCGGAAGAATCCTGTTTTCGAAGTACTGTGACCCTCATCCAGGATAAAACGACAGCTATACTAGGGCTCTTTGCTCACCATGAGGGATCTATCCCTACTCTTTGTAGACGTGGGGTGTTACAGCATTGCTCATGGGATGATCAATTTCAGAACCGGCTGTACCAGCTGCCATGGTAAACAGCCTCCCTTTTCGCCGGGCGCATACAGGAGGTCACCCATGAAGTCCAAAGAGACACTTCCCTGCATGTCACTGTTGACTTACTTAATCTCCAGCAAAATCAACTAGAAGAGCAAAGGAAAGTCCGAAGGCGACCAAACTTTACTCCCTCTCAACAAGACCTTAGAGAGGTTTTTAGTAATAGGTCTACTTCTTTTCGTGGCCGTGGCCTGGGATGCCAACATCAGCAAGGAAGGAAATCAGGCGGACGCACCGTCACCTTTTCAGGCAATTAAGGAAACACCAACCCCAAATGACTCACTACAGAAGAACGACTGGGACTTTCCGACTTCAGCCATTCCAATTTTTTCGTCTCCTGTAGGCGGAAGACTAGGCACGTTCCCTTTAAACTGGACCATCCTAGACGACCCATATGTGTCTCGTCTCCTATAAACAGGTTAACCTCTACCTCTTGCCACGACACCTCCGACGACGTGCAAACCGCCTCAACATCTGTTACCGGCCAAACAACTTGCAGTTCTCATAGACGCCATAAGCTTGTTACTTGTAAACAATGCAATAGAATGTCTGGGTACTTGGCCAATGACATCACGGTTCTATTCTCCATTTTTTCTGTTCCCCAAGAAGGACAGTCCTCAACTACATCTCATCTTCAACATGAAAACCTTCAACAAACTATATCTGGAGACTCCTCAACACTTTCGCATGACATCAATCGCCCTACTACGAACGATTATTCATCCCACGACTTCAGGATCCGCCTAGCTCTACAAGACGCGTACTTCAAGACCCTATCATGCCAGGGCACCGCCATTTTCGAATTGTGTTCCTAGGCCAACACTTCCAATGGCAAGTGCTCCCATTTGGAATTTCCTCACCCCCGTGGCTATTCACTCGCCTCACAAGACCTATCGTCAAGTTCACTCGTGGCATCGTCTTCGAAACCTACATTTACGACTGTATTCAAGCAAACAAGGATTTGAACACTCTACTTCGTCACCGTGATTTCTCTCAACGCCTACTTCACCAACTAGGTTGGATCATCAACACAAAAAAGTGCGAAACGATTTCCAGTTCATCAGAGCTCTCTTTGACAGTTTGTATCATTAATCTCAGACCCACTAGACTGGGACCACGATGCGTTAGCAATCTACATGTTTACACTTTTCCCTCAACCAGCATTCTACATCGGGTTCTACAGAAGATAACAACGACCAATCGCCTCACTCTACTTTTGGTTGCGCCCTACTGGCCAACACGCAGTATTGCAGACAGGAAATTTTACCATCTACCTCTAGGGACGATCTTCTGCATAACCACACTCTCAGCTCTGTCATCCATCGCCAACAACTCTCAATCTATGCGTTTGGCACATTTACAGAAATCATTGATAGCTAAGTGTTATTATGAACGAGTGGCCAAGACCATTCCGGAGGCTCACAGATCATCTATGAAAGCACTATATGACCATAAATGGAAGGCATTTGAATTGTATTGTCATTCACATGACATTTCCACTACTGCCACGGCATCCCCGCAACAAATTGCTGAATACCTTCACTATCTTCAATCATCTCATAAACTAAAAGGTTCTGTCATCACAACTACAACTGGCACTAAGATTTCTACAATCACCGGATTAAATCATGATCAGATTGTACAAGTTTGCGGACCAAACATCACGTTTTCGACACACAACTTAGGATCTAAATATCATATTTCGCCATCTCACTTAAGCCGAGTACGAACCTCTAACCAAGAAAGATTTCAAACACATTTCTTTGAAGACAGTTTTTCTCCTGGCCCTTGCAACGGCGGCTCGAGTGAGTGAAATTCACGCTTTAGGCGTCACACAGAGTGCGTTTCGAACGAACCACACATGGGAAAGTATTTACGATAGAATTTCATCGCCAATAATCAACTTGCTAATCAACCCGATCGACTATTCAGCATCCCACCTTTGACCACCATCTTACACCCTGACGAAGACATATCGATGTGTCTGGTACATGCATCGATGTGTCTGGAAGCGGCGAAACCACTTCGTCGATTACGTAAGAAGTTATTCATCCCACTCTCTGTGGCAGCTACAACAGAAGTATCTCGTACCACAATCTCTTTTTGCATACGCTAAGTGATCCTTCAAGCCTACACCTTTGCTGGCCTGCTACAGTCGCATCAAATCCTTACGAAACCTGTGCTGTCGCTTCCACTAGTAATTGCTCCTTGACCGCAATTATGGAGGGATGTTTTTGGAAATCCGATACAGTGTTCGCATCCCATTACCATCTCAGTGACGGACGTTCAAGGCCTTCACCAGTTTGGACCCTTGGTACTCGCGCAACAGATCTCGAAGACACACCTGTGCAGGTAGGGATATGCATATCACATTACACCCTTCTCTCTTTATGATAAACATTTGTCTTGATTATTTGTGTTTACTGTATTCATTCGGGCTTCCGAGACTGAGCAGCCGGTTGGAGGAGATAATCACTCGTCTGTAGAGAACTTGGTCTTCAACTTAAAGTCGTGATTAGACGCGGCGATCCCTTATTTCACACACCTCTACTTTAGTTATGTGTGTTGAATAACGGATCGATTTTCCTTTTGTGGATATTGTCGATCTTTTTCTCTTCTCGTTATTTATCCATCGATTCAATCACTGAGATGGTTGAAGGCTTAACGAAGTGATAAAAGAGATGCCGAGCGGGTGCAACTTACTGTCCTCTGGAAATAGGAATACCCCGTCTTGTAGATTCGACGACTGGATACATACTCTCTCAAATATAAGTCGTACTCGTTCGTTTAAGACAGACGATTACGCTTCCTTACGTTTGAACATGTTACACATATTGTACCCGACTTTTTGTGTTTCAGTTGTTTGCGTACCAGGATCTCAACATTCTTTGAGAGTGTTCTTCTTATCCTGTCTACATGTTTGTTTGTTTTTGTCTTACGACACTTAACTGTGTTACTGTATTAAGTATTATACCACTGTTTAGTTCCAGCTTCCTCGTACATATCCTACGATTGTGATCTATAGTCAAGGGAGTTGCGCACCACCATCCAACCGTGGGATAAAATGCATAGTGTGAGATTGAGTGTTGAAAATGTTATTGTAAATTGTATATTTATATACTTATCCTATCTCACACGTTATATGCCCACCCGTCCATCCCCGCATGGCAATTCCTTGGTCTATATGCCTTGAAATGAGTTGAGTGGGATAGACACGTGATCAGTGCAAGGATAGGATACGTATATAAATATACAATTTATAATACAATTTTCAACATTTCCTAAACGTTTTTTTTTTAATGAAAAAATTAACATCGCAGCAAAATGTAATACAGTATCCGTTTTCCAGATCCCTTCCGGATACCTCCCTATAGTTACCCAAAACGCATCCGGGTTTACAGTGACAGATACCCTGCGATACGTTGTATCTGGCATTCAACACCTCAGTGGAAAGCATGCCTACTGGAATTCGGGTATCTGGCACTGGATACATCACGGGATACCTCAATATGGGTGTCCAAGGATCCGGTACCGGACACCCTACTGGATACCTCATTCTGAGTATCCAAGCACAGCAAATAAAGTGTAGGCTAAAATTAAAATGTCACAATTTGTGTGTGTGTGTGTGGGGGGGGGGGGGGGGGGGTGTAAATATACTCTTGGAGCTGAAATCTCTGGGCATGTACTTTTGGAGAAAATATATTTCAATTTCATATGTATTTCTGTTTAGATGTTAAGCATATTAAATGAACAACTATGAGTCCAGGTATGATGATATCCTTAAATATCCTCTTCATATTCCCAGTTTGTTCTAGCATAGTCGTTGAAGCGTTTGATTCGCCACATTGGTACAAGGTGTGAAGCCCATTGCTTGGTGTCACCCATCATAATATTGTTGGAATATTGCTACTCACTCGGACAAAAAAATGAAAGTCATTGGGCTCACTTGGGCCTTTGTTCCTGGTAAGATTAAATAATTAATATTTGGAACGGTATCAGTAGACAGACGAATTTTATCGAAGTTCGAAACAGAATAAATCTGCCCAAAATAGTTGCATAAGTGAGTGAATGATTTGGGTTTAACGTTGCTTTTTACAGTATTCCAGTTATATGATGGCGTGTCAGCTTAATATGGGAGGAAAGCCCGAAGTGATGCATGTCTCAGACGTTTACCACTTCGGTGAAACCCATGAGCACGGGTATGGTGCCGACAAACCTAGAAACATAATCGGGGCGAACCGGGATTCGAACCCACATCATAGGTTTCTGGCGTGCCCAAGGGACGCAACTCTGCATAGCGAATCGCGGCGCCTTAGACGACTGGGCCACCCGTGCCCACCATAGGTGCATAAGACTAATGGTATCCACAGAAAACACATAATCGAGTACAGGTACATAAAAATATCATTGTAAGTTTTTTACTGACAGGGAAGTAAAAGCTTTGTTCAGTGAGCTGTATTAATTGTGGGAAAACATTCAGTGCATGAGTATATTTTATATATGTTCACCACCTATGCTATGGCTGATTAAACTTATATTTCTTTGTCGCTTTTAGTTTCAACAAAATCAGTAAATGCACTATCGCGTCCCTGGTCCATCACTTGATTTTTGGTTCATCTAAAGGTTGCCGTCGCATAACAAGAATGTTGCTGGGCGACTTCGGGCAACAAACTCTTACATTTATCAATATCGATTTTGAAATATACACATGTATTCCTAAGAATAGAAAGTAACCCATGATTAATGATACTCAGATAGGTACATATTGACACAGCTCAAGTAAGTCAAAGTATTTGTAACATAATCATTTACGTCTTGATAATTAATACAATTTGAACCCATGCGGGGATCTTACCTGAATTCATCGCAGTGTATGCCTCGCGGGTTTGAGTAGAATTTCTCAGTGCCGTAACATTCACTACACTGTCTGAACCCGGTCTCTGCCCTCTTCCAGGTACCAATCTCATAGGAGTTGGTGGGTGTGCCGTCCCCAAACCACACGTGCACCTGGTCACAGGCCTTGATCTTTAGTGGCATCGTCGTGCAAGACCTGATGTCGACGCCGTACAGGGAGGTGTTGATGAACACCCAGTCTCCAGGTGACGTTATCCGCAGGGAAGCTAAACACATATGAAGATATATAAGTCAGTAAGACCTATCCTTAGTGAACTATCTCGTTCCGAACACCTTACCACCTTTCGAAATTTATATTACGTATTGATACAAACTGCACAATTCCTAAACAATCCAAAATCAGCCCAAAGCAAGTGTTTGACAACCATCGCACACAAACACAAACCATATTTTGAAATATTTGCAAACATTGCATGTTCTGTCCACTCTTATAATGAGAATGCTCTCCTACAATGTCATATGTTCACCTTCGGTGTTATGTAAGGTGAGACTGACCAAGAGTAGACACACAATCCCTTTGGACGTCATAACAGGAGGCCAACCCAGTTTGTGTGCTTCGCTGCAGAAGACCACAGAAATGTGAACAATCCTAACTGGACGCCAATGTTACAGATCAATATGCATTAAGTTATATATTTTTCAGCAAGTACACATTACTTCAATTAGTGCCATAAATCAATAAGTGTAAACTGTAAGCTATATCTTAAGATTGCTTATAGTAAATAACTGTCAGACAGTTGGATTAGTACATAACAAATCAAGTATTTAGGCTGTAAATTCATATTCAAACAAGGTAGTTTTACTTGTCCTCTGTTGCACGAAGCTTTGCAAATATAGCATCCCAACCGCCGTCATGAAGCAGGAATGTTGCTGAAATGGAATTAAATCAGAGCATCTCAGTGATGAGAGTACCTGGAACCTGACACACAAACTGATCTATATTACTTTTACAAAGCCAGTTGACATTTCAGCTGTAGAGAGAAAAGTCAACAAAGCGCCATCAAGTCAATACACACATATGATTGTGTTGATTTCATTTTCTGAGTATGTGCTTCTGCGGTCGTGGTGTGTATACACGTTTCTTTTGTAGAGGTGGCTATTTCAGCCTGTAAGCTTCATCTGTAAACCCACGCAGCCATTAGTTCATTAATCAATGAAAAACAAAAAGTAGGCCTTTTTTCCATCCTTAATGCTGGGCCGCTATTTTTTCATCGATTGTCTGAGGTTTTACAGTTGGATCACTCTTTCCGGATTGCTAAGAGGGTATGTAAGTCCCACATCGGAGAATTTTTGTCATTTTAATATTCGGCTTCACTGGTAAAATATCGCCAGTGACTGAAGGGATGATATAAATCCAGCCAGTGTCCATGCAGGAAGCAAAGGGACTGTAAGTCCCGTTGGTCCCTGGTATGGTGATCTCCCTTTAGTTACTGACGATCTCTAGCCCATTTTTATATTGTGTTGTTCACTTATACTTATGACTTTTATATATTCTCAACTAGTTTTAGATAGACTCTGTGATATTCTAGTTAGTGTACTATCCATCGTTACAGCTTTTTATATTGTCTAAATATGTGTATTATTAATGTACTTCTCGTCACGATATGGCTGAAATACTGCCGATGTGACGTTAAATCTTAACTCACTCACTCACTCACTTTCCTGAAATGAAATATTCTTAGAAAGTACCTCAAACGAAAGAAATCTGGATTTTTTTTGGAATAATAAGCGGTTACTCTACACAAGGGTAAAGGCATGGGCATTTATTAATGAGCTGTGTCTCACATGACTTTCATATATATTGACCAGATGATGCCTAGATAATGTGAACAATATAAAGAAAAATGTATGCGTATCTGGCAAATGTTATTTGGGTCTATTCACTAGGCCAAAACACTTGCGTGATGTAATTAACAGCCATTTTTATTCAGCTAATTGAGTGAGTGAGTGAGTGAGTTAATATTTAAAGTCACATCGGCAATATTTCAGCCATATCGTAACTAAAGCGAGTTATACATTAAGAAAAACAACATTAATTTCAGCTAATTTAGACTTGAGAAGCCGGTCAAATCATTCATGTTAGTTGAGGGTTCAACCTTGTGAGCACACCTTTGGGGTCACTGTTCTTTTGCTCATATAACCTCTGACATTGTTACCTCTGATCTGATCTTTGACCCGTGAAGATCCGGGATGAAAAAGGTCTTCAGCGACCCATGCTTGCCGTAAAAGGTGACTATGCTTGTCGTAAAAGGCGACTAACGGGATCGGGTGGTCAGGCTCGCTGACTTGGTTGATGCTTGTCATCGATCCCAATTGAGTGGATCGATGCTCATGATATCAATGACTGGATTGTCTGGTCCAGACTCGGCTATTTACAGACCGCCGTCATATAGCTGGAATATTGCTGAGAGCGGCGTTAAACAACAAACCAACCAACCAACCAAATCCTCTGATCTTTTGGGGCCATGTCGTCTAAGGCACCGCGATTCGCTTTGCAGAGTTGCGTCCCTTGGGCACGCCAGAAACCTATGATTGTGGGTTCGAATCCCGGTTCGCCCCGATTATGTTTCTAGGTTTGTCAGCAGCATATCCGTGCTCGTGGGTTTCACCGTAGTGGTAAACGTCTGAGACCTGCATCACTTCGGGCTTTCCTCCCACATAAAGCTGACACGCTGTGATATAACTGGAATACTGTTAAAAGCGGCGTTAAACCCAACTCAATCACTCATTCACTCCTCTGACCTGTGCACATTGACCTCATTTTGTGACATCACGCAGCGTAGGGAATGTAATATTTAGACTGAATTTGTAACATCTTTATTTGTGTTCATCGAAAGGTTCAATGGTTGTGTATAAACGTTCAGTTTATAACATCTCGCATATCTCCCCCTATCGACACGAGAGGGTCTCAATTTCGGGGAAATATGTGTGTGTCACTGTTTTATCTAATTATAATTTAGTAACGAAGTGACGACAAGGTCAAGAATTTCGTGTCAAGCAAGTGACGACACACATTAAGTGACGTCATGTTGCCAGTCAACTTTTATGTGTTTGTGCAATCGATAGCTGGCAAAGCCAATGGCAAAGCAAATGGCTAGGCTTTAAAACGCATAAGGGTCAGAACATTTCCTTGATTACTAGGAATTAGTGTTATTGATGTCATTTTGAAAACAAACTGATAAGCATGCCTTAGGCCGAAAGCTCCATATTTAAGTGCATGCATCAGGTGGTCGCTAAGTGGCCGAACCGGTATCATTCCTGCCCGACACTTGGAGTGTGATTTTGTTCCAACGGAAATTAGACTTATGAATTACAAAAATGGTCTTGATGTAACTGAGCATGAAATGCATTAAAACACGTGAGGGGAAATTTTCCCATGGGTCGCAATGTCGCGTTGTCGCATTGTCGCGCTTTAAATACTTGTGCTACTTTATATTTTACCAAAGGGCAACAACGTGACAAAATGACATTTCTCAAGGTCAAAATATGTTGCGTTGTCGCATTGTCGCCCCATCTACAAATGTATAAACAGAGCCTTTAATTGCGCGACAACGTGACAATGTGACAATCTTAAATATTGCTAACGTCTTGTTGTCGCATTGTGGCCCTTTTCGATAAATGGTGCGCATGCCTAGTAGGTGAATTATTCTACGCATAAGTAGAAATGGTTATACTACGTTTCAAACTACAGTGGTCTTTTGTAAGCTGCAATGGTTCTAAAACCAAACTACCCATGGCTATGTTGGGTGCTTTTCTCAAAATGAAAACAATCTGTCATCGGTGCTTCAGAAATTATTTCATATATCGTTGTTGTCGGTGTCGTTTTTTTAATAGAATTTTATAAAAATTTACTCTCGATTTTCACCGCTATTTTTCCTTTTACACCTTATGGAATCTGTTTCGTCGCATTATCGTGACGGGTTATTATCTGGAGTTGACGTTTTATATTTACTCAAATTGTTTACCAGTATACAAGTCCTCTACCAAATGGCATTACATGCTTAGGCTAAATAAACCAGTGATTGTTATTATGATCGAGCCCCCACGCCGTCGTGGTACGATGACAAGGCAATGAGTCATATCGTATCGTTATATGGTATCGTTAGGTATAGTGAAATCTTTTATGGCTGTATACTAGTTTTAAATAATATTCTGTGATATTCTAGTTATTTTACTGTCCTTTGTTGACAGGCTTTTGTTGTTTAAATGTATATATTATGTATAACTTTTTGTTAGTCACGATATGGCTGAAATACTGCCGATGTGACTATAAATTTTAACTCACTCACTCCAGGGAGCTAACTCTAACCAGGAATAATTCATTCACGTTTAACCTCGAGGCTCAAAAGAGGATTTATTTTACGCATTAAGCATTTCCCTAAATGACATAATTACGTGGATGCAGATAATAATGCAATCCGCATGACATCACACATCCATTTCAGAAACACACTCCTTGTGGGTAAGGGGCCGTCGGGTAGCCTAGTGGTTAAAGCGTTCGCTCGTCATTCCGAAGACCCGGGTTCGATTCCCGTTGCTCAGGCAGGGATAATTTGTAAATAAGAAAACAAAGGACTTTATTCAAATAATTGAATCATTAAAAGTGTGACAATAAAGATCAGTGTCCCCACTGTTTGTGCAGTTGTCTCCAGTGTATCCTGCCCCACTGGTGGCAACCGTCACAAACACATGCAAGGGCAAGTCAATTGTTCACCTAGAAAAAACACAGGAACATGAGGTACAAGTCAAAATATGGAATTGCATCTGACATCATTTTTTGTCACTGATGCGTCAGCCACATGTCTACCATAAAACATTTTGAAGAGAGGGCTGGATCAAACAACTTCTGAGCAAGAGTTGTGTGACGCTCTTTGAAATATTGATAGACACAACCTGCTCGATTGTACCTTAAAACTGGCAACCCCAAGGGCTGGAGATGCAGGAATATTGCTCGATACAAGGGGAAGGTTAACTATTGGACATCTGAAGTCCACCCACTGGTCATTCAGTTTTGTCACAACTTCTTGGTGCTTTAGAATAAGTCAAATATTCTTTCCAGTCAGCATACCTCACCGACACAACAAAACAACACAAATCACATCAAAATAGTGATTTGAATGTTTGTTCGATATATAGTTGATTTATAGACACATGTTTATGATAGAGTCGGAATCGTACAATGGACATTGGTGGAATTTTTTATTTTTTTATGATTATAGAATGGTGTTTGTCGTTTTTTATTTAATAGAATCACAATGATTTGACACGCAAATCCCCAAAGGACATAACGTAAATACAGCATGAATGGACTTGAACAGAAAGTGACAGTACCTCAAGGACTTCAGCTGATCAAGTCACGAACACTCAGTAAAGACATGATCGGAGTGCAAGAACTCCCGCTGATAAAGTCCTTGACACACAGTTAATGACATGGCCGAAGCTCAAAGTGGGTTGGTTTGTTTGTTTGTCGGGTAGCCTAGTGGTTAAAGCGTTCGCTCGTCACCCTGAAGACCCAAGTTCGATTTTCGACATGGCTACAGTATGTGAAGCCCATTGCTGCTGTCCCTCGTCGTGGTATTGCTGGAATATTGTTTAAAGCGGCGTAAAACCATACTAACTCACTCACTCACTGCCCCGGCCTGTATTCAGTCTTTGATAGCTGGCTTTTCTTAAAAAGGAGTCTAATTTGAGACAGAAACCGTTTAAAAACTCTTAAACGAAATTCATTTGGATAGGTAAAACGTAGAAATACTCGCAGAGTGCCTGCCACATATCTATCGCCGATGCCAGGAGTGCCACCCCCATAGCCAGACGATGTCTCCCCTAGCCACGCCACCAGATCATGATGGTTGGTTGGTTTGTTGTTTAACGCCGCACTCAGCAATATTCCAGCTGTATGACGGCGGTCTGTAAATAATCGAGTCTTGACCAGACAATCCAGTAATTAATATCATGAGCATCGATCCACGCAATTGGGGTCGATGACATGCATCAACCAAGTCAGCGAGCCTGACCGCCCGATCCCGTTAGTCGCCTCTTACGACAAGTATAGTCGCCTTTTCCGGCAAGCATGGGTCGCTGAAGACCTATTCTATCCCGGAATTTTCACGGGTCCCGAAGCTCAAGGACTACAGCTGATAAAGTCTGGCTCACCCAGTTTGTGACCGATGTACCGAAGCTGTCACGAGTGACAACCACCTACATTCATCGCCACCTGGGGCGGTCGGGTAGCCCAGTGGTTAAAGCGTTGGCTCGTCACGCCGAAGACCCGGGTTTGATTCCCGACATGGGTACAATGTGTGAAGCCCATTTCTGCTGAAATATTGCTAAAAGCGGCGTAAAACCTTACTCACTCACTCACTCATCGCCACCTAGTTTGTTTTAACTTTCGCTCACGTGATTATCTCGTAACGTTTCCATCATATGCATGTTGTTAAGTCACCATATCAGAGGGTGAGTGAGTGAGTTAAGATTTTAAGTCACATCGGCAATATTTCAGCCATATCGTGACTTTCAATGGTTATACATAATAAATACGTGTTAACTACACTATCCTGTCAACAAGGGAGAGTAAAATAACAAGACTTATCACAGATTATTATTTAAAACTAGCATGGAACCATAAAAATACATCACTAGACAGGACAATACATTATAAAAAAGAGAGCTATAGATCGCCAGCAACTGAAGGGCCATACTTGGAACCATGGGGATTTACAGTACCTTTGCTACCTGCATTGACCCCAGCAGGATTTACATCATCCCTTCAGTTGTTGGCGACGATTAGGGAAAGTCACCATATCAAACTATCATATATACCACAACAAATGATCTAGATAACGAAAATCTGACATGTGTCAATGTTTTAACTTCTGCTAGCGGTAGTATTCGACTGTAAACCTGAGATTCAGTTGAATGTAACTCGTTGGATTTATGAAAATATGTATCACAATGGGGTAACCTCTTCTTACTTCTGCTTGTGTTATCACAAATTAGTCCCCGTGCATGTCGTGCGGGCGAAACCATCTATTTTTCTTAATGCACTGATTGGTATTTGGTTAAGGCTAAGTATGAATCAGAGATACCGATTGTTGATTCATTTCAGAAGGAAACCATCACAGATTTCATTTCTGTTAAGCAGAACTGGACATGGTCTGTGATGCCTCACCTCCGACATACAGAACAAGAACATCTTTACACGAAAGTCCAATTCTCTTTGACATGTTGGAAGAATAGTTTGAAAATATGTGTTTATCGTTAACTTGTACTATCATGCACGTAATGTACATGCATACAGTCAGCACAAAACAGAGCGTGAGAAGTATGCACATTGTGATTACATGTACCTGCTTTTTTGCCGCTTTGAAACCATTTGCGTCTTACTACTTTGAGGTATGTAACACGCCTCGGAGACGTGTGGGCTCCAAACTCGAGACCATTCATTGTCTATGTTTAAGATTGTTACGATGTGACACTACAGGGTCGTTATAACCGCTTGAATTCAACAAGTGATAAAGATCGTTGGTGTGGGATTAAATGTCCCTGAAAATACTGGGAACAGAGTTTCACGAAAATGAACATATTTCACTGTATATGTCCTTAATAGTCATTGTTTTGTGTAAAGAGAATAGTTCTGATCCTTCTTTCAGAGACACAAATTGCATGTTTTGAGGATCCCAGCACTTGTGACAAGCATGACACCCAGAATCACCACAGAGGAAGGATAAAGAATAACATCCATTTGGGTGAGCTAGATCTTTGGTGGGCGTATAGTTATAACAGGCCTTAAATCAGATAATCCCGAGATCGTATATTTCTCGATTTTCCATTAACTGACTGTCCATTCCCGGTTCGGTTCGGCATCGGGACACAGGTGGCCAGGCGAAACCTACATGAGGAAAGTCACCAGGGTAATACTCTCTTCACCGTTTGATGTCATTTTTAAATTGTTTTAATTTTTTGACGTAATTTCACTCAATGAAGAAGCTTCAGAAATCACTGAAATTATGAAAGAAATGTTTGAGTGCACCGGCCAATTTACCATATAGTACCAAATGATTTGTAGCGCTGTTTGTAACCATGTTACGGCGATAAATTGGACACCACTATTTAAGTATATTGGGAACTTTAGTCAATATTATTTTGAGAAAGAAGCATCTTACTAAAGAAAATCTTGATGTTTCTTGAAGAGAATGATTTAACACAGAAGGGAGGGGTGTCGTTATTTTTTTTAAGCATGGTGTATAGTCTTCGCACATGAAGGATAAAAGTACTGTCACTGATGGGTACACACGTCGATACATCACACATGCGTACAATGTGTGAAGCTCATTACTGGTGTTACGGTCCCCATCGTCCCTAGTATGGTGATCTACCTTCAGCTGCTGGCGATCTATAGCCTGTTTTTATACTGTGATGTTATGTTTAGTGCTATCAATTTTATTATTCCATACTAGTTTTAAGTCTACTTCTGTGATAAGTCTAGTTATTTTACTGTCCTTCGTTGACAGGTTGTTATATAAATTTGAATTATGCATTATATTTAACTATTGATAGTCACGATATGGCTGAAATAGTGCCGATGTGACTTAAAATTTAACTCACTCACTCACTCTGGTGATACGGGCTGTGACATGTACAGGAAACATATTTACACCGTCGTTGTCTTCTGCTTTTATGACACACCCTAGACACAATAGATGAAAAGGCTGGTACGTCCAGGAGAGTTACTTTTGCACTAATCGATCGTAGCCTTTTTCTCCATACTTATCTTCACGTTGTACAAATTGATCTTGATCACGTCTGTTTGGAGTGTACTCATATAATTTCCGATTATCTAACATGTTATCGACCCTATTTTTTTCATCTGTTGTCAAGCTTGGCAGAACCTGCTGTTTTCCAGTACCACAGCCGATATAAGAGATATGTTAGGGACACAACACATGTGTAGCACTATGTCTGATCGGTTTATTTCATAAAGGTATGTTACTTAGTTTACGGCTTTGTTCTCAAATCCACGTTGGTAAGCCAGGAAGAAAATAAACAAAGAATACAGTTATAAGGTTCAGTAAAATCTGTAAACCAATCTTCCGCGAATTACCTTTGTGTTTAGCCTTATCCTTTACAACTGAATGATATTACATCAAATAACGACATTCATCTTCATTGAAGACTCGATTGTTTATGGGTTGTGCAGATATATCCGGAATATAATTAAAGCGACAAAACTCTTTCCATATCCAATAGAAATCTCTTGCATAAATGTCATGAGCAAGTGTGGATGAATCACTATAAAATAGGCCGTCATATAGGTGGAATATTGCTGAGTGCGGCGTCAAACAGCAAACCACTCTCAAATAGTGATGATATCAGGTGTTCGCTAAAAGGTGAGCATATCCTGCCCAAAACGGTGACACCCTTTACAACCACATGCAAAGGCAAGTCAATTATTCACCTGACAAAACACGGGAACATATTGTACAAGTGAAAATAGAAATTGCATCGGACATCGTTTTTGTCACTGATGTGTCAAAATTGGAAATGTCCTCCGCATGTATACCATAAAACGTTTTGGAAGCTTTGCTGATGTCTTGAATGTTGTAACCTTGATAAAAAAACTTATGAGTAGAAAGTAGAGAGTAGCAAGAGTACAAAGAGCATGCTCGATTGTATCTCAAAAGTTGTGAAATGTAAACACCAAAGGCTGGAGCTGCTGGAATATTGCTCGACATGAAGGGGAGTTGAAGTCATACCTCTTGTCATACAGTCTCGTGGAGAGTGTTTTGTCACTCAGAATTTTATGCATAGATCTAAATATGAAACAGATGAGGCTATCTCTCTGGTCACCTTTATTTCTAGTTCAGGTGGGTAAGTCAGTGTAAGGGAATTTGCTATTTGAATATTATTATTCGATATCACACCCTCGATACCAGGGGGCACGGGTGGCCCAGTCTTCTAAGGCGCCGCGATTCACTGTGCAGACTTGCGTCCCTTGGGCACGCCAGACACCTATGATTGTGAGTTCGAATCCCGGTTCGCCCCGATTATGTTTCTAGGTTGGTCAGCACCATACCCGTGCTCGTGGGTTTCACCAAAGTGGTAAACGTCTGAGACCTGCATCACTTCGGGGTTTCCTTCCACAGTAAGCTGACACGCCGTGATATAACTGGAATAATGTTAAAAGCAGCGTTAAACCCAACTCACTCACTCTCTCCAAAAGGATTTACTTTGGAAAACATTTTGTT